>NW_008352264.1:726225-737260 GCF_000622305.1 Nannospalax galili | reverse complement strand
TACAGGGCTTATACTGAGTTCAATATTGTATAACTATTAATTCAACTGGAACCTAGAAACTTACAGTCACTTGTGAAAGAGATATACTCTTGCTCAGGAGTGTGTTACTGAATATGTTAAAGCTGTAATGAAATGCTTCTTCTAATCATGTAGTTATTAAAAATTTAAAAAAAAAAGAACAGGAAGACAGGGCTGGTAAAATGGCTCAGTGAGTAAAGTGTGTACACTCCCTATACACACACACACACACACACACACACACACACCCCATGTATATACACAATAATAATTTCTATTTTTTTTAAATAGGAAGAAAGAGATGGCTCTCTCTCCATGTGTATATACTGAGGAAAGACCAAGTGAGGACCCAGTAGGAAGGCGGTCATGTGCCATCCAAGGAGAAAGTCCTTACCAGACAGCAACCATTCCCAACAACCATGATCTTTCTAGCCTCCCTATGAGAAAACAGACTTCTATTATTCAAGCCATCAGTCTATGGAGCCCAAGCTAAGAAAGGAGACCCGAGTAGCTATTACTTTTTCCCAGTCTCCAATGCCACTCACTCTCATCTCCACAGCTAGACCCATCCTGGGTTCAACACCTCCACACAAATATGTGCTTATAGAGATAAAGTATGGGGACGGCAGGACACAACAAGGGTTGCCAGGAGTAAGTGGACCAACTTCTTTCAAGCTTTCCAGGCTTGTGGGCAGCATAGCAGACTAGAGTCACAATAGCTTAGGACCCAGCTAACTCAGTGGGCCCAGGAAAACCAGCCTGGATGCTATACCATACTGGTTGTCACCTTCAACTGAGATGAATAAGGCAGTAAGTAGAAAGAGGAAAGCCAGTGTCACAACTGACCTTTTATCCCACAGTTGGGGAAGCACTGTTTTGAGTGCCTGAGCAACACACTGGTAAGGAGTCACTGCTATGGCCTCGCAGAAGCAGGTTGCCTAGAGCTAATTACAAGTAGCACAAACATGTCCAGTCATTTACAGAGTGGAACAGGTATTCTATGGAGCCCTCCAGAAATATGCACATGAAACCAAAGACATAACAGAAAAAGGGATGACCTCCATGAGCTTAGAGATGAGAAAACCCTGAGCCCCAAAGGAAGAACTTTCACACAAAATAGATGAATTTTGACTCTCAGCCACAGCCACTTCCAATGACAGCTGATTCAGAGCCACAAGGAGGGAGACAGACAGTGGCAGGGAAAAAAAGCTTCTGCTTGCTGCTCAGCAAGCGCACAGTGAGTAGGGCAGGTGAAGCTGTGGGCTGTACATGGGGCCAGTCACTGCACAAATGAAGTTCTCAGGCCAGGTTTCCTCAATATACCCCTGAACCCCTATACTTTAAGTCATTCACCACTCTAATAGTTTTTTAAAGACAATCTTACAGGTAAAGCAGAGTCCCTGTGACCCTTAGTGATATGACCCACACTGGTGCACATCCCTGGAGGAACAAAGCAAGTACCACACTTGCAATGATACTTTCTCCCTTAGCCTGTACTCTTAACAGTCATCCCTACCAGAGGTCTCATCTTCTGGCAGCAGTGTCCCTCCTTTTCCCTTCCCAAGGATCAAGATCAAGGAAGATAATATATATTTTTAATCCTGAGGATCAGAAAGGCCTTAAAGTCAACTAGTCTCATCACCTACAAGTCCACGTGAGCCTCTGCTACAATATCCCCACTGATGGAGCGCCATCTCAAACTTTGATGACTAGAAAATTCTTGTTACAACCATCCAACAGCTGTCCTCTTTTTGCCTGGTTCCACACTTGGAGTACAGAAGCAGCAGCCCAGGCTCGGCTGTATGACAGCCTGTCTAGGATTGGAAGATGACTAGCAAGGCAACGGGGGTGGGGCGGGGGGCCTGGTCCAACTCTGCCATCACATTCTCTTCTAGGAACATAAAAGGCGCAGTCTATAAGTGTTCAGTTCACTGAAACCTCACAAAGATCATTTAATTTATCCCTCTTCCTTCACAGATGAAACCCACACCCAAAGAGGGAAATCTATTTAGCACAAGTCTTCATGGACTTCCTCATATGCTTAGTCTATTGATCATCTTTCTCAAAGTAAATGTGAGCAAGGAATATGAGATCGCCTCATTTCTTTGTAGGACCGGCATTCTGAACGTTAAGGGGCTTCAGGTCTCAGACCACAAGGGAAGCAAAATGGCAGCCAGGAGATTTTAAGAATGTAATTAATATTAGGGGCAAAGGATATATAAGCTGGGAACACCAAGAGGCACCTCTCTCACCATTTTGTGCAGCTGTTAGGAGGTTGCAGGATCTGTATTTGAGTGTGGACTTTACGGTGCAGCCATAAATGTGGGGCTTCCACTCTTCTCTAAATAAACCCCTACCCTATGCTCTGTTAAAAAAATAATAAAATATTTTTAAAGAATTTATCTAATATTCGCTAAGTAAGGAGGATGAAGAAAGTCTTGAATTTTCTGTTCCACCCACCCTTAGTTGAAAGTGGTTCAATCAGGAAAGCAGGCTGAGCACATGAAGAAATCAAACACTCTTTAGACAGCTACTCTGTGGTGAAGAGGCACTGAGGAGGAAATTCTCCCCAAGGTATTTATAACATAACTGAAAAGATAAGATGCATGCAGCATCTAGAACACAGAGAATCGATGCCTCTTAACCAGGGACGGCTGTGCCCTTCAGGGAACATCTGGCATTGTCGGAAGATATTTATTGATTGTTACAACCAGAAAGTGCTACTGGCAGGTAGAAGGCAGAGGTCAGGGGTCATGGATACTGCTGAACAGCCTACAGTACACAAGACGGCCCCGTGTATCAAAGAATTATTTGGTCCAAAATGTAGTAATGAGGATGAGAAACCCTAAAGTAGATGTCAAATAAATGACGGCTAAACTGAATTAGAATGGACCCACTTCAATACTTACCGAGAGTACAGTTGTGTATTTGGCAATCAAAGATAAAGGAAACATGTCTCTTCTCTCAAATGTGCATGAAACCATTATAAAAGTACAAGATGTGGGGCTGGGGATGTAGCTCAGTTAATAGAGTGCTTGCTTAGCATGCATAAAGCCCAGGGTTTGATTCCTAGCACCACATAAATACGGTGTGGTGGCTTATACCTATAATTTCAGCATTCAGGAGGTAGGGGCAGGAAGATCAGAAGTTCAAGGTCACCCTCACTGTCAGCTACATAGTAAGCAAATTCAAGTCCAGACTGGAATCCACAAAACTCAGCCCCCACCACCTCCAAAATAAATGAGATATGATCCAAAGTTAAATTGCACTTCAGGATTTTGAGAAAAGTATGGCAGCTTATAGCTCCATTAATCAGGAAAGGTCCCATGACTGATCTTTTAGGATAGGTAACACTTAGGCTGGGAGGCTCTGGCAGGGGAAGAGGCTGAGCTAATGGAGAGTCATAGCATCACTGACCTCACTGGGAGAAATTCCATGAAGCCCACTTTTCTTTGGTCCTCCCACCACAGTCAACTGCTAGAAGCCAAGGTTGACCAGAATCAGTGTGTGGTTACCTCCCACCTCTTCCCCACAGCACCTGCAACAGGAGAGAAACTTAAACTTAATGACTAGGAAGTAAATGGAAAAGAATGCTAAAGGCCAAGGTTGACCAGAATCAGTGTGTGGTTACCTCCCACCTCTTCCCCACAGTACCTGCAACAGGAGAGAAACTTAATGACTAGGAAGTAAATAGAAAAGAATGCTAAAAGCTTGTAAAGTACCTGGTATTACCACTTTTTCAATAAGAACACTGAATGATGAAGTGAATGAATGAATGAATGAATGAATGAATGAGTCAGTGAGTCAGCAGAGAACCTGCTTAAAAATCTATGTGTTACTTGGATTAACCTGGGATGGTCTCAGATCCTACTGTTCCCTAGGTGTCCTACCTTGCTCTCCTGCACATTCACACATGTAGTGTCTGTTCACTGTGTAGACGGTCATAATGAAAATACCTTGAAAACCATTGTGGCACTAGTACTATACCATAATAGCCTGGAACATCCCAGGATTTCTGTTGGCTAGCAGCCAGCACCACAAAAGGGACCAGAGAGCAAGGATGACATTCTGAAGCATCCTTGGGGATGAAGTTCAAACCCTGGCCCATGTTAAAGCAAGGCAGCAGCATGTGCAGCTTCTTTTCACTGGCACATTTAGCATACTCTCTAATTATGTGATAAAAATCCCACTGGCGACTGCTTTTCCCAAAGCAGCACATTACCACCATCCAAATATTTCTCAGTCTCTAAATAATAGAGTGATTTTACAAGGCACGTATTGGCAGCAGCTGCAACAGCACAAATGGGCACTGCTTAATTCCTTCTATTTATGTAGCCCCTCTTCTGTTTATAGGAGGCCCTGACGGATTTACTTCACTTTACAGAGCCAAGCAATCATGTTATGAAACCCATCACCTTATCTCCATTTCACAGCTAATGAAATTGAGGCTTGGGGCTGGAGAAATGACTCAATGATTTATCGCATATACTGCTCTTGCCGAGGACCCAAATTTCCAAGTTTAATTCCCAACACTCACATCAGGTAGTTCACAACTGCCTATAATTCTAGCTCCAGGGAATTTGACTCCCTCTTCTGGCCTCTGAAGACACATACACTCACATGCACATATGGACACACAGACACACATATAGACACATAATTAAAATTAAAGATAATTTTTTTAAAGAATTAAATTGAAGATTAAATAAGTAAGGGAAAATGCCCATAGGTGCGCGGCAAGTCTTCTGACCACAGCTGCCTTGCCTGGTAAGGATACCAAGACCCAGCCACTCAGCATAGTTCCCTTGCAACGGTTTTCATGTTCCTTTCCTTTCCTGTTTTATTTGCGACTGATAACAAATAAGGTGTGCTCGGATGTCAACAAAAAGATCACTGTGATACAAATCTAACAATCCCCTCCTCTTATAACAAGGCTTAGCCAATTTCACAGGTTGGGAAAACTTTTCTATACAAGACCAGAGAGTAACTTAAGCTTTGCAGGACAGACTGTCAATATCACAGCTACTCAGTTCTGCCCTCGTGGTGCAAAGAGACAGGTACAGGTTTTTTTTTGTTTGTTTTTTTTTTAATAAAAATTTATAAACATAGGAGCTAGAGGAATACAGGTCTTGTCTACAGACCTAGCTTGCCAACTCCTGAGAGGGGTCAACCCATTGTCTTACAGATTGGACTATACTCTAAGAGTCTAATCAAATTAGAAATCAGGAGAGTAGGAAATACTGCCTCTTTTCTTTAATGGAAAGTTGTAGGATGTAGCTGAATAGTATTGAACTTGCCTAATGGAAACAGACTTAAAACACTACAGTCCCAGCCGGGCATGGTAGCACATGCCTTTAATCCCAGCACTTGGGAGGCAGAGGCAGACAGATCTCTGTGAATTCAAGGCCAACCTGGTCTACATAGTGAGTTCCAGGGCAGCTGGGGCTACAGGAAGACCCTGTCTCAAAAAGACCAAAAAACAAAAACAAAACAAAAAACTACAGTCCCCTTTCCTTTCCAGAGCTCCTGAACTAAACCACATGCTGGGTCACACATGCCAGGAAACCATAGAAAAAGCAACTCACCCTCACTGAAGGATATGTCTCCAAAAAAGAAAAAACACACACACACACACACACACACACACACACACACACACACACACACACGTACGTCATTTACCACTCCCCCACTCCATTCTTTTGAGTTTCCTCATTTCTGGTATAACATTTTCTAGAAGGTTTTATGCCCCTGCTTTACTTTTCAAAGTATAAACAAGTGGCTCCCAGGTCATTCTCAGAGGGGCCTTCACTTTAAGAGAGGGAACAATGGCTCTAATGAGACAGCACAGCCAAATAAAGACCTTTATGACTTCTGACACCACCAAAGAACCACTAAAGACCTCCAAAGCCCCAGCTGGCCTGCAGAACAAGTTCTACAGAGTTCAGAACTTTGCAAGCTGGTTCCACACAAGCTAGCAGTTATAACAGGGCTGACCTAGCACATGACACCTACAATTCCCAAACTGATTGCTCTGTGCCAATCACCCATCAACATACTGCTTGCCCTCCCTGAGATTCAACAGGGATAACACAGGAACATTTCCAGAAAACTCACGTTATTCTGCATGAAAAATGCAAATAGGAGTATGACTACAGGATAGTAAATGGTACTTAGAAGAAAAAAAGCCCCTTCAACTTTAAATCCCCTTCTAAGGAATGTTGTAAAGAACTGTGTAAAGAACAGTTATAGTCTATAGTCTACCACGGAAGAGACAGATGTGGTAATAGGAAAGAGTCATACTCATTTTCAATGTTCTGACCTATAATCTGGTGGCACAAGTAAGCTCCACTCCTATTAACTAAGCACCCAAATGTGTATAATAAAGCAATCCTAATTCCTAAAACACATCTAAAATAAAGCTCAAACTGACCTCACAGCTGGGAGAAATGGGGTGATGTGTATTCCAGTTCAGGCATGCCTGGTGCACAGTAATCAATAAATGTTTGCTGAACAAATGGATGAATAATCACCAGGAACCAACATCCTGCCTGGAACTCAAAGACTTTCTTTTTATATCTTAATTCATTATTAGGGTAAGAGGCAAATCTGCTTTGTCACCAGGACCAGCACATTAGCAATGATTTTTAACCATATATTTATGCTAAATCAAGTATTACAAAACAGTTCCAATGTCTCATGTTATTCAGACTCATAAAGGTTTAGTTGAAGGTTGTTGGGCATGATGGCACATTCTTGTGATTCCAGCACTGGAAAGGCTAAGGCAAGAAGATGCTAAAAATTCAGAGCTACGCTACAGTACATAGAGAGTTTCCAGCCAGTCTGGACTACAGAGTGAGACCCTGATTGGAAAAAATACAAAAATATTAAAATAAAGTTCAGTTATACAAAAAAACTAGATACCTTATTTAAAAATCCAATTCAGCAAAATTTTGGATAAATTTGGGTTATTTCTTCTCAAAGCCCCCCAATCCTAGCATGTAAACAAATCAACATCCATTCATATCCCACATAAGCACCGACAGTCACACATGTGCACAGACAGCATACAGATAATTGAGGCATCACCAACCAGTGATTCAGATTCATAATGGTTTCTAGGAAATCAGAAAGCCTGAGCATGATATACACAGTCCTCTGTCCCTCCCACTTCAGAAAGCCACTTAAACAGACAGGAGCAGCTGCAATGATTCAAAGCCTCAGGCTCCACACAATGGGACAAGAGGCTTGAGTAGGGACTGTGCCCAAGGCATACAGGTACAGAGTATGCCCAAGGAGCCAGAGGGCACAGAATGTCTTCCTCTCAGTTCCTGTTGTGAATTATGCTCAGAGTATTACACCACTCTGAAATCCACTGGCCAGTTGCTAGATCTGGGTTCAAAACCAGTCATGACTGCTCACACAGTGGCAACATCATATACCATTATTAATCTCTCCATAGGTGATTGGTTATTCAGGCTCCCAATCAAAAGATGAGTAAGGGGGCTGGAGAGATGGCTCAGCAGTTAAGAGCACATACTGCTCTTCCAGAGGACCTGAGTTCAGGAAGGCAGGCAGGCAGGAGGAAACTATTCCTCTGCTCCCCCTTCCTTCTCTGCTCCTTATCCCCCCTCTGCTTTGGGTCAATGCAATTAAGGCATGGTGGGACATGAATAAGAATGCACATATTGGGGCTGGAGAGATGGTTCAGCAGTTAAGAGCATTGACTGCTCTTGCAGAGGACCCGGGTTCGATTCCCAGCATCCACATAGTGGCTAACAACTATCCATAACTCTAGTTCTAGGGGAATCCGATGCCTTCTTCTGACCTCCGCAGGCATTGCATGACACAGGTACACTTACGCACATGCAGGCAATACATTCATAAACATAAAAATAAATTTAAAAAAAAAATAATGCACATCTTGGGGCTAGAGAGATGGCTCAGTTGTTAAGAACACTGGCTGTTCTTGCAGAAGACCCAGGTTCAAATCCCAGCACTCACATGGCAGCTAACAACTGTCCATAATGACAGTTCCAGGGGCTCCAACATCCTCTTCTGTCCTCCATGGGCACTGCACAACACGGGTGCACTTACCTACATGCAGGCAATACACACATACACATAAAATAAAAATAATAAATAAAATATTTTAAAAAAGAATGAACATCTTTAACTCATGGTCCAGGGCTCACTCAACTCCATCACCTGGCTAGAGGAGTGAACAGACAGGCAAACAAACATGAGATGATGAAATAGCCCAATGAACAACTTCATAAGGTTCCATTATCCACCTCCTTTATGTCATAAAAAAAATTCATAGGAAAAACACAGTCTCACTCATGTCAGGAAACCAGACCTAATGGAACCAAAGAAATGAGCAGTTCCTAGGTAGATACAGACTACATGACTAGAACCATCTGCTGAGTCAAGGGTCAGGTGCAGCTGCCCTGCAAAAGGCCACCACAAACACTGGTCCTTCATACCCAACAGACCCTTCCTAAGGAGGGAAAGGGAAAGATGAATCCTATAAACATCATTAGAGCCTCTTTATCCAACTATACCTGATGCCACGCTAGCCTTAAATTTGCTAATCAAGGATGATATACACCTTGATTTTTGTTTTGATTTGGTGTTTGTTGGTAACAAGGTCTTACTATGTAGCCTAGGCTAGCCTGGAACTTGTGATACTCCTGCTTCAGCCTCTCAAATACTGTGATTACAGAGTTCTGGAATTATAGTGTGTGCCATTCTCCTTTGATTCAAATCATCCGTGGAGAAGTCTTCCTAACACTTGGAGAAAAGCATCTTAATTGATACAAAATGTAAACTGGTATTTTTATGAAACTGCATAGCAATCAGTATCAAGAGTTGCAATTGTTCCTCTACTTCGACCTGTTAACAAATTTCATTTCTAGGAATCTAACCCAAGAAAATAATCTAAAATGCATGCAAAAATATGTATGATAATGTTTATTATAAAAGCACAAACTAGAATACAAACTTAATGGTTCACATTAAATTAAATGATTAGATAAATCATCCTACAGCTTTGGGGCAAAATATTATGAAACCATTAAAGTGTATGCTTTCCACAAATTATTAAATGTAATGCTAAATCTTTTGCCAAGAATCACACATAAAAAGATTCAAAGTGTCTCTAACTGACCTGAACTTTGTAAAGAAAAATAAAATACACAAAAGACAGAATAGATTGTGCTGAATGCGAACAGCAGCTGCTTCTGCACAGAGACACTACAGGTCTTCCTTCTTTATTCTTCTCCTTCACTCCTCAAGTACTTTGCAATGAGTATATGTCATTTTGATGATCAAGGAAAAGAAACTGAGCAACATACTTCCTCAAAATGAAAGACAATTCTCTTATAATAAGCAGATTCCAGGGCTGGAGTCTTGGCTCAGTGGTTAAAAATACTGGCTCCTCTTGCAGAGGACCTGGGTTTGATTCCACCACATGGTGCTAACAACTGTCCATAACTCCAGTTCCAGGGGAAGTTGATGCCTTCTTCTGACTTCTGCAGGCACTGCATGACACAGGTGCACTCACATACAGGCAGGCAATACATTCATACAAATGATGATGATGATGATGATGATGATGATGATGGGCTGGAGAGATGACTCAGCGGTTAAGAACACTGACTGCTCTTGCAAAGGACCTGGGTTTGGTTCCCAGTACACACATAGTGGCTGACAATCATCTATAACTCCAGGAGATCTGACACCCTTTTCTGACCTCCTTGGGCACTATACAACATGGGTGCACTTACACACACATGCAGGCATATACTCATACACATAAAATAAAATAATAAAAATAAAATAATAATAAAATATTAGAAAAGAATAAACAGATTATCTCTTCCTAAAGCCTCCAGCTTCACTGTATCTCTGGAGTCAGACAAGGAAGGTACTAGTGGCCTTGGCCTGACACTGAAATCTCTACCCCACCTCCCCATCCTGCAGACCAAGGCAGCTCTTCACTTCTTCTCTGAACATATTCTGTATGTCATTATCCTCCTTAAAATATGCTGTTCTGACTCATCCCAATGCTCTAGGTATGTTTAGTAAATTGTATCCAGAGAATGAGAAACGGGGTTTTCACCTCTCTACTAGGTATGACTCTCAATAGAGTCTAAATTCCTGTTTCCTTTCACTCAAGATGGGAAAGGAGCTAATCAGGACCCTGAGACACAAGCAGAGATAATTCCTTTCATTTTTCCTTTTGAGAGAGGTCTCACTATGTAACCCTCTCTGGCCTGGACCTCTCTATATAGACCAGGCTGGCCTCAACCCTATAGAGCTGCCTCTGCCTCCCGAGTGCTGGGATTAAATGTGTGTGCACCTCAGTCAGCCCAATATTTCCTTCTTTTTGGAAAACGCCTGATTCTCCACAAGTCATCCTTCTACATAGGAAATGATATCACACTAAACCAAGTCCAGCATTTTTTAAATACAAGAGCAGCAGAAACCCCAAATTTCAAAAGCTCTTTGGAGTTGATCCTCTCTGTTCCCAGTTCCAGGCTTAGAGCCTCGGGAAACACAGGAGCACTCAGGCCAGGCTTCCTTCAACTTGTTTTCACAGGCCCACCAAGGGGGCAGGGATAAGGGAGGGGAGAGCCACAGACAGAACCTCTCCAGTCTCTGAGCAGTTTGGGGGGAATATGGGGCTCTGTGGTGTGGCAGGGCAATTCCGTGTCCTCGGTGAATCCTGAGTGAGGCTCGGGGAAAGGTTGGAAGCCAAGTTCTTGTGGAACCAGGGGACTATGAGCATCCTCTCAAAATGTCCTATAATGGTGATGGGTCACCTGTCCTCTTAATCAAGGAGGCCGAGGAGACCCCACCAGATGGACTTGAACCAGTGTCCAGTCTATAAAGAGGAGGGTCAACACAGAAGAATCATTTCTTCCATGCTTCAAAGCGAAGCCAACCATGGTTGAGCAGGACCTTTGACTTATCTTCACATAGGAGGAACTGGTAAAAGAAAGGAGCCAGGGAC
>NW_008352264.1:720214-725640 GCF_000622305.1 Nannospalax galili | reverse complement strand
TGTCTTAAAGGGTTTATGTGGAGTACAATATTGTATAACTCTATTAACTCAACGTAAACCTAATAATTTACAGCCAGTTTTGAAAGAGAAGCATCTTAGCTCTGGAAATTGTTATTGAATATGTCAATGCTGTTGTAATGAAATGCCTCTTCTAATCATTTGGTTATGAAATAAATAATCTAAAAAAAACTTAGAAAGGCCGTGAGGATGAATGCCAGAACACATCCACAGGCAAGTGTGCACACACAGTCATGTACTCATGCACACACACACACACAGGCCTCTGCCCTTCCCAGATGAGCAGCAGGTCCGGTTATGAAATAAATAATCTAAAAAAAACTTAGAAAGGCCATGAGGATGAATGCCAGAACACATCCACAGGCAAGTGTGCACACACAGTCATGTACTCATGCACACACACACACAGGCCTCTGCCCTTCCCAGATGAGCAGCAGGTCCCCTCCTTGCAAACACCACAGCTTGCTAAAGTAGCCCTGGGCCAGAGTGGCAACAGGCTGCTCCAACATTTCTTCTCCCAATACACAGATGGAAAACCCAAAGGTGTAGAAGTGAGCAGGGTTCCCTAAGACCTCACACAGAAAGTTACTCCAGTACCAGAGTCCACCTCTGGGCCCGCTCTGGTTTCACCATTGCCTTGGGCATTAACTGTCTTCTGGACATTAGGACTAAAGCATTAATTTGCATCTCACTTACTTTGCATTTGTATACAGAATCTTAATAGTCCTTGATTTCAAATGGGTAAATTAAACAATTAGGCCAGTCTATTGCAGTTGTCCTCAAACCCAGAATGATGTGTCTTAGCCACAAAACACCGAATGTTAAAAACTGTCCAATTGTATCCCTGGATATGAGGAGTCTCTGGGGGAATGGCATTGAGATTGGCAGTTCTCAGCACTGACTTCAGAAACAAGAGAATTTACAAATAGTCACATGTGTTTCTCTCTCTCTCTCTCTCTCTCTCTCTCTCTCTCTCTCTCTCACACACACACACACACACACACACCTCCTTCCTCTCTCCCTCCCTCCCTATGCTCTGCTATCTGGGAGCATCTGAAGAATCTCCAGGAGCTCCAGTCTCCTGAGATCCTTAGAGAAACTCATGGAAACACTCAAAGCTGATTTCACCTCCCTGTCCACCTCTTAGAAGGGCTGGGAATCAAGGTGGGAGGGACAGGGACACAAGCTTCAGTCAGCTCTGCCAGGTACCTCCTGCTTATCCTCAGTAAAATGAGGCTCATGCTATCTACAGAGCCTTACAAAGGTTTTAAAAGATTAAATTAAACCAGTATGAGCGAGTAACCAGAGCAAAGTAGCTTAGCTTAGCAGAGTCTACAATTGGAGCAGGCCCCTTTTCCCATTATGTAATGACATCTTTCTAAGGCTCTGTTGAAAAAGTAAGATCATCTAGTCTCCAGCTTGAAGTCCCATGTAATTCTAGAAGTAGAAGGGAATTCAATGGTCAAATGAAGGCTGAACCTGCCATTAGTGAAACAGAGGGCAAACTGGCAAACCTTAGCTCCTCTGAGGCTAGGAGCAAGATGCTTCTAGAATGCACAGAACAACATGGAAAAATTGTAAGGAGTATCTGCCATATTAAATCCATCAGTTAGTTGAGTGAGTGTTCTTTGTGGAGCATGAGGCAGGAAGATAAACCCCTATCCTGCCCTGTAACTGCTTACATGTTAACTGGGAAAGCACAGCCCTAAACCCTGGGCTCCTGGGTAAAACATCTCCCTCACTGGCCTCAGAGGCTGCATCTAAACAGAGTCGTGCTGGCCAGTCTCCTACAGGCCTCACCTGAGTTCTGAAGGCAGGCAGAAAAAGAAAGCCAGGCTGACCAGAGTCTTCTCAGGGCCAGAGTAGCACAGGGAAGATGTTCAATAAATATCAGATCAATAAACACATTGATGAAATAATGAAAGAATGAATTCAACTTGAGAAGGAGGAACATAATCTGCTATACACATTTCCAGAACCTACAGGGAGAAATCAAATTGTCCCAGGCCCCTGAGATCCATCCTCTCAGAAGGGCCTTAAGAATAATCCAGGATCCCACATTTCTCTTCAGGTGTCTCTTGGGGTTGACTTTGGCCCTAAGTTTCTTCAAAATAGCCCTAGAAATGCCTGAATTAACTCCCTTGCAAGCCAGTTAAAATAACCCTCCCTTCACCCAGGACAAGATCACAAAAGATTAGACTGAAGGCAACCTCACCAGGATCAGAAAGTTTAAGCCTCAGCTCCTCTGATTCATATGCAGATGCCTCTGGTGACTGGAAAATAAGAAGGGCCATCTGGGAAGATTATAGACCTGACAGCTCACTGTATAATTAAAATGTCATTCTGGCCCAGGCTCCCAAGCCCTGAAATGAGCATTACTCTCTCCCACACTCTGCTCATCCCTCCCTCACATCCTCTTAACATGCCTTCTAGGTCAAACCTGGAGGAGGTAACATCAGAACCCAATCAGGCCTAAGATACCTCCCCTAGCCATTCAGCAGCAGCCAGCAGAACAGGCCTACCCAGGCATGCCTAATGCAGAGTCTGTCCTCCATCTGGTGCCAGTGCAGGTGAAGCTCTCCAGGCACAGGCCTGAGGAGTGTCTACCTGGGAACCAAGTCAACCTGGAGACATGCGGTATGGTTTGAGGCCCCACACCATGAGACCAGCAGCTATCTCACTCAGCAACATGACCTTGCAGACTGGTACTAGGAAACAGCTCCAGAGAGAAATTCAGCAGACCCAGCCTATGGGCCTGACCCATAGTAACCAGCACTTTCTCTCTCCTAAGCCCCAAAAGAGCTGGGCAAAACCCCAAGAGACCTTACTGCTTGCCTATGTCTTGGGATTTTTCTTCATGGGTTTCCAAGTGAAAACCACTTCACTTGAGTCTTAGCTTTTTTTTTTTTAAGACCAGAGCAGGCTCAATTCACTTGTCCCATTGCACAGCCTCAGATCTGAAAAATTCCTAAGTAAAATCCTGCTATAGAAGGAATCTACAGCCAGTGTGCTTGCTGCCAAGAACCTCAGCTCCATCCCCTTCACTGGGCAGCACACCTCTATGCTTATGACCTCCAACTGCATGAAAAACTCACTGAGGGAAATGGACATCATCCCAGGCTAAACATGGCTACACAAACCAGGAATTTTTCTTTTGTTTCCTCCAATTTAGTCAAAACACCATCTTTCAAGTCTATCTGTGGTCTTTGCTTGGCCTAAAAACTTTCCCTGAAGTTCACTGTTTCATGATTCTTTATGAAAGCACACAAGGCAGTGGCATCAGCAGTTAATTATTACTCAAGCACATGGACTCTGTCCCTAAAATGTGCAATTCTATACACTTGCTAGTAAATACCTCTACTCTACACTAGTGGCCTTACTGGCTCTTCCTAACAAGGAATAGGAGACAGGAGAATGGCCCAGAAACTCTATGTGAACCACTCTATACAGCTAGAACATGAACCTGCCTGAACCAGGAGGTTCTGGACTAAGTATGAAAAAGAAAGAAGAGGTCAACAGCATTGTTGGGCGCTCCAGTCTCCCACTGCTCTGGATTCCTTCACTCAACTAATGTCTCCTAGCCATCTGCTAAGGGCCAGGGAGTCTTTTCCCCTAAACAACTAGCAGTCTGTAAAGTTTCATTATTTAAATGTTTATCATAGACTATGATAATGCATTTTTTCATATCATCACCTTAATCTCTATTAGAGTTGGCCATCCACAGCTGACACAGTGATGGGAGGTTTCCCTAGCATCTCTCCTGCTCCTGTTCCTACCAGCTCCCTCTTGACAGCTGGTACCTTCTACCCTCAGCATCCCCCCCACACACACACAAGTATATACATATACACACACCGCCACTGCACAGGCCCGGCCACACATTTCTGAGGGCAGGCACCAGTCTCAAAACTACAAAGCAGCCAACTATGTGCTGCATACCATGGCTTCCTTCTTTATTTTATTTTAGTATGTTTTTTGTTTTATCATTATTTTTTTAATTTTTAATAACTACATGATTAGAAGAAGCATTTCATTACAGCTTTAACATATTCAGTAACACACTCCAGAGCAAGAGTACATGTCTTTCACAAGTGGCTACAAGTTTCTAGGTTCACAGTTGAGTTAATACAGTTATACAATATTGAACTCAGTATAAGCCCTGTAAGACATAAAATTGGATGAGTTTTTTAACCTTAATAAAAAGATCTCCACTTCATTTAGAATATGTTGTTCCTTGCACAAAGACTCATTGTTTTTGCTACTAGCACTGAGATATTGGCACATGCATCTCTAATCTGTATGTATCTATTACTAGTCATATTCAGTTGCACTTGGATCCTTGGTGCCTGTGTATGACTATAAAGTAATGGGGTAGATTTCAATGGTAATGTTTATCACCTCTACTAAATAACATGACCATGCTTCCCCCTCATATATAATACATTTTAAAAATTTTGATTTTTTTCTGTGTGTATGTGTATATCACACAGAACATCCCAAACCATCTTATTCAACTAAACACCCACTTCCAAAATGACACCCTCCAATAGCCTCTCTCCCCCCACTAGAGCCCTTATACTCTGATAATCCCTGCTACTGTGTGCTGTGTTGTCAGCACCCCCAGACATTCCCCACTACTTGTCTTTCTGGTGAATCTAATCAGCCTATCTAGAGGTCTTTGTTTTAGGAAGGTCAGCTGTTCCTCATCTAGCAGCAATCAGTTGTCAATATTCCTTTAGATAAGATTGGGGTCTGTTCATTTTCCCAGATCTATGCTGGGTTGCTGTCTGGGAGTTTCTTGGGCCACCCTGGCCAATAACTCAAAGGAAGGTATTTTTTTTTTTTTGGTCTTTTTAAGACAGGGTCTCCCTGTAGCCCCAGCTATGCTTTTAAGGCCATACAGTTGGCCCAGATAAGCCAATTTATATTTACTCTTAAGGTCATTTGAGGATCTGTTCCTCAGAGGTCACATGGGCTTGGGAGGAGCCCCTGGCTCCTTTCTTTTACCAGTTCCGTCTATGTGAAGATAAGTCAAAGGTCCTGCTTGACCAGGGTTGCCTTCGCTTGGAAGCATGGAGGAAATGATCCCTCTGTGTTGACCCTCCTCTTTGTAGGCTGGAAAATGGTTCAAGTCCATCTCATGGGGTCGCCTCAGCCTCCTTGATCAAGAGGACAGGTGACCCACAACAATTACAGGACATTTTGAGAGATGCTCATAGTCCCCTGGAACGAGTCGACCTAGGAGGGCAAGGAGCAAATCTTTCCTTTATGTCTCTCTAACGAAATTATTTTAGGTGTCAAAGTATGTCTGTTAAACATCCAAGAAGGTTAGATCCACCAGTCTGGTACTTTTAATTACTGTGTGTCATGTAGATAAATCTTGGGCAAAGACCAATTATTCACAGATA
>NW_008352264.1:718267-719165 GCF_000622305.1 Nannospalax galili | reverse complement strand
CTGCTCAGCTCCTTAGCCCATCTTTTAATTGGGTTACTTCTTGTCTTGATTAACTGTTTTCTGAGTTCATTATATATTCTGGATTTTCTCCCATTCTATGGGTTTTCTGTTCACTTCCCTGGTTGCCTCCTTTGATGTACAGAAGCTTTTCAGTTTAATGAGGTCCCATTTGTTGATACTTGACCTTATTTCCTGGGTAGTTGATGTCCAGTTTAGAAAATCCTTTCCTACATCTATATATTGTAGGTTATTGCCAATAATTTCTTCTAAGAATTTCATTTCTTCTAACAGTTTCAGAGTTTCAGGCTTTACATTGAGGTCTTTGATCCATTTGGAATTGACTTGTGCAGGGTGAAAGATAGGGATTTAGGTTCATTATTCTACAGGTAGAGATCCATTTTTGCCAGCACTATTTGCTGAACATGCTGTCTTTCCTCCAGTGAATATTCTTGGCCCCTTTGTCAAATATCAGGTGGCTGAAATTGCATTTACTCATATTTGGGTCTTCAATTTTGTTCCATTGATCTATGGGTCTATTTTTGTGCCAGTACCATGTTGTTTTTATGACTATAGCTCTGTAATACAGCTGAAAATCTGGTATAGTAATCCCCCTGGCATTGCTCTTAGTGATCAGGGTTGCTTTGGCTATTCGAGGTCTTTTATGCTCCCATATGAATCTTAGGATTTTTTTTCCAATTCTGTGAAAAATGTCATGGGGATTTTGATTGGCATTGCATTGAATCTATAAATGACTTTTGATAGGTTGGCCATTTTTACCTTATTAATTCCTTCCAATCCATAAGCATGGGAGGTCCTTCTATCTTCTGATGGCTTCCTCAATCTCTTTCTTCAAAGTTTAAAAATTTTCATTATACAGCTCTTTAATGTCTTTGGTCAA
>NW_008352264.1:715922-718027 GCF_000622305.1 Nannospalax galili | reverse complement strand
AATTATTACTCCTTTAATTTCCTGCTCCTGTCTTATTGCTTTTGCAAGAGTTTCAAGCACTATGTTAAAGAGAAGTAGAGATAGTGGACAGCCTTGTCTGGTTCCTGATTACAATGGGAATGCTTCCAGTTTTTTTCCATTTAGAATGAAGTTGGCTGTGGGTTTGTTATATATGGCTTTAATTATGTTGAAGTATGTTCCCTCCAGACCAGTTCCCTCTAGAACTTTTAGCATAAATGCATGTTGGATTTTGTCAAAAGCCTTTTCTGCATCTGTTAAGTTGATCATGTAATTTTTGTCTTTGAGCCCATTTATATGATTTATGATGTTTATTGACCTACATATATTGAACCACTCCTGCATTTCTGGGATAAAGCCTACTTGATCACGGTGAATGATCTTTGTTATGTGTGTCTGTATGCAGTTTGCAAGTATTTTGTTGAGACTTTTTGCATCTATGTTCATTAAGGATATGGGTGTATAGTTTCCTTTTTTGGTTGTATCTTTACCTGGCTTTGGTATTAGAGTGATGCTGGCTTCATAGAAGGCGTCAGGAGATCTCCCTCTGTTTCTATCATTTTGAATAATGTAAGTAGTATTGGTTGTAGAACTTCTTTAACTGTTTGGTAGAATTCTGCTGTGAATTCATCTTGGTCTGGACTTTTTTCAGCTCTCAGGAGGCTTTGTATTACTGTTCCAATTTTGTTATATATTATGGTTCTGTTTAAGCTGTTGATCTCTTCTTGGTTTAGCTTTGGTGATTCCCATGATTTTAGATATCCATTTCTTTTAGATTTTCAAATTTAGTAGAGTATAGGTTTTAAAAATATTCCCTTATAATGGTCTGGCCCTTTTGGGTGTCTGTTGTGATGCTTCCCCTTTCATCTCTGATTTTGTTGATTTGGATTTGCTCTTTCTTTCTTTGGGTTAATTGGGCTAAGGGTCTGTCTATCTTGTTTAGCTTTTCATAGAACCAGCTCTTAGATTCATTGATTCTTTGTATTGTTTTCTTTGTTTCTATTTCATTATTTTTTGCTCTGATTTTTGTTATTTCTTCTCTTCTGCTGGGTTTGGGTTTCATTTGTTCTTGCCTTTCCAGTGCCTTGGGTTGCAGTGTTAGGTCATTAATTTGGGCCCTTTCCAATTTTTTAATGTAGGCACTTAGAGCTATAAACTTCCCTCTTAGGACTGCTTTTAATGTGTCTCAGAGGTTGTGTTGTGTTGTATTGTCCTTTTCATTGAATTCCAGGAATTCTTTCATTTCTTTCTTAATTTCTCCTTTGACCCATTCATTGTTTAGGAGTGTGCTGTTTAATTGCCATAAGTTCATATAGTGACTAGGGCTTTGTCCAGTGTTGATTTTGAGCCTTATTGTATAGTGGTCTCATAGAATGCATGGAACTATTTCAATTTTTTTTTTTTTTGTATTTGTTGAGGTTTGTTTTGTGTCCCTGTATGTGGTCAATTGAATACTCAGTAGATGTCTGTTAAGTCCATTTGATATATGGTATTGTTTAATTCAGATGTCTCTCTGTTAACTCTCTGCCCTGTTGACCTACCTTATGGAGACAATGGGGTATTGAAGTCCCCTAGTATTAACGAGTTGGGATTAATCTGGGTCTTAAAGTCCTGTAGTATTGTTTTTATGAACTTGGATGCACCAGAGTTTGGTACATATATGTTCAAGATTGTAATATCTTCTTGGTCAATTGTTCCTTTGATCAGAATGAAGTGGCCCTCTTTATCTCTTCTGATTAGTTTTACTTTAAAGTCTATTTTGTCAGATATTAGAATTGCTACACATGCTTTTTTCTTAGTCCATTTACTTGGTATATTTTTTTTCCATCCTTTCACTTTAAGATAGTGTCTATCCCTGAAAGTGAGATGAGTTGCTTGCAGACAACAAAAAGATCAGTTTTGTTTCTTAATCCATTCACTAAGTCTGTGTCTTTTGACTGGGGAATTCAGTCCATTGATGTTTGAAGTTATTATTGAAGGATGTGTATTGGTTGATATCATTTTGATTGCTGTTCACATTCTTGGTGTAGCTGTGCATTTCCATAGTTATACCTTCATTAAGTTTCTTTCTGTAACCCCTTGAGTTC
>NW_008352264.1:681235-715872 GCF_000622305.1 Nannospalax galili | reverse complement strand
TTTTGTGGACATGAATTCCTTCAGCCTATTTATGTCATGGAAGATTTTTCTTTCACCTTTGATTATAATAGACATTTTGTCTGGGTATAGTAATCTGGGTTGGCATCTGTGGTCATTTAAAAGTGGAAATATTTTGGTCCCGGCTCTTCTGGCTTTAATAGTTTGCACTGAAAAGTCAGCTGCAATCCTAATGGGTTTTCCTTTATATGTGACTTGTTGTTTCTCTTTTGCAGATTTCAGTATTGTCTCTTTGCTTTGTACGTTTAGTGTTTTTACTATGATGTGCCGTGGAGAGTTTCTTTTCTGGTCCTGTCTGTTTGGTGTTCTATATGCTTCTTGTATTTGTATGGGCCTGTCTTTCTTTAATTTTGGGAAATTCTCTTCCACAATTCTGTTGAAGATCTGGTCCATGCCATTATCTTGGGATTCTTCTCCTTTCTGTATCCTATGATTTGTAAGTTTGGTCTTTTTATGGTGTCATACAATTCCTGCATGTTCCATTCTTGTGATTTCTTAAATTTTTCATAATTTTTGCCTGAGTGGTCCAGTTCGTCCACTTTATCTTCCAGTCTTGATACCCTATTTTCCATTTCATTCATCCTATTGGTGAGGCTTTCTCCTTTCATTTCTAATTGGCTTAATGAGTGTTTCACTTCCTTTTTCAGTTCAGCCTGAGTAGTTTTCAATATTTCTAACTCTTTTCTGAATTCATTCAGAAGTTTATCCCTATCTTCCTTCAGTTCTTTCTTTGTTTGTGTGTTCTTCAAATTGACTGAATTCTTTTACAATTGTTCTTTAGAGTTCCATGTCCTGCATTATCTCTAGGGGGTTCTCATTGTACTCCTCTAGAGGACTACTGGTATTTGGTGGGGATATGTTATTTTGGTTTTTCATGATATTTTTTCTCTGTGATTTTGACGTGGGAATTTCTTTTGTAGTTTCTGATTCTTGTGTGAGACTCGAGCCTTCAAGTTTAGGCCTGCTTCTTTTTGTAAACTTTATGTGTCTTTGTGGTTTACGTTTTGGCATGAAAAGCTGGTTCCTCTAAGCTTCCGGTTCTCTCTTTGATTTTATATTGGAGTAGCCAGGTTGCTTTTGTCTTCAGGAGTTCCCACAGAGGCCCAAGTCAGATGAGGATCAGATGCTCTCAGGCTTTCTCTTAAGGTCTGGATCCCTCCAGGAAAGTCAGGAATTTGGGGGTTAGACTGGCCTGGGAGCAGGGCCCAGGAAAGATGCTGATCTAGGGCAGCTGGTTGCAGTGCCACCCAAATATGCAAAGGAAGATGGGGGCAGGAAGCAGCCCCAAGGGCTCCTGGGGACTGCACTGAGGAGCTGGGTTGGTCTGGATGCAAAGGATTAGGAAGAGGAAAAGTCAGCCCTGGCATCCAGAAAAGAGGCTGGTGGGTTGTGCAGGCCCAGGTTAGTAGAAGGAGGTGAGGGTGGGGCCAGGGCCAGAGTGCTCCTGGGGACCTTAGAAGGAACTGGGTTGGTCTGGATACAAAGATCAGGAAGCATTGGTGGTTCCCCAGGTGTCTGGGGTGCCAAGACAAGGAATGGGACAGGACCTAGGCTAGGAGGAGAGATGGGCGGGGGAGATGGGAGGGTGAATGAGGCTGTGGGAATCAAGGTGCGAGGGCGACTGACTTACACTGGAGAAAAGCCTGCGGGTCTGAGAGAGGCTGCGGGTCATGCAGGCCCATGGAAGCAGACTAGTCTTATTTTTTTAAAGATAGGGTCTTTCTCTGTAGCCAAGACTGGTCTTGAATGCATATCAATCCTCCTGCCTCATTTCCTATGTGCATGTGCCACCACTCCCAGCTTACCACAGCTGAAATTCTCTCAGCGGAGTTCTCTGTTGCACATCTGGTCTCAATAAATGTGACGTGAACCAATTAATAAGTCATAATTTGGTTCAAAAACAGTTTGGTATCAACCAACCTAAGAAGTGAAGACTTCACAGGTCTTCCCACGTGAGCTGGGAAGCATGGGTAAGTGCCAGTGAACTATTAGTTAGTCCAACTTCCTTTGTGAGTGCCAAGTATGTTACCTTCCTCAGAGAGTCAGATGAGAGATTTTCATTTTACCACACTTTCCTTTCAACCACTTGATACATGTGAACTCTTCTAACGGTGACAAAATAGGAGGAAAAGAAAGAAATCTAGCACCAAGGGAGACAAAGGCTCCTTGCAAATTTCAGTCCTATGGTTCCTTGAGTCAAGTCTATTTCCCAAGAGCATGAGATTTCTTGGAGGAGGCGCCTAATTCCTACTTTGGAAAGAACCAATGTCCAAAATGTGACCACAGGAATTGAGCAGAAAGGGAACTGTAATCCAAATCCTAACTACTTAGGTGAGACCTGTCTTCAAAGCCCCCAATTCATACGACTCTAAAATCTGTTGTGTTGGCAGACATTCTTACTGCTTTCTCTCCTTGGCCTGGTAGTCTAATTAGTTTGACAATGGCTATGTGCTAGACACTGGAGATACTGAGGTATGATGGTTAACATGACATTAAATAGGATTTTCAGGGGTCTAAAAGTATCAACTCGGAGAAAGGCAGCAAGCCCACTGGCATCTGGAGGACAGCAATTAGAGAAATGAGCACAAGGGGCTTGTAAGAGAGCAAATATGGCATACTACCTTCACACTATTAGCACAAAGAGATAGAATTGGGTGTGTTGGTACACACCTGTATCCCCAGCACTTGGGAGGCTGAGGCAGGAGGACTGTCATGAGTTTGAGGACAGACTGGGCTGCACAGTGTGTTCCAGGCCTACCTGGACTAGACCTGAACAAGACCCTGGAGAGAAGAGGAAGGAGAGAAGCTAGCTGGAAAAGTAGCATTGTGGTAGAGTGCTTGCCTGCCATACATGTGTAAGGTCCTGGGTTCAATCCCCACTACCACCACCAAGAAATAAAAAAAGAATAAAAACAAAAACAAAAAAACCTTATTGATGTACCCAATCTTGGTCTATGACTGTAGTGAGTAGATAATATGTGGTGTGTCCTTGCTCCAAGAGGCTGACAATCTACTTGGAAACATAAAGCTATCCTACAAATATCCAAGCCAGGATCAAGGAAAACCTGCAGAATACACATGAAATTGGACATCATGTATGGGAGGACTTCATGTGGGCTTCAGTGGCACATACCATGCACACACAGGAAGGAAGACAATGACTGAGTGCTGACAGAAAAGAGGAAAAGCATTTCAAGTCAAGAGGCAGGCATGCATATGGGAGAGTACATGTAAATAATATGGCAACTGGAGGAACAGGAAGAGTTCAAATAGGTTCCCACCTTGCATGAAGTACAGGGCAAGCACTGTAGAGTGGGAAAATGTGTAGTCCAGAAACAGATTCAAAAAGGAGAAACCAGCTGGAGGAGTCCTCATCTATTTATTTAACACATACCTACTGAGCCTGCCCTATGGGCAGACACTGTGTTGGTACCGAAGATGTTGAAATGTAATAATAAACATGATATTCCTGGGGGTTTCAAGGGACTAGGAACATGGTGACATGGAAAGATAGTAAGTCTGCTGGCAACCCAAGGATAGAATTATAAGAGCAATGAGTACAAAGTACTTAGGGGACAGTAAACATGGTACCAACTTCACATGGTTAAAAAAAATGATAATCTCTTGGAGCTGAAAAGATGGTTCGGTGGATAAGAGCACACATTTCTCTTCAGAAGATCCAAGTTCAGAACCCAACACCCACATCAGGAGGCTCACAACTATAACTACTTGTAACTCCAGTTTCAGGGAATCCCACATCCTCTTCTGGCTGCCTCAGGCATTTCCCTCATTTGTACACACACACACACACACACACACACACACACAAAATTAAAAAATAAAATCTTAAGAAAAATAGTAATATTTATATTAATAATTGCTAGTAATCTTATCCATAATATGCTAAAGGCTGGGTACATAGCTCAGCATGCATGAAGCCCTGGGTTCAATTTCTACACAGCACAGTGTAAAAAGTAATAACAGGACTGGGGAGATGGCTCAGCTAGTAAGTGCTTGCTATGTAAGCATGAGGACCTGAATCCAATATCCCAGAACCTATGCAAACATCTGGATGTGGTTTGGGGTACCTGTGATCACAGCTCCAGGGTAGCAGATACAGGAAGAGCCCTGTTTAATAGAATTAGTGAGATCTAGGTTCAAGGAGAGACCTATTCTGAAGGCAGCGTGCAATTGAGGAAGGCAGCTGATGCCGATCTCTCTCTCTCTCTCTCTCTCTCTCTCTCACACACACACACACACACACACATACACATACATGCATGCTCACCCCCACATGTACACAAACACAGGGGTATATACACATGAATGAACACATATAAAAATTTTTGAAATAATAAAATAATAATGACAACTCCCCTTTACTGAATACCTACTACATGCCAGGCACCACACCAAATACCTTAATTATCTCAACAGTTGAAAGAGAATTCTCTAGCTACCATCCTACCCCCATTTCTTTAGATAGGAAGCAATGTTTACAAAAATCACAGAACTGCTGGGTTCTGTGGCAGTCTCTGAGCTCAGAAAACAACACCATGTCTGGCATTTCCTCCCCCAGTAGCATAGAGCCCAGAAATCCTAACTGAAACAGACCTCCTGAAAGCAATGAGTTAGGCCTGACACTGTGCACCCAAGCAATCCTCCAAGACACAGCTCAACAGACAACTCCTGCTGGCGCAAGCTCACATTTTCAAGAGAGTATGCCAACCCAGTTTCAAGTATCTCCTCTAGGATAAAAACACAGCTCTGCTTCCTCAAAGCACTCCTGTCCCCTCCCTTCCTCCCGTTCCTTCTTCTCTTTCCATCCCTGTCCCCAAGGAGAGTCAACAGATGTTGCCGAGACACCTTCTCAGTCCTGCTATCCCAGACCAAAGGTAAAGGGAAGCTGGTAACCTTGCCAAGCCTTGGGAGCAGTTTTTATGTGCTTCTTTTGATCATCTGTGAGACCATTTAAGAAAAAAGGACCATTTTTCACTTCTGAGCATCCGTTTTGGAACGCAGCACAAACCCCAAAAGGTTGCAGGAAACTTTTCCACAGATGCAGAACTTCCAGTGGGGAAGTGGAAACCACAGAGCCCTTTGAGGAAAGGACTCAAAACACACAAAAAAAAGGGGGCACAGAAAGTACTGAAGGTTAGTCCAACAGGAGGAAGACTGCGCACACAGGGAGAGGAGCCCGCACACTCACAGCACAGGGCAAGGCCTAGCCAGGCTTTCAGCAATCCAGGCTAGGCAGAGCAACCCTGCAACCACCAGAGCCAAGGGAGCAGACGACCCAGTTTAGAGACGTAGTAATGGCTATTTGAGTTTTTATTTTATCAGACAGGAAAGGAAGAGAGGGAATAGGGAAAGATCCAGAAAAGTGGTCATTAGGAAGTTGGAAAATCATATTTGAAAAACAGACCTATGGTGATTCCTACTTGAAATATTAGCACTTGAGAGGCTGAGCTGGGAAGATTGCTGCAAGTTCAAGGTCAGCCTGAGGCACACAGTGAATTGTAGGTCAGATTAGGCTATGGAGTGGCATGCTATCTCCCAAAATAAAAAACAAAAAAAAGGAGGAAGAGGAGGAAGAAGAGGCAGAGGAGGAGGAGGAGGAGGAGGAGGAGGAGGAGGAGGAAGAGGAAAAGGAGGCGGAAAAGAAAAGAGAAAAAGAGGGGATCAGAAAGACACAGCAGGGACTGGGGAGATGGCTCAGCAGGTAAGAGCACTTGCTGCACAAGCATGAGGACCTGAGTTCAAATCCCCAGCACCCACGTAAGAAGTCAGGCATGGGGGCACATACCCATCTGTAACCCAAATGCTATGGCTTTTGGAAGATCACTGGGGTTTGCTGGTTGTCAGCCTAGCTCCAGGTTCAGTGAAAGCTCCTTTCTCAAGGGACAGAGCAAGACATCTGATGTCCTCCGTGCAGGCATCACCCCCCCCACACACACACACCAAAGAAATGAAGGAAGGAAGCAAGGAGGAAGGAAGGAAGATTAAGATGGAAAGAGGATGGGAGATGGGAAACAGAAAGATGTATCTGGGATTTTTCAAGGCTACGAATGGGGAGTTCTACAAGCAGAATATATGACACTTGCTAAAGTGTCAGCCCTGGATTGCTGCAGAACCTGTGAGCCAGGCAGCCCCAGCAGCTGTGTCACACTCTAGTAAGCTGGGAGCTTTGCTGTAGATCTATGGGTAAACCTTTGCAAGTAGCTCAGAAGGAAAAGTAGCCTCTTAATTAAAAAGAAAGAGAGAAAGGTAAAGAAACATACCTCTCTGGACATGGAAAACAGAGCAGCAGACAAGAACTTCTATTAGGCAGAAGAGGATCAGGAAGGGATGGCCTATGGGCTATTGGAGAAGGGTCTCCTCTCTAAGACATGCCCCTTTCCCTCATTTTCCCTTCTAAAAGCAGGTGAGAGAGACTCCTTGGGGGGAATTATTGGGGAAGTGAACAAACAACTCAAATAAATACAGATGGAATCCCTTCACATCTTGGCTGCTATTCAACAAGACAAACATTTGTGAAATGGTTAAAAAAAAAAAGGAAACAAATGAATATTATTATCCGCCAGCACAAATTCTCTAGTTCTCTCCTTCCTCCAGGCAGACTTGCTGGCTTAGCCAGTTCCCTCTGCAGCCCTCAGGCCATTCCTGTTTTCTCTTTTAGAGCCTTTTCACCAACCCCATATCCAACACAGCTACAAGTATCAGGGTACTCACACATGCTCCAGTACAAATTGGCACGGAATGAATCTTATCTCCTGGCACCTCAGCTTATCTCCTCTTCAGCCTGAAGATTCCTCTAATCCACCCTAAGCCAATGCGAGATAGATAACCTACTGCTAAAATGAATTTAAAGTGAGAAATCTAAGCAGGATGTGGTGGTGTGCACCCATAATCTCAGCATTTAGGAGTGAAGGCAGGCGCATCAAGGGCTCAAGGGCAACTTCTGCTGCCTTTTCTAAATAAATAAATATAAAATGGGGACCTAGCACTCCTATTATTACAAAACAATCTGTAGGCTCCTAATTGAAGTTCTGTTCTGAATATTTCAGTATCACTCCTTAATTTCCTTGTAGATTAAGGGTCAGCTTTTTAGCTACAATAAAAAACCTACATTGGTTAAAACAATCCTAATAAGATCCTGAGTGTTCTTGAAAGGTCAAGTTGAGCTCTCTCAACGCAGCAATGTCATCAGCAGTGACTGCCAATTCCTCACACATGGGCATTTGATATTGACAAGTGGGAGGTTAAAAGATCGGCCTGTGGATGGGAACTAGACTAACTTCTGCAGGCTCTCTTGTAGATGGAATAAAGAAGAGGCATGCTGGGCCCTGTGACAAGGCAGAAATAAGTAAGCCAGGACTCCTGCTCAGCATTCAGCTTACAAATCAAACACATAGCTGATCCACAGGTGCAAAATCACCTAATGGAAACAGAAAGGTGCCCAGGCTGGTAAACCTGACTGTAACTACATTAAAATTTTTATATCTCCATTTATATTTATATACATCCAAATCAGAAGAAGGATTGGCTAGTGGGAGCACAAACAGCTGAGAGCGCCTAAGACAGCAGGCATTCACAGAGGCACAGACCACCGAGGAGCAACTGTGGCCCAGAGACCTGCTGCCACAGACCAGCTGCAGGGTGCAACTTTGCTGTTGAGGTAAACCAGACTTCAAGATTCTTTCTTCCCCAGGCTGCTCTAACATAGGGGCCTGGTGCACCCACTGTTCTCATTCTATGGTCCTCAGCAACTTTTTGGCTTGTCACTCTACCCCAATCCCAGCCTGCTCTGATAGGTCTTATACCCTGCTCCATCCAGCCAATCACCAGCATGAAACCCATAAATACCAGCATAAATACCCTCTGCGAATGCTCCTGAGGCCTTTCTCCATGTAACAGAATCATCTTAAGATTAGTGACTTCTGTGACCAGTGAGATGGCTCAGTGGGTAAAAGCACTTGCCACCAAGTCTGACAACCTAAGTGTGATCTCCAATCTCCAGAATAAATATGATGGAAGGAGAGAACAGATTCCCACAAGTTGTCCGCTGACCTCCACACGTGCACCGTAGCACTTATTTACCCACATACGTAAATACACACCACACACACACACACACACACACACACACACACACACACAAGAAATACTTTTAAAAAGAGTGGCAACTTTCATACTGGCATCATACAAATTCCAAAATGCTTGAATCCTAGCACTTTGAAGGATGAAGCAGGAAGATCACAAATCTGGGCCCAGCCCAAGCTATATAGGGAGACCCTGTCTCAAAAAATAAAAACAAGCTGGGCATGGTAGTGCACACCTTTAATCCCAGCACTTGGGAGGCAGAGGCAGGAGGATCTCTGAGTTCAAGGCCAGCATGGTCTACGTAGTGAGTTCCAGGCCAGCTGTGGGTACAGGGAGACCCTGTCTCAAAAAGACAAAAAAAAAAAAAAAAAAAAAAAAAAAAGAAAGAAAAAGAAAAAGAAAAGAAAAGAAGTCAAGGTGATGGCTTAGATCCCCATTGTGAAACGAGCAAACATCAGAAGCCTGAAGAGTCTGTGACAACACAGCTTGCTGAGCCCTTCCCTAAGGGGTCCTGCGTGGAGCCTGAGATCTGCATGACTAGCCAATTCCATGACTAGCCTGACAATGCAAACCTTAGATCACGCTTAGAGAATCACTGTGTTGGTTGTTCATGGGAGTGTGTGTATATATGGAAGGGGGTGGGTGAATGCAAGGGTGCATCTGTATATAGAGACCAGAGGTCAGCTTCAAATAATCCACTATACAGAGTTGGAAGATCAGAATTGCACATGCACACAGATACAAAGTTTCATCTGTGCACGGAGACCAGAGATCAACCTCTAGTCTGACCATTCAAATAATCCAGCATACAGAGCTGAGAGACCAGAGAGACTCTGTGTGTGTGTGTGTGTGTGTGTGTAAGTACACCAGAATGAGCCCAAGGCCTTTCACATGCTAAGCACACTCTACCACTGAGCTGCTATACTATCAGCTCAAAGACACAATCATTGTTTGAATACTCCCAAACAATTCCCTTAATTTTGAAGGGACAATCATCCCCCTCCCTGAGTAGCAATGGCTTAAAACCCATTAGCTGAGCAAGAACCACAAACCAGGATCTATGCAGATACTTCAGCTTACATTATCTTACTCTAAATGAATAGGATAATGCCCAGACTAAATGAATGGTGTGGTTGCAATGACAATAATTACTATTATCATCATTACTAAAATTAATGGTGAAATAAATCTTGATCAGAAGGATCAAGAGCAAATGACAAACACAAAGAGGTCAATTACAGGATCAATCTGAGCTCAGCTCTCTCCTGCCCCAGTCCTCTTTAATGGGGGAGGTAGAGTAAGGGAATTTAGCCAGCTATCTGGGCGAAAGCAGCAAGAATTTCTGGAATCCCTTATCTTCTCTGACAGA
Organism: Nannospalax galili; assembly: GCF_000622305.1. Classification (NCBI taxonomy): domain Eukaryota; kingdom Metazoa; phylum Chordata; class Mammalia; order Rodentia; family Spalacidae; genus Nannospalax; species Nannospalax galili. The sequence continues at coordinate 706,382 of NW_008352264.1, read as the reverse complement.
CAGATTTCTCCAGCAACTCAGTAAATCAAGGAAGACATACTAACAGTCCTGAGGGGATACAGGAATCTCCCATTACACCTCCTAGCTGGTGCCAGGAGCAGTCAGCCAGTGGGCAAAACCTTTCATGTCAGCTCTATGGTGGTAGAAAATTACAAAGAAACAAACTGAGTAGTTTCCTTCACCAAATCTCTACGAAGGTCTTTAAGCAGGAAAGACTTCCAAGCAGAGAAGGCTTAGAGAAGAATTGGGAAGACACGGCACCTAGGGAAAGAGAGACTTAACCTGCTAAATGGGGGGTAGGGCAGAAAGAGTCTCAATGTAGTTCCTGTCCCTTTGCGTGTGTGTGTGTGTGTGTGTGTGTGTGTGTGTGTGTGCGTGTGTGTGTGCATGTGTGTGTGTGTGTGTGTGTGTTCATGTGCATGCAGGTACACATGGGTGTGGAAACCAGAAGTCAACCTCAGGTGTCATTCCTCAGATGTTATCCCTCAAGTGCTATCTACCTTGATTTTTGAAACAAGGTCTCTCACTGGGATCTGGGATTACCCATTAGGCTAGGGTGGCTAGCCAGGGCACCCCAGGGAATGTCATGTCTCCACATCCCCAGATTTGGGATTACAAACATGTTCCACCATGCTCAGAATTTTATATGGGTGCTGGAGATTGAACTCGGGTCTTCATGCTTGTGTAGGAAACACTTGGCCCACAGAGCCATTCCCCCACCTGCTTTGGTTTTTGTTGTTTTTCTTGTTTGTTTGGTTTGGTTTTGCTTTTTGAGACTCCCTAGGGTCTCCCTAGTAACTCAAGGGGACCTGGAGCTCACTATGAAGCCAAAGCTGGCTTGAACTCACACTGACACTCTTGCCTCAGCCTCCCTAGCTATGGGAATACAGGCATGCACTACCACGCTCAGCAAATGCTTATCTGTTAAGAAATTCAGGGATATTTTCTAACTTGACTGTAGCTACACAGAGAGTAACAGTGGTATGGGGCACAATGAAATGCTAAAAGAAATAATCGAATTCAATTCAAGAGAACTGCTTCAAATAGTGTTGACATGGGCAATCTTAGCGGGGAAACACAAAGTCAGATTCTGCTCACAGTCCCATTGGCGGCCTCTACCTCATTCAAGACTCCAAAAGAGTAAATCACTAGGGATCTTTCACTTGTAGAAGCAGGCACTGCTTTCAAGCATCCTAAGCTTAGCATTATAGCCCTTTTCCACTGACACCCTCAAGTCCCTAGAATTCTGCCAATCCCTGAGGTTCTCAGCCATATCAAAATGTGTTCACATATGAAAGAAACCTCAGACCTGAAGAACCCATGAACAAGTAAGAAGATCTGATAAACCCAGAGGTGTTTAGCCTGAGGAAAGAGGGCACCAAAGTTATGAAGGGCTGAGGTGGAGGAGGGACAGAAAACCTACTGTATGGCAAGCTGGCCAGAGATGGGTTGTGCATATCAAAGACACTGTAACATTGTATTTTTCTTGTATTGCCAAAAAGTAAACCTCCACAAAATCTTATTTGGTGTGAATCCCAGGCCTGGATTACAAAAGGTTGAGAAACTTCTTCCTAGTTATGGCCTAGAAGGCCTGCATGACCACCCCTCTGCTCTGATGAGGCGCTGAGCACATCCCTTCCTGCTATATGAATTTCCCTTGTCTTGTTGGGATGGGCCAACCTTGTTCCTACCTCCCGATCTTATACCTGTTGATTCCTCCATCATGAACAGATTTCGGCAATGCTGGCTGTTGGCTACAGTCCCCTCTTAAACTGCACCTCCTCAGAAAGACCTCTGGAGACACATTCCCTATCATCACTCTACATCATGTTACTCTTTTTATTTTCTTCATAGAACTTACCATGCTTGGAGCTGAGGAGATGACTCAGTTGGTAAGAATGCTATTGTGCAAGCATGAAGACCTGAATTATGATCCCCAACACCTATGTAGAACGCCAGGCACGGTCGTGTGCATCTGTAACCACAGTGTTCTAGGGAGTCAAGACAGGAGAGGTCGGCTATATTGCTGGGGCTTGCCAGCTATCCTGTAAGCTCCAGGTTCGATGACAGACCATGCCTCAAAGGAAAGTAAGAACAGAACACTTGATGTCATCTTACAGCTTCTGTATATATAGACACTTGCACACATATGTATACATACAACACACATATATAATAAATTTTTAAAAACTAGAACTTACCATTCTCTGCTATTACCTTACCTGTTAAGTATTATAATCAGGTCTTCCTCATTTGAACATAAGTTCTAGAAGACAACTGACCTCACACATCTTATTTACCTGTGCCTAGAACACTCTCTGGGGCAAATAGTAGTATCCAAATATTTGCCAATTAAACGAATATTTTTTGAAATAATGGACACAGTCCAATTCCTTATAAATGAGAAATCTAACTGTGCACACAAAGGCACATTTTGTTTCTAACTTATGAAAACTAGTTTGCTTAAGATAAGAGTAGCAGACCAAGGCTGGCAAGATGGCTTAGTGGATAAAGACACCTACTGCCAAGTCTGACAACCTGAGTTCAATCCCTGGGACCCACATGGTAGAAGGAGAGAACCAATTGCCACAAATTATCCTCTGACCTCCACATGCTCATTGTGGTATATACATGTGCACGGATGGACACACACACACACACACACACACACACACACACACACGATATAAAAAAGTTTTTTTAAAAAAGACTTAGCAGCCAGGCATGGTGGTGCACACCTTTGAATATAGCACTTGGGAGGCAGAGGCAGGTGGATCTCTGTGAATTCAAGGCCAGCCTGGTCTACATAGTGAGTTTCAGGACAGCTGGGGCTACAGGGAGACCCTGTCTCAAAAAGAAAAAAGACTTAGCAGACCAAAGTCAGGCTATCCCAGCATTTGGGAAGCAGAAGCAGGAGATTAAGAGTTCAAGTCCATGCTGCCCAGCCTAGGCTACATGAGCTCCTCTCTTAAAGAAAAAGAAAAGTATTAGCAGACCATTAACAAAAATATACCACTTTTTCTAAAATAAATCATTATCAGCAGTAAATGAGTGTTTTAAATGTTGTCCACATTTCAAATAGATGAAGTCTGCTTAGATAAGGATGTTATTTTGGTTTTTTACAATGCCAGTTTCAAGTGATAATTACTGGGTAGTTATTAATAGCTGAAATGTTCAGCACAAAAAAGACCATTCTTCTGAGGTGTTTTTTTTTTTTTAATTTTTGTTTTTCAGCAGTGCTAGGACTCAAAAGCAGGTCTCAAGTATGCTATGCATATGCTCTACCACAGAGCTTCATCCCCAGCCCAAAGACCATTTTTAGAACCCTGTCATACAGGATGTAACTATTCTAACACATATATACTATGACACAAACTCAAACTCTACATATCTTTAGAAAATGCTAACCTTAGTATCAGCCAAGTAATATCTGAAAATGAAAACTGGATCCAGATATGGTGACTTATGCTCATAATCCCAGCATTTGGGAGGCTGAAGCCAGCCTGGGCTACCATGTAAGACCTTGTTCAAAAGAAAAGGAAAAATGGAAATATTTATCATACTGGTATTATTCAGCAAAATTTATTGTTATTTCAAAGACAGAAAGTACTACCTCCATATTCACAGCCTTCATGCAAGCCTCTTCTGCCACTTGTTCCAAAGATTCAGCAGACAGCCAGGGTGCTTACATATGTTGACAATAAAACTCTTTAACAATTTTTAATATGTTAGATTTGAATCTTGGGCTATGTAGCATGGACATCAGAACTATGTCCAAACATGAGTGCTGACCCTGTACTCTTTAAAAAAAAATTTTTTTTCCAATTAAGACCATGATCCAGGTCCTACATGGGACATTAACAATAAAACATTAATCAAGCATTATAAAAATGGCCTATAAAGAGACAGCATGTGAGCCCATCTCCAGTAACAGAAACACAAGGAAGAATTATATCATTAAGTAGAGTTCCTAGCAGGCTACAGATCATTTACAAAATGATTCCAAAAGAGTTTTTTGCTTAAACGAAATAGCATTTTCTACATGATAACTGCAGAATGCCACGTGTCCAGAGTCTGTTTCTCCTGAGGTCCTAAATGTGAGTAAACTGACCCCAATTTTTAAGAGTCCACGCCTGTGCTGGATAGCTTTAGTTGTCAACACATGGGTAGAGGGAGCCTCAATTTGTGAATTGCCTAGCCTGGCCATTGGACTAGTCTGTGGCCATGTCTGTGGGGCATCTTCTTGATTTTTGAGTGATGTGGGAGGGCCCCTCCCCCCACCGTGGGTGGTGCCACCCCTCGGCAGGTGGGCCTATGTTGTACAAGAAAGCAGGTTGAGCAAGGGCCAGGAGAACAAACCAGTAAGCAGCATTCCTCCTGTGCTTCAGCTCCTGCCTCCAGGTTCCTGCCCTGAGTTCCTACCTTGGGCTCCCTGATGAACTGTGACCCAGGAGATGTAAGCCAAATAAGGCCCTTTCTCTACTCCACAGATGGGAAGTTGATAAGTGATGAAACTGGTTTTGACTTTGGCCGTTGCTGATTCTCTCTGTGTGCAAAGGGCCTCTTCACAGAGAAGAGGATAGCACATGGGGATGACACTGTATTTATGTAGCTGTCAGAACACTTTAACACATGAATTTGGGGGAAGAGCACACAATCATGCAGTCCATAAGAGGAATGCAAAATAGTGGCTATTTTAGGCTGTCTCCCACTTTTTAAAAGTTATGTAATAAATGTGATTCAAGCTTTATATCAAAGTAAATAGAAGTTATTGTTTAAAAATGATTCAGTGTACCATGGAACATCTCAGAGGCTGAAAACACTCATGCGTGGGAGACTATCACAACATCTCAGAAATAAGTGTAGCAATATTAGGATTTCTGCCCAGCGACAGGCATTAAAATATAGTGCCAACCATAGAGTGCTTTGCCATGTGCTTCCAGAGATCTTAAATAAATGCTGCTGGATATAGACCCATCTTGATGCCATGATTACCAATGTTATTTTAACATCCACATACAAAAAATAAGTAAACAAAAAGTTAAGAAAAATCAACCATGAAAGGAGGAGGAGGGAAGATCTGCTCTGATGCCCAGGCATAAGCTTGTCAGGTTGATTCCCTTCCTAGGACCTGGTCCTGGTGAAGTCTGGAGGAAATGCAGAAGCTCAGAGCCTTCTAGAAGAGGGACAGAAGGTGTCAGCCAAAGGTTTGGACAGCCAAGAGGAGGGTAGGTGTACACATACATTCTTCATAGAGTGTCCACACAAAAGGTTTTGTATTTCATCCATCACAAATCCCATGGCGTTCCTCCTTATTTTTGGCTTTCATATTGTGTGCACATATGCAAAAATACTACTTTAGAAACTGCATTATAACATAGAGATTCTAGCAGCCCTCAGAGGTGGGTGAGAATGCTCACTCCCACTGAAAACCAGAGGTACAAGCTGATGCAATCTGTCCCAACACACGGGGCAAGTTACTATGAAGCACAATGTACAGTTAACATGAGACACTATGTGTCCAAGTTTGAGAACACAGCTCTGACTCAGCCACCTCCTTACTTTCTGGTCCTTTACCCAACTGGCTGTTCAGAGAACCCTGATCAAGACTCTAGAGTTCTTCAAGGCACCAGAATATTGAACAAAGGCAGCAATGGATTCTGGGAAGCAGAGTGGAATTAGTTTAGCACAGAACAAATGAGGGCTGCCAACTAATGCTATCAAACAGAGATGGAGATACCCACAACTGTTCCATCCCCCTCCCAAAGATGTCCATATCATAATTCCCAGGAGTGAGCATGTAACCTAACACTGCAAAAGGTACCTGACAGGTTGTGATTAAGTTGTGGACCTAGACACAGATTATTCTGGATTATCCAGTGACCAACATAATAACAAGAATCCTTAAAAGTGGAAGAGGGAAACAGGAGAAGAGCAGAGGAGATATGAATGTGGAAGAATGATCAGAGAGAATCAATAGTCCAGACTTGAAGATTCAGGATGAAGCCATCAGCCAGGGATGCCAGTGGCTCCTTAAGAAATACAGATTTGCTGACATTTAGGTTTTACTCCAGTGAGACTATCAGACACATATATGAGTACAATAAACATGCTGAGCTGCAAGCTTGTGGTAATTTGTTACAGCAGCAACACAAAATATAGAGACTTGTTTGTTTGTTTGTTTTATATTGAAATAAGGTTTTTCTGTGTGGCCCAGAATGGCCACTAACTCCAAATCCTCCTGCCGTGGCCTCCAGAGTCCTGGAATTACAGGCATGTACTATCACACCAAACTGAATAATTACCATCTTGATTATTCAAGAGATAGAACCTGGTCCCCACTGCAGCATAATGAACAAAACTTTTAAAATATATATATTTATTTAGTATTTCTATTTTTATATGTATGAGTATATTGCCTGCATATATGTAACTGCACCTATGTCATGTAATGTCCATGGAGCTCAGAAGAGGGGATCGGATCCCCTGGAACTGGAGTTACGAATGTTTGTTAGCCACCATGTGGGTGCTAGAAACAGAACCCAAGTCCTCTGCAAAAGCGGCAAGTGCTCTTAACTGCCGAGTCACCTCTCCAGTCCCTTAAATATTTTATTATTTTTATTTTATGCATATGAGTGTATTACCTGCATGTATGTAAGTGCACAATGCCCATGGAGATCAGAAGAGGACATCCGAATGCCCCAGAACTGGAGTTACGGACTACTGTTAGCCACCACGTAGGTGTTGGGAAGTGAACCTGGGTCCTCTGCAAGAGCAGACAGTGCTCTTAACTAATGAGCCATTGGGGCTGGAGAGATGGATCAGTGGTTAAGAGCACTGACAGCTCTCTTGCAGAAGACCCAGGTTTGATTCCCAGCACCCACATGGTGGCTATGAACTGTCCTTAACTCCAGTTCCAAGGGAATCCGAAGCCCTCTTCTGACCTCCGTGGCATTGGACAACATGGGCGTACTCATATACATGCAGGCAATACCCTCATACACATAAAATAAAAATAATAAATAAAATATATTTTTTCAAAAAAACTGATGAGCCAATGAACAAGACTTCTTGATTCAATCCAACCTTTGAAGTCAGTCTGTCTCAGGAGCTACTGCAAAACAGGGCTGCCAGTTCTATATAGGCATCGTATGGGGCCTTCCTGACTGTGCTGGACACAGTGTTGGTGGAGCGGAAATGTCTGGTAGAACAACCCATAATGTGGCAGAAAGAACAAGGTGTTGGAGTCAGGTGAAGCGGGGCTCAAATCTCAGCTCCTCCTCTCAGCAAACAGCAAGCAATCCACTCAAGTCTACTTTTTCACTAGTAACAAGGTCAAAACATCGATTTGACAGTATTGTGACCAACTATAAAAATTAAACACCACATATATGACAGCCCCCTGCACACTGCCTGTCAGGGGTAGACACTGTAAATGGCAGCTGGCATAACAACTGCAGTTATTACTGATATAATCCCCCCTCGTCCCCCGCCTCAGAGAAAGGGGGACATGTGGCCTTAGCTCTAATATCCCTGGTCCTTGGCTTTCTCCTCTAGTAATTGAGGAAAGCAGACAGCTCCTTAACCACCTCACTCCACAGCTCTGAGGATTAAAATAACAATGGCTGTGAAAGTTTGGTGAAAAATACAGCCCCACACAGATGTAAAGTAGGAGATCTTTTGTTTCTATCTAGGAATTTTCCTTTCTAGAGTCTTTTGTAAGAGCTGGCCTTCCTAGGTCAGTGCTAGAAAAGAAGTTACACACACTTAATTCATCTCAGACCACTCTGGAAGGTCCATCATTTTTTCCTGTCTGGTATGAGAAGAGTGTCGAACAGAGATTGTATATCATCTGAGGTACTGACGGTTCATAGAGTCCATGAATGAAATAAACTAGGCATTCTGGACTCCCCTCTAAGTGTATCACCCAATTCCAGGTTATCAAGGAAGCAACCATACCAGTAAAGGTTTGGGTCAACACTGCCCACTAATTCAAAAAATCCTTGGTAAGTGTTATCTGGGGACAGCAGGCGTTAGAAAAGCCCTTTAACACAGGAACCTCACAGGAAATAATGAAAAAAAATAAAAAGCTGACAGCAGTTAATCTTTTGAAAATGAGAGAATTATGCAAATAAGCTTTTGAAAATGGAAAGCATTATTTTAAAAATGGAGCATGTAGATTATATTGAATTTTGCCTAACTTTGTAGACTGGGCCAAGTTAATTATTGATTTATTGTAATGTTTGTGACATAGCTATACAAAAACATGACATACTTTATTTCACATCTGACTATGACAATACTACCATACAAAAGATATTTCTCACAGAAATTATGTAAGGGCTTCTACTTGCTCAAGGGTAGGTCTTAATAGTCAAAGATGTTCAAATCCTCTTTTGAAGCCACTTTCTTGTCAGCATGCTGCAGGCTTTTTTCACAGATCATGAGTGGGTCTCACCCTGCCCAGTACTCATTTGTCTGTGGACAGGTTTGAGCAGTTCTCTAGCAATCCTTTTAGTGACTACCTATAATCCTACACCTGCCACAAGATTTGCAATTTTACTTTGAAATATATTTGCATGGGATTTGCATTATATTGCCAGATAGGAAAGCACAACACTGGTTGACAGACCTTGGAAAGCAGGGACCCTTTGGTTTCCTATTGCTCAAGAACAAATGGCCACAAACTTCACAACTTAAAACAACACACATTTATTATCTGCTAGATTCCCTGGTCACCAGACCCAACACGGCTCCTCTGAGTCCTCTGCCCAAGGTCTCAGAAGCTACGATCACAGTGTCTACCAGATTGATTTCTACTGCACAGATGGAGTCTTCTTCCAAGCTCACATGGCTGTTGGCAGAACTCAGGTTCTACCTGAGTTCCTGTAGCTATAAGACTGTTATGGTTTGTATCTGTAATGTCTCGTTGTGGCTCATATATGGAACTCTTGGCTCCCCAGGTTGCTGAGGCCATTTTGAGGGGCTGTGGAACCTTGGGAGATAAGGCCTAACTGACAGATGTAGGGCACTAAGGGCACTAAGAGCAGAGCCTTTAAAGGCTATAGCCCAGGCCATGTTCTGCCATGATGTGAGACACTTGCACCACATCCTCCCACCACGAAGAACTCCACCATGCTTTCCCTGCCATCATGGACCTAGAGCCTCTGAAACTGAGAGCCAAAATAAAAGTTGTTTCTGGAATTTTGTCACAATGACACAAAAGTAATACAGGGAAAAATGGCCTATGTCTTTAATGGAGGTCTGTCAGGGCCACTCTCATCTCCACAGTCTCTCCCACATATCCCTCTCACAACACAGCATCTTAGGTCTCACTCTAGTGTGCTAAACTGGAGTCTTGAATATCACAACTGTGAAGGAGATCCTATGTCGGCTTGATATGCCAGGGGTCACACTGGCTGCTTTTCTAAATGATTGCCTCAGAAGTGACTATGTGGTTGTTGGGGCCCCTGCTGCTTTCCCCATAATTCAGAAATCCAAACACTGAAGACATGTATGGCCAGTCCTCACCCTTCAGCCCCATCTTCTCCATCTCCACTACTGTGGCTCTAGTTTGGGTCCAGACACTCTTTCTTTCATGTCTTCCACGCTGCCTAAGAGAAAGAAACCTGCAACCCTCACTGTTTCTTCTCTGAAAATATGGCAGTACCCCCGCCACCAGCAAGATAAAGTCAAAACTTTGAGCAGGCAAGTCAGCACTTTTGTGATCTTACTGTCTAGGAAGTCAAGTGCCAAGTCCATCCCCTCTCTTTTCTTTGTGTCCATGATATGTCCTCTGTCTGGATTCTCTGTCCTTTATCCTTGTGAGTTGGAAGATCACAGTCTCTGTGACACCTGCCTTGATCCCTCAAAAGGCTGTACATCATCTCTCTCTCACATTTCCACTGCGCCTCACGCATAGCTATCTAGCACCCTATTTCCTCTACCCTATACAATAGCTACTGGTTTCTAGTGCCTTCTTTTCACCAGAATCTCACCGGAGATTCTGAAGGATAAAAGCTAGTTTTGTTGGTTTTTCCCTCTTGCATCTTCAGCAGTACCAGGGAGTAGACAGTAGCTATGGCTATCAAATTCATCAGCATGGTGGTTGAGACACAGATTATGGAAACAGCACAGCCTGTGTTTGAAACTAGCAGTGTATGACAGTTTAGATATGATTTGAGTTGTCCTCAGAGCTTCCTGTGCTGAAATTCAAAGGCGTGAAATTAAAAGGTATTGAAAGGTGGGGCAAAGTTTCCTGTGGAAAGTTGCTGGGATTAGATAAGGCCATTATGGTAGTCTCCATAGCTGAGTACACACACACACACACACACACACACACACACACACGCACACACCTCTTGCCATATGATGCACTGCACCACCTCAAGACTCTACCACAAGAACGGCATATGCAGCTCCTCCAACTTTGACTTTCAGGACTTCTTTCCTTCATAACTGACTCAATCTGTGGGAGTATGTTATTGGCAACACCAAAAAAAAAAAAAAAAACCTGATTCAGGTCAGGTCACTCAATGTCTCTGTGCCTTGGTTTCATCACTTCTAAAATAAGAATAGTTTTAAAGCAAAATAAAGCTAATCACATTCCTACCATAAGACCATACGCCCTAGTATTTACTCAAATAAAATTAAAATTTATGCCCACACAAAACCTGCACACAGATGTTTATAGTAGTTTTATTTATAATTGTCAAGCCTTGGAAGCAGCCAACACATCCTTCAGTAGGTGAATGGATAACTCAATTGTGGCACATCAAACAATGCAATAGTAATCATTGCCCAAAAGAAATGAGCCAGAACACCAAGAAAAGACATGGAGGAATCTTAAACGTATATCACTCCATGAAAGAAGCCAGTCTGAAAAGACTGCAGCTCGATGACTTTCTAGAAAAGGCAACAACTACAGAGGCAGTAAAAAGATCAGTAGTCGCAGGGTTTGAGGAAGAGAGCCAGGGAAGACGAAGCAGAGCAGAGAACTTTCCAGGCAGCAAAAGTTCCCTGCCGAGACCTCTAGCTGTGGACATTCACATATTTGTACAAACTCATGGAATGTGCAAGCGTGAGCCTGACATGACCTATGGACTTTGGGTGATAAAGACGGATCACTGTAGGTTCATCAGTTATAACCAATGTGTCACTCGGGTGTGGAGTGACCTGGCATGGAAGGTTGTAGTGGGAGCGGTATACGAGAGCCCTCTGTCCTTTTCGTGCAACGTTGCTGAACTGTTCAAAAAAAAAAAGGAAGCATTATTTATCAAGTAGAAAAATATTGTTTTACATAATTTAAAATGTATATAAATAAGCAAACTTATGAAAATTTCAAAGTAAATAAAGAGTAAGCAAAATCTGTATGTCTGTATCTAAAATTTCAGGGCAGCAACATGTCGTTAAATAGAAATGTAGGAAACCAGGGGCGAGGATGAACTGCAGTGACTCCATCCCATGGTCAGTGCCTTCATGCCAGCCAGACTTCAGCCCAACTTACATGGAAGACCTGTCATCACAGCCTGTCCCAGAGACCTGAAAGGGTCATGTGTAGGCCAGTCCCTTTCCCTAATAACACATGAGTCATTGTCAACATAAGTGCCCCAGAGCTACTAGCCCTTAACAGCCACAACAAAGCAGAGGAAAAACATCTTGCAGGGCCAAACTTCTACTCAATACAATGGAGTGGTCCTCAGGGTTCAGTTCAGCTCCAAGTCACAAAGTTTGCCTTCCCCACCCATATCACCTCCTGGACTTAAGAAAGTTCTCTAGGCACTGACATGGCTCGATGGGCAAAGGAGTTTTCTGCCAACCCTGATGATCTGAGTTTGATCCTTGGGATCCACATGGTAGAAGGAGAGAACCAACTCCCACAGGTTGTCCTCTGTCCTCCCCATGTGCACCCATACACCCACAGACAAATAAATTTAATTCTGAGATGACAATGTTTGCCACTTAACAGATGGAGAAAAAAATAGGTCAACAGGTCAGCATTCTGGGCAACTCAGCAGCGGAATTACCAATTTTCAGACTGTGCTGATACTGTCCTGATAGAGCTAGGGAGAAACAGATGCTTGAAAAGTTTCTAAACTTTTGATCTGAAATCTTGCCCATGAATGCTTATCAGCTATATTCACAATCAACAAATTCTGAAAGCAACCAAGATATCTTTCAGTAGGTGAATCTATAAACTGTGACACATCGATATGATGGAATATTACTTGGTAACCAAAGTGATGAGTTATTTTACTACAGAAAGATATAGCTATTAAATGTATGTTGCTAAATGAAAGCAATCAGTCTGAAAACATTACTCTATGATTACAATTATATGACATTCCGGAAAGATAAAACTAGAGTGATAGTGAACAGATTAGTGGTTTCCAGGGGTTCCAGGACTGATGAAGGCTTAGGTTTAGCACAGAGGATGAACTACTCAGGACAGTGAAGTCAATATGAACAATATTCTAATGGCACTAAGCACTTCTCAAAAACCCATAGAACTTTTTATTTGTTTGATTGGGGTTTTCTTTTTTGGTTTTTTGTGACAGGGTGTTACTATCCCTGGCTGGCCAGGAACTCACTATGCAGACCAGGATGGCCTCAAACTCATAGAGATCCACCTACCTCCTGAGTGCTGGAATTAAAGGCATGTGCCATTACACCTGGAAAACCCATAGAACTTTATAGCACAAGTATGGAACTTCACAGAGCTGAAGAGATGGCACTTGCTGCTCTTGCAAAGGACCTGGCTTCAGTTCCCAGCATTCACATGGCAGCTAACTCCAGTTCCAGGGGATAGGACTCCCTCTTCTGGCCTCCACAGGCAATGCATGCATGTGGTACACTTACACACATACAGGTAAAATACTCATACACATAAAAATAAATAGATCTTGGGCTAGAGAGATGGCTCGGTGGTTAAGAGCACTGCCTGGTCTTGCAGAGGACCAGGGTTCAATTCCCAGCACCCACATGGCAGCTAACAACCACCTATAACTCCAGTTCCAGGAGAATTCAATGCTGTCTTCTGATCTCTGTGAACATTGCACAGCACAGGTACACTTATATACATGCATGTAATACACTCATACACATGAAAATTTTTTAAAATAAGTAGATCAAAAAATTTAATATTGTATTTATTATCTTCATTTTATGTGTATAAGTGTATTACCTGCATGTATGAAAGTGCACCCATGTCATGCAATGCCCATGGTGGTCAGAAGAGGGCATCGATTCCCCTGGAACTGGAGTTACAGACCATTGTTAGCCACCCATATGGGTACTGCAACTCAAACCTGGGTCCTCTGCAAGAACAGCCAGTGTTCTTAACTGCTGAGCCATCTCTCCTGCCTGTCCCCCAATTTCTTTTAAAGAATAAACCTTTACTCAGGAGACTGAAGCAAGAAGATTTTGAGTTTGAGGCCAACCAGGGCTAGAGGGCAAGACCCTGTCTCAAAATAATGAGGGTTAGGGATGTGGTTTCATTGTAGAGTACTTACCTAGCATACTCAAGGCCTAGGGTTTAAGTCCCAGTACTGCTGAGAAAAAGAATTATTTCTTGCTGGTTATAGTGGCACAGATGTAATCCCACACTCAAGAGGCTGAAAGGCGGGGGGATCATGACATCAAAACAGCCTGAACAGCATAAAAAAGACTTTGCCTCAAATAATAATAACAATAATAATAATAATAATAATAATAATAATAGGCCTTATTGCATGCAAATAAAAAATAATTTAGGAGGGGGATTCCAGGATGGAATGTAAAATTTGGCCCAAAAATCTATTTGCTTTACTGATATATGAAACAACATCACTAGAAGAGGGAAGGGCAAGGCAACGACAGAATTAACTTTAGAAAGGAATGTCATCTGAATATCTAAAGGCAAAGAGCTTAACTGTACATAAGAACCATTCGTTTGTTGATAAAGTTGTTTCTAGGAAGGATGATATTGGCAAACATGTATACTGTCACTGACAAATGGATGGGCAATGGCAGGAGGAAGGGTGCAGTGGGATGTTACAGATGAGCAAGGAGACACAGCTAGAATGGTTTACATGGTAATAGACTATAATGGGAGTTATCAGTGTAAATTTGCATTTAATTCACTATGGATATAGATGGTGACATACAGTAATACAGCTATGTGACTATTCAAGAGGTAACACACGTTACATACTTCTTTGCTCTATCAGCTATGAAGGCCTGGGAGCAAGGATACCACAACAACAATGTATATACCCAACACTAAGGCAGGAGAGGATGGATAAAAGGGATCCAGGCTCCCTGCAGAAATGGCTGAGTCAAGAAAGACACAATGAGCCTTGAGTGTAGGGCTAGAAAGTGAAAAGGTGCTCAAAGCAACCAACAGTTGGGGTTTTCTCAAGGGATATCAGAGCCAAATCAGAGAACTCTAAATGGCCAGAGTGGATTAAAGCAACAAAATAAAGCATTTACAGCACAAAGTGTCAATATCCAGAATCCACAATGATACACATGACTGAATAAAGCATAAATGGGGGAGAATAGACAAACGCCTCATGTAGAAGAATCCCAGATAACTGATACAGATATTCTGCCCTTAAGGAGATGGAACATGATACCCCACAGTCTAAGTGTGGCCTATATATGATGACTTTCTTCTAAGAGTACAGTATGAATGGGGGGGGGAGTCACTTTATAATACACAGGCAATGAAGATTAACATTGACAATGCTAAACAATATCAATAAAACAGGTACTTTTGAGATTATATAATAAGAAGGGTACTTGAACTCTCTGTTCTTCTAATAGTGCACACCACTCCACTCTAAGCACAAAGAAAACACCAGACAAATACCAACTGAGAGATGGTCTCCAAATGACTGATCAGTTATTCTCAAAACTGCCAAGGTCAAAGACAAAAAAAATATGAGGAACTATTGCAGCTAAGAGGAATCTAAGAAGACATGACAACTCAGTATAATACATCCTAGAAAACACATCTATGAAGTTCAGTTAAGAAAAGTTCAATATCAGTTCATTAATCGTGACAATTACACTATCCTAATACATTAAAAAGGAAAAATGGATGTAAGACATCTAAGAACCCACGGGGCTCTTTATGTAGTAATTCTATGATCTATACCTATTTTAAAATAGAAAGCTCATTTAAAAAAAAAAAAGTAGTCCTACTGAGCAAGACATCTTGAGGGCTGAACACCCACTTTGGGGTTGCTGAGTGGGCTTCTTGTAAGTGACATCTTTTCATTTAAATAAAATAGTATAAGAAGGAAATACATAAGCCAGGCGTGGTGGCACATGCCTTTAATCCCAGCACTCAGGAGGCAGAGGCAGGCAGATCTCTGTGAGTTCAAGGCTCGCCTGGTCTACATAGTGAGTTCCAGACAAGCTAGGGTTACAAGGACCAAAAATAAAAAGGAAATGCATGGTCCCCAAAGGAATGATGTGACAAAGTGTCTTCTGCTGTCCATCAAGGCTCTGGAAGAACTCTGTGAAGGAGAAAGACTAGCACAGCTGGGTGAGATACCATGACAGAGAAAGGAGGCCGCTGGGTCAGAAGAACTCACAGAAGAGTGGGAGTCCAAACAGCGGAGCAGGCAAGAAGAGACTGGAGAATGCTGATGAAAGGCCTTTAAGAAACAGGATGGAGGAGCTAGAGAGATGGCTCAGTAGTTAAGAGCACTGCCTGCTCTTGCAGGGGACCTGGGTTTGATTCCAAGCACCCACATGGTAACTAACAACCATCTGTAACTCCAGGGGATCTGGCGCCCTCTTCTGGCCTCCATGGGCACTGCATGACATGGGTGCACTTACATGCAGGCAATACATTCATACACATAAAATAATAAAGATAAAAAAAAACAGGATGGAAAAGACATAATGGTTAGCACTCTGAACTCTGAAATAGAAGGGACTAAGGGCTCCCTATGGGTCCTCAAGACCAGAGGCTCTGAGTTCATGGCTAAGGGTGCAGCTAAGGTAAGGAGCAAACAGCATCACTTTGGCTCCAGTGAAGATGAGGATAGAAGCCCAGTGCAAGAAGAAATCAGATAGTGAGTCAAGAGATAAGGCAAGAGACAGCTGAGAACTGGTTCAGGTCAGAGGCTGTGGAAAGAGGGTGGCAGGACTGACCTAGGAGATAACACAGAATAAGTGAATTTAATAATAACTCCATTGTATCAGTGACATGATCTTTTCCAGTAACAGCCAGGAAGGAAGGTCACATATCATTCCTTACAAAGTGAAAAAAAAAAATGAAGAATGAGGGCCCTGAATTCTACCCAGCAATGCTGCCTTATAGTGGGATCCCCAACAAGCCACAAGGAAAAAGGGACTTAGTGAGCTTGGTCTCTGCATCTCCCAACTCCAGCCCTCTTGATACAAGCCTTCACATTTGGAGTATCTGGAGTGATGGTGCTAAGTGTGCCAGGGGCCAAGTACAATGAATGGCACTTCCTATGTCCTTGCCAGTACCAGTGGGCTGACATCCCAGTACCTCAGACATACCCTACCTCACTCCAAATGCTGAGTCCTAAGCCTTTCCTTGGGATTAGCTCTGTTCTTAGCAGCCTGCCTCTTCTACGATGTGGTTTCGATCTGCTACCTGATCTCTCGAATTTTTCTTCTCTTCATCCCTCTCCTTGTCTACACTAATCCACTCTTGCTCACAACTTTTGTGATAAGCATGGGCCAAGCAAGTACCTACCATGTGAGAGATCACACAGTATGGAGATTGAGAGTCTAGAGTTCAAGGTCACATGGTCCTGGGGAGACCCCCAGCTCTACCGCTTGTCCCCTGTGTGGACTTCAGCCAACTCTTCAGCCTGTGTCCTAGTTAGCAGTCAAACAGCACTAATCAGAGCACTTCCCTTCAGGAATTTCTGTGAAGACTAACCAAGGTAAGCACACATGAGTTCTGAGAATAGAACTACACAGAGAGAACACCCAGGAAATCATAATTACTACCACCCCAGGGGCTGAGCCCTGTGCCACCAGGGGACGCACATAACCAACACAGGGTCACTGCCCTTAGGCAGTTCCATATAATAATAAACAACAATTAGGGTTGGGAATAAAGCTCAGATGGTAGAGTACTCACCTAGCATGCATGAAGCCATGTTTTCAATCTTCAGCACCACATACAAATACAAGCACAGTGACACAAACTTGTAATCCCAGTAGTTGGAAAATAGAAGCAGGAGGATCAGAGGTTCAGGGCCATCCTGGGCTATATAGCAAGTTCCAAGTCAGCCTAGGCTAAATGAAGCCCTGTCTCAAAAACAAAAAACCCATAGTACAAAGCAGAGGAAAATACCTACAGAGAAAAATGGAGAGGGCAGCAATTCAAGGGGGAGATGCTATATCTGAAAGATCAGAAAAGATTTCACAGCAAAGGTCTACAGTATGAACTGGACTTGAAGAAAACAGGAAGCAACAAAGAGAGGGCATTAAATCCAGAGAAAGATGGAATCACAAAGGCAGAAGGTCAGAGCCAAAAGGTTACCATGTGACACTGGAGAGCTTATGGTGATGACTTTTACAATATGGACAATACTCTGGACAAATTACTTTATCTAACCTTCCACCAAAAAGTTAAATCTTAGTTTGTTTATAATTTAGAAAAGCTCACTGAGCCTTGAGCTCTCTTGTGACTTAACATGTTGATTCCTTAAGACCCTTCCTTGCCCTGGATATAGAATATACACATGAATGTGTGTTTGTATGTCTTACATATCAAAGTGCTGCAAACAGTATTCTTCTCATTGGAAATGATGAGGAAAGTATCTCTTTGTGTTATAAGTAATAGATGGGATTAAATTAATAATATCTATTTGTGACTTATGTGTGCTATTGTAAATCAGTAGCTCAGAAAGGGCAAAACCCTCTTCTCTGTAAGATAAGGGTCTGACTTTTACTTCTCCATTTCATGCAGGATATAATGTTTCAATAAAACAAAGAGTCCTTGTTCTAGAACATAGCTCCAATAGAACTCTGAAGGAACAGGTTCTCAGCAGTTTGGGTCTGCTCTTAGCCTTAAAATGGATGCTTAAGAGTCAGACATTTTTATTGAGGCATAACTGTATGTGGCATAAATTCAGCAAGAACTGGTAAGAAATTCATGCTGGCCAGAGAACTGGATACCTGTCTGGGAATAACACAAAGTGACTTTGGATAGGCACAGTGACACCACACTGGGGAGACTCATGATTGCCACAAGGACTCCATAGTTTACTCTCAAGCAACAGGGGGCCCCTGAAGGTTTCTGAACTGAGGCATAAGATATCTGATCCTTTAGTAGGCAACTCAAAGTGCTGTCATGTGTGGATAAGAGGAGCTTCCACCTTGCTACCGCATGGCTGTTCTGTGGGGACACATGGATGCATGCCCCCAGGAGTGGTCCTCATGCATACTGTGAAGTGGCTCTCTCTCTGGAGATGGGACACTGGACCCTTTAAGGAGCTGAGTGCCCAGTCATGCAATGAAATGCAGAGGTGTCTGGGATGAATTTCTTAAGAGAAACTCATAAATCTCTATGATGTCTTTAAATAAACAAATCAGCTACTGATTCCCCATTGGCCTCTCAGCAGGGTTCAGTTGTTTAGTTTAAAAGCAGCAAAACTCTTACTTAAATTAAGTGTCATCCCTGCTAAATGAACACCAGATGTGTAAGCCAACAAAGACATCTAATCAGGTTTGAAGAAATGATTGCTGTAAGTAAGAAAAACAGGGGGAGGTTGAAATCAGTCAGAGCAGGGCAGGTGCCAAGGGGAACAGTCAAACCAAGGCTCCAGATCTGGAGGGTCACTTGGCAAGGAAAGGCTGAACACTTGCATGGGGAACCCTCACCAGGAAGCAGCCTCTCTCTAGTTTCTCTCTAGGCATTGAGAATCCCAACACTCTCAGAAATATCTGCCAGGGAACTCAGACTTTTATTTTTAACCTCAAAACCCAATGCAAAGACTGCCCCAGCCACGTTCCCAAAGTAGGAAAAAGTCTTTGGTGTGAGCCTCACACCAACCAGGGCTAATTCATTCCAAAGCAGGCCCAAACCAACCCTGACTTTCTTTCAGTCCCTTGCTGCCTCAGCTCCTAATGCTTCCTGCACAGCAGAATATAGCAACCTATTCTACCACACTATGAAAAAAAAGGGGAGTAGAGTTTTGGCAGGTCTATACATCTTTATGTATCTTCTTTACCAGGGCCTCATCTTAGGTTTTCCATTCTTTCTTTTTGTGACAGGATTTTACTACATAGTACAAGCTCATTTCAAACTTACTGATCCTGCCTCTACCTTCTGAGGACTAGAATGACAGGTGTGCACCACCATGCCCAGTTTATCTTGGTTTTGTGGACTGGGGGTTGTGAGGATGTGTGTGTGTGTGTGTGTGTGTATGTGTGTGTGTGTACATGTCTGTGTATGTGCACATGTTTGAGGATGCATGTGCACATGTGTATACACGTGGAGGCTAGAAGTCACCATCTTCCTCTGTCACCCTCCACCTGTTTTGTTTGTTTTGTTGAGCCTGTAACCCAGGCTGGCTTTGAACTCACTATGTACCAAGGATGCCCTTGAACTCCTGATTCTCCTGCCTCCACCTGTCAAGTACTAGGTTTACAGGTATGTACCATCAAGCCCAGTTTATGGGGTACTGGGGCTCAGAGCCTCATACATGCTAGGCAAACACTCTATCAACTGAGCTATGTTCCCAGCCCTCCACCATATTTTTGTTTTGTTCTGTTTTGTTTCTGACAGGATCTCCCTAGTCCCTGCCCACCTAGAAGTTACTAGGTGGACCAGGCTGGCCTTGATCTCACACAGATCCTCCTGCCTCTGCTGGGCCAGGACTAAAGGCGTGCACCACCATGCCCAGCACCTCCACCATATTTTTTGAGGCAGGATCTCTTCACTGAACTAGAATCTTGCTAATTCAGCTCTACTAGCTGGCCAGAGAGCTCTGAGGATTCACCTGTTTCCCCCTCTCTTCCAGCACTGGGGTTATAGATGTGTGTCAACAACACCCAGCTTTTACATGGACGCTAGAGATCTGAACTCAGATCCTCGTGCTTGCACATCAAGCACTTTACCCACTGACCCCCTCCGTCCCTAGGCCCTCATTTTGGTTTTTCAATGTAAGAAGGTAAGAAGGGAAAAAGAAGAGAGAGGGGGAGAAAGAGTATGTTCTCCGAATCCAGGCCCCAACAAGCCCCTGAGCCTCAGCAGCATGTCAGCTTCCTCATCACAGCACATGGATTTCTAACTTCACCCTGTATACAGCTGTCTGTACCAACTGTACCAGCTGTACCAGCTGATGTGGCAAAGCTTGGCTGTGGTCCGAGAGGAACAGGTTGGTATAGAAGTTCATACCTGAGCAGGCCAGCTCAACCAGCAACGCAGAGAAGTGTGAAAGACTGGGACTGGTTTCCACAGGACAGAGCAAATGTAAACCAGGGCTGACTCTATGCAAACCAGGACCAGGGAGAGGTCACGGCCATACTTGGCAAGTAGCAGAGGCTCCCAAATACAGTGGAGCTTTTTTTGGTTTTTTCCTAGCTGCCTTAGAGAGGCAGCAGAGTGGTCAGGAGCCCAGGTTCTAGGTCCCCCTGACAGAGTGACAATGGGCAAGTTGCTGAACCACCTCTATGAAGTAACTATTTGAATTCAGTGAGTTACTACAGAAAAATGCACAGAGCAGTGCCTGTCACGTAACACCTGACCCTGTCAGAGATGTGTCTTATCATTGATGTTTTACAACTAGCCACCGGAATTCTGATATGGTTCAGCTGTACCACCTAAAAATATATGAATAAAACCTAAGCCATCATACAGGTATGATGACTTATACCTATAATTTCAGTACTCAAGAGGTTGAGGTAAGAGGATTGCTATGGGTTCTGGGTCAGCCTGGGCTATAGAGTAAGACCCTAGAAAGAAGGAAAGGAGGGAAGAAGGAAAGAAAAGAGGGAGGAGGAGGGAAGGAAGGAGAGGGAGGGAGGGAGGGAAACCATTCCCCACTCCTGCTCTTAAAATTTTCAGGAAAAATTAGGCCAAATTAAAAAATACTAGCAACTAATACATATCTAGCATTGTTCAAATCGCCTTCCCTCCCAGCTCCTCCTGGGTCAGAATAAACAAAGACCCACTTGGCTCTACAAGTGACAGAACAAGGCATCAGAAGACAGAGTGACTGTTGACAAGGACACAAGGTCAGTAGTCTATATCTGAGCTGCTGGGGAGTGGCCCTTCCCTGGAGAGGCTGTGGGGGTGGAAGGGATCTGAGATGGAAGGCAGGGAGGAAGGGAGGTCTGGGGGATGGGGAGCAGGGGCTGCTCTTACTAGGAAGAGGAAATGAGACACATTAGACCTCCTTCAGTCTACTGCTACCTTGCAGCCAAGGGCAGGGATAATAGAGTTGCTCACTCAGGACACGTGTCCTGGACAAGCCAGAACCTAAACCAGGGACTCTTTGGCCCATTGCCTGGCTCTCCCTGTAACCCAGGCCCGAGGCTCAGGCAGCTAGGGGAAAGCACAAAAAACAGAAGCCAAGATCCCTGAAGGACTGTTTTCAGGAGGCTAAAGGCAGGTGTGGGCTCATCTATTCAGTCAGTCCTCAGGGGCTGAGATGATGAAAGCCAACAAGGCAGACTCTCTTCAGAAGGGTGAGTGGCACACCTCTAACAGCGCACTGACATCACACTAGCAGGATGACTTCCACTGCAGATTGCAGGGCTGAGTGCCATGTAGAAAAGTCACTCACCATTCCCATCGGCAACCACTGCATGTTTAAAATGCTTCTCTGGAGAAGCAGGAGACTGCAGCCCCGCGTGAGGAGCAGCAGCTGCTCCTTATTGTTGACACTGATTAAATGCCAAGGGGCTGGGTGTGGCACCGGGTGCACTGGGTCAGCAGGTCTCTGTTCTACAAGCTTTCAATCTGGACCTGATAGAGGCACTGGAGGAAACACCAACCAGACAGGGGACTTCCTCCCAGTCAGGGCTCTGGCCAAAGGGCTTGAGCTGACAATTCTTGTTGCTCTCCATGTCTAGGCATTACCTATCAGCACACGCACCTGACAACTCACAAAATCCTCTGTGAAGTCTCTCACTGAACTAGCACAAACCAGTCACAGCAAGTATTTTAACAATGTCTGGGATAGCAGGAAAGTTTCTCTCCAACTAAACAGGCAAGGGATATAGACAGGAGTTGTAGATATACACTGGGCATTTGCTGTGGACACGGCATGGGGCTAAGAACCTAACACCATTATTGAATTAGCATCTGAGTAATTCACCCCTTAGCTCTCAGGATCAGTCTTAGTTCTTGCCCTCATGAAGAAAGACAGGTCTCTACAGAGCATGATGGTAACATAAAGGAAGGGCAGACTACTTTGCAGGTGTCAAGGGGCCTGCACTAAAGCCGGGCAGGGTACCATCCCCCGGCCAGCAACTGGTAGCCATGATAGCTGGGTGCATTTAAAAAAAAAAAAAAAAAAAAAAAACAAAAAAAAACACCAGAACTGGCTCATGGAGAGCAAGCAGAAGTTGAATTTGGCCAAGAAGACAGGCTTCAGCCACCCAGAGAAGGGGATGCCTCCCAGGCAGGAAGGAAAGAAGAGCCCAAGTGTTCCTGGGACATGAGGTGCTGGCAAAAGTTCCTGCCCCTTACTCCGAGCTCAGAGTTCAGTCTGGAGGTGGAGAAGCGTCACCAGAAGCTTCAAGTAGGACAATGCCAGTTGGACTACCTTCAGAGAGAGGCTGGGCAGCAGGGGGAGAGGATGGGTAAGCCAGCCTAAGGTGCACAGAGGGCCACTACTGCAGTCGGCAATAAAATGGCAGAGGTGGAGAGAGAGACAGGTGTTTGAGAAATACTTAGAAGGCAAATCAAAATGGATGGCTCATATGAGGACTAGAGAAAGGAATCTGAGGTGACCTGAGGTTCAAGCTTACATTCTGGGTGGGTAAGATGAATTTCAATGGCCCAAGTTGGCATAAGGAAGAAATGCAGAGGAGAAAGTTCAAAACAAAGAGGAGAAACTGCTGCAGAAATGATGAACCTGGGTTTGGACATACTGAATTTAAGGTGCCTTTGGAAAATCCAGAGGAGGGTGTTGCACAGGATATATGAGGTTCAAACTCTAAAAGAAAGTTTATAAAAATCAAATAATGGCCTTCTTTACATCTAGTGCTATGCACTGCTGGCAGTGTTCCCAGATGCAAGACAGGACAATCAGGGACACAGAGAATACTGTCTTGCCAGATACTTGCCAGAAAAAAACAGGACGGTCAGCCTGCTCTTACAGGATCTCTGAGCCAGAGTCTTGTCTAGGTTCCCAACCACAGCAGTCTCTGCAGTGAATCCTAGATTTCCCACTCGCCAGCTACAGTGATCTGTTTAGCTTTTCTGTGCTTCAGCTTGCTCCTCTATAAAGTGGGATGATGGCTGTGCTCACAGCCTACAGAACAGTGAGAGTCAAACACTAAGACCAATTCTTGTGAAGTGCTCTGCATGCGGGCAGACACAGCAACATGTAGACTCAAGTCTGCTTAGGCTGCACAAGAACAAGACCATGATGCATTTGAGCAGGTCATCTCATTCCTATGATCCTTCTCTGTAAAAGAACAGTAATACCTGCTCCTTGCGGGATCGCCAAGATCAGATGACAATGGATATGCAAATCCACCTAAGTAACTATGATGGCCTCTCTGCACAGACTATGGAAGCAAGCCCTCTCAGAAGCTAAGTCTTCACGGTTGTGCTAAAGATATCTCATGAGGTGGCACTGCATCCCTGTCCTGCATGTGGTGCGTATGGTTCAAGCAGAATGCTGGCTATAGGTCAAAACCTGTGTCATATGCTAAGTACAAAAAGTCACCAGAGACCAGTCTAGGATGTCAGAGTCTGTCTCACAAAAGTCACAGAAGACAGTCTGGACTTGTTAGTTAAGCAAATGCGCATGAGAGGATGGAAATAAATCCAACCAAAATTCAAGGGCCTTCTACCTCAGTGAAATTTCTAGTTCAGTGGTGTGGAGCATGCAGAGACATTCCTTCTAAGGTGAAGAATAAGTTGCTGCACTTGGCCCTTCCCTCCACCAAGAAAGAAGCACAATGCTTGGTGGGCCTGTTTGGATTCTGGAGGCAGCACATTTCTCATCTGGGTGTGTTACTACGACCCATGCATCAAGTGACTGGGAAGGCAGTTACCTTTGAGTGGGGCTTGGAACAGGAAAGAGCCCGTCAACAGGTCCAGGCTGCTGTACAAGCTACTCTGCCCCTTGGGCCATATGATCCAGCAGACCCGATGGTGCTTGAGGTATCAGTGGCAGATAAAGATGCTGTTTGGAGTCTGTGGCAGGCCCCCAGAGGGGAATCACAGCGGAGGCCATTAGGATTTTGGAGTAAGGCTTTGCCTTCATCTGCAGACAACTATTCTCCCTTTGAGAGACAGCTCTTAGCCTACTGTTGGGCCTTAGTGGAAACTGAATGTTTGACAATGGGCCACCAAGTCACCATGCTACTGGAGCTGACCATCATGAGCTGGGTGTTATCTGACTCCCCCAAGCCATAAAGTAAGCCGTGCACAGCAACAATCCGTTATCAAATGGAAGTGGTATATACGTGATCAGGCTCAAGCAGGCCCGGAGGGCACAAGCAAGTTACATGAAGAAGTTGCCCAAAGGCCTATGGCTCCTACTCCTGTTAGGATGCCTCCTGTTCTCAAGAATGCACCTATAGCTTGATGGGATATGCCCTATGATAGGTTGACTGAAGAAGAGAAGACTAGCGCTTGGTTTAGAGATGGTTCTGCACGCTATGCAGGCACCACTCAGAAGTGGACAGCTGTGGCATTACAGCCAATTTCTGGAACAACCCTGAAGGATTCTGTGGAAGGAAAGTCTTCACAGTGGGCAGAACTTCGGGCAGTGGACATGGTCGTGCATTTTGCTTGAAAGGAAAAATGGCCAGAAGTGCGATTATATACTGATTCATGGGCTATAGCCGATGGTTTGACTGGATGGTCAGGGACTTGGAAGGGGCATGATTGGAAAATTGGTGAGAAAGACATTTGGGGAAGAAGTATGTGCCTAGATCTCTCCAAATGGGCAAAGGATGTGAACATACTTGTGTCTCATGT
>NW_008352264.1:680387-681035 GCF_000622305.1 Nannospalax galili | reverse complement strand
TTGGCAGCATGGACTCCCACTCACGAAAGCTGACCTGGCTACAGCTGCTGCTGTGTGCCAGATCTGCCAACAGCAGAGACCAACCCTGAGCCCCCGATATGGCACTATTCCCCATGGTAACCAGCCTGCAACCTAGTGGCAGGTTGACTACATTGGACCACTTCCATCTTGGAGAGGACAGTGCTTTGTCCTTACAGGAATAGACACTTATATTCTGGTTATGGATTTGCCTTTCCTGCACATAATGCTTCTGCCAAAACTACCATCCGGAGACTTACAAAATGCCTTATCCACCATCATGGTATTCCACACAGCATCGCTTCTGACCAGGGAACTCACATCACAGCCAAAGAAGGGTGACAGTGGGCCCATGGTCATGGAATCCACTAGTCTTACCATGTTCCCCACCATCCTGAAGCAGCTGGCTTGATAGAACGATGGAATGGTCTCTTAAAGACACAGTTACAGAGCCAATTAGGTGGCAATAGCCTGGAGGGCTGGGGCAGGGTCCTCCAGAAGGCAGTGTATGCTTTGAATCAGCATCCAATATATGGTACAGTTTCTCCTATAGCCACAATTCATGGGTCCAGGAATCAAAGGGTGGAAGTGGGAATGATTCCACTCACTATCACCCCTGGTGACCCACTA
>NW_008352264.1:679935-680338 GCF_000622305.1 Nannospalax galili | reverse complement strand
GAGGAGGGAGTGCTTCTGCCAGGAGAGACAACAAACATTCCATTGAACTGGAAGTTAAGACTTCCCCCTGAACACTTTGGGCTTCTGATGCCCTTAAGTCGGCAGGCTAAGAAAGGAATAACAGTATTAGGAGGGGTGATTGACCCAGACTACCAGGGGGAAATTGGACTGGTTCTCCACAATGGAGGTAATGAAGATTATATCCAGAAGGCAGGTGATTCCTTAAGGCAACTTTTGGTGTTACCATGTCCTGTGATTAAGGTCAATGGGAAATTACAACAACCCAATCCAGACAGGACAGCAAATGGCCCAGACCCTTCAGGTCACTCCTCCAGGGAAAGAGCCATGACCTGCAGAGGTGCTTGCTGATGTTGGAGGAAATACAGAATGGGCAGTAGAGGAT
>NW_008352264.1:679050-679640 GCF_000622305.1 Nannospalax galili | reverse complement strand
ATTTGAGATAAGTGTTAAGTGGTTAAGTGTTGTGAACCTATATGATAATATTGGTTTATGAGACACTAAAGGACTAAGCATCCCTTGAAGACCTTCTCACCTACTCTAAGATATATAATGCATTGGTCATTGTATGATGGGATACTTATATCATGTTAGGTGAAATTATGACCTCAATATTGTTTTCATTTGAAAATTAGGCATGACATAGAGAGAGGCTATTGGTTGTCAAGTTGACAAGGGGTGGACTTGTGATGGCTAATCCTGGGTGTCAACTTGACTGGATCTGGGGTTAACTGAAATGAGAGAGATCGTCTTGATTGGATCATCTGAAGCTGGAAGACATACCCTAAATGTGGGCGTTACCTTCTAATGGCAGCCTGTATAAAAGGCCATGGCAGAGGAGAACGCCTGGCTTCTTAGAGCTTGCCTTCTCTCTCGCTGTTGAGTTCATCTTGCTGCTATAGACTGAAGTCCAGTGTTGGACTACTCGGACTCTATCCTGTGAGCTAAACTGATAAATCTCTATACATATATATTCATTCTACCAGTTCTGTTTCTTTGGAGAACCTTGACTAATACAAAGGGGA
>NW_008352264.1:674911-678945 GCF_000622305.1 Nannospalax galili | reverse complement strand
AAGAGAAAGAAAGGGGAAGGGGAAGGAAGAGGAAGGGGAAGAAAGGGGAAGAGGAAGGAAGAGGAAGGGGAAGAAAGAAAGGGGAAGGGGAAGGAAGAGGAAGGGGAAGAAAGGGGAAGGAAGGGGAACGGGAAGGAAAAAGGAAAAGGAAAAGAAAAGGGGGGAGGGAGAGAGAAAGAGGGAGAGAAAGGAGGGAGGGAGGGAAGAAGGGAGAGAGGAGAGGGGAGGAGGAAAGGGGAGGGGGAGGGGAGGAGAGGAAAGGGGAGAGGCGGGGACTATTCAAATATTCCCATGGAAATTCAAGGATATTGTGTACTCTTAAATATAAACGGCTACAATAAAGCCAACCGCCTTATTTAAAAGCAAGCATGTGTTTGGCTTTGATACAATTCCGGGCTCTTAAGAAGCAGTTCTGTCCCAGTTTAAAAAAAAAAAAAGTCATTTCTAAATCTCTCACCTTAGGGACCAGAACCAAACTAGGTGATTTTTCAGTCTAGTTCAACTTTAGGGAAAGAAATGTATTTGCTCAGTGTAGTCAGGTTCTCAGTAGGCACTTATTGACGCAGACATCTTGAGGTATGACTTCTAGGAAAAATTCCTACAAATATCCTCCCATTCTGCCTCAGACTTTCTACATCTCCATTCAAACTAGTCTTCAGAACCTAGAAACCTCATTTCTGCCCCAGGGACTTTGTACTTACCATTCCCTCTGCCTGGAACACTCTTCCAGCAGACACCCACATGGGTGGTCACCATACCAGAGAGGTTTCCCACAATGCTGGTATAACACAGCACTCACCCTACCTGCTGGGACTGCATAGCCTCATGTCCTGAGTTAGCGTTCTGCAGAGACATGTATACTATATTTATGTTACCTCCCTCTTTTCTTTCTCAACCATCAGAATGTAAGCTTTGGGACGCCATCATTTTGACTGCTCTGTTTCAAGAAGCTAAAATAATATTGGCCCCAAAAGGGAAGGCAATACATTTATAAGTAGGGGGAAAAAAAAATCAAGGTAGGCTATCAATACGCCGATGTTTATATGGATGTGAATGCTTGCCTCAGTATCCCTGAAGAAATTATTTGTATCCTTTGGTTTAGAAAAAGACAGCTATAACTTCCCATCACACACTGCTTAAAACACATTCAGTGTTTTCTGAAGTTTAACAAAATGAAGTCCCCATTTAAAGGAAAACATACGGTATTTGAATGACTAATGTATAGTATTTCCAAAAGGTAGCATGCAACATTATCCTGTAATAAAAAGAAATGAAGCACTGATACATGCAAAAACACAGATGAACCTTGAACATCACACTAGCTAAAAGAAGCCAGACATCCTATGAGGGCATTTGTATTAAATATCCAAAACAAGGAAATCTGTATAAGTAGGAACACCTGGGTCTGGGAGCTTTGGGGAGATTGGGAGATGACAGAGTAGAGACGCAGAGTTGAAAGTACATAACTCAGTGGTAGAGCACTTGCATAGCTTATACAAGGTCCTGAGTTTGATCCCTAATACTTCAAAAATTCAAATTTTGAGATGTTCAGAGTTTCATTTTGGGGATAAAAAGTGTTCTATAATGACAGTTGCACAATATTGTATATAATACATACTAAGGCCACTGAATTGCATTCTTTACATGCTTAAATTGTCTAACATACAAAGTATATCTCAATAAAGTCATCACCCAAAAAAGTATTCAGGAATTAAGTCATTTAAATATGTAAAACGTGCATCTAGATATAAACAACTTATGCAGAAAGGCCTCATATAGATTTATGAATTAAACACAAATTATATTATGTAATTAATACATTCAAATAAGGTCAGAGAAAACTTTACACCAAAATCATGCTACTGCTCTTAGCAGAAATATGCAGCGGTTACCTATCTGAGTTCTTTGGAGTCCAAGATAAGCATACTCAGCAGTGATGCTCAGAATGTCACCCACCTGATGTCCCAGGTACCAAAAAATCAAAAAAGATACTGAATGTAAGCAGATGAATGCCTTCTACAAGCAAGCCAAATGGCCGTGTCAGGGATGTGACTCCTGCAATCCTACCTACAGCCCCTGGCCAGGTGCTGGTTCTAGTCTTCTGCTACTTTCCTCTATTACAGCTCTGCAAAGTCTTAACTCCTATCTCCTGGCTGTATAAAGAACCCACAGATGCCTTTTACCTTATAGGAATTCACTACATACATATTAAGAACTGTCCTGTTCTTTCTCTTCTGGGAATAACATTTACAAAAGAACTACTTGGTACGCTCACTAGGAGATATAGGCAGACAAGCTCAGTCAAAGAGGATAAGATCAAATGACCATGCTCAGACATGAGAGGTCCTTCCAACAGTACAGAATAGGCTTATTTTACTTTGTTGGCATTACGATCAAATGAAAATACAATTTTCAAAATTCTTTCTTTTCTTACTAAATTTTTTTTTAACTTTTACAAAAACTTTGAGAATTTCATACATGCATATAAGGTGTTTTGATCAAATCCATGCCCACTCCCTCCCTTCCAACACCTCCCATATCTCTCCATCATTTTTTTCTTTTCTTTATTTTTCTTCTTTCATTTATTTATTTTTATGGGGCTTTTGGCTATTCTAACATTCCTGCCTCTGAAGAGATAACCCTAAAATCTTTCAAGGATTAGATACAAGCTCCCAAATACTTTTGGCACTTTTGGCCTTTGGAACAGAATAGAAAACTTTCAGGCTCCTAAGAAAGTAATTCAAAATTTCAAGAAAACCTATTTTGAGAAAACTAATCTACAAACTGGTTAAAGAAAATAATTAAATGGTCTCAAAGCAAATGAATTGACGTCTTTAATAAAAGCTGTTTGTCTGGTGTCTATATGCTCCTGGAAGCCTGCTTGCATGGTCTCCTGGCCCCATTTTTTCTTACTCAATAGACAGTAACTGGAAAGGAGCCTTTTGAGGATTTTGTTTCTTGGGTTGTTTTGTTTGGAAATTTTTGTTTTCTGAAGTATGTTCTTGCTATGTAGCCCTGACTGGCCTAAAACTCACTATGTAGACCAGGCTAAACTCAAACTTGTAAGGATTCTCCTGCTTCTGATTTCTGAGTACTGGGATTACAAGTGTGCAAATGGCAGGGCTTTTTGTTACTGCTTGGTTTTTGTAGCACTGGGACTTGAATTCATAGCTGTGTGTATACTAAGTAAGTGTTCTCTATCACTGAGCTAAACATTCAGCCTGGAACTATCATTTAGGATGCATAGTTCATGTGCCAGGCACTCCTCTTGGTATTTTGCATGCATTCACATATGTCTTTAAAATCCATCTACCAAAAAGATACCAATTTTACCAATGATTAAGCAAAGACTAATGGATTCAGAACATGGTCCAGTCCCCTCTCACAAGCAGAAGGAACAGAATCTGAATTTCATTCCACCCAATCCCATACTAGAAAACCTAAGTAAAGAGGAGGGACCTTCCCAGACCTGATAGAGCCAGATGCTCCAATCTACTGCAGTTAGTGAAATAATGACCTCCAGAGGGGTCCAGGACCTACTTCTCCAACCCTATGAAGGTGCTATGCTACATGACAAATGATTCTGCAGGTGTGATAAAACAACAAATCTTGGAAAGGAAATTATCTGGGATTCTTGGGTACATATGGAGGAGAGAGAGCCAATCACAAGGGTGCACACCAGTGAAAGGCAGAGGATAGAAAGGAAAAGGAGATGCAGTGATGGGAAACAGAGGTCACAGTGACAGGACTGCTGGCTTTGAAGACCGATAGAAGGCATGTGTCAAGAACTTGACGGGGAGCTAGAGAGATGGCTCAGAGGCTAAGAGCACAAACTACTCTTACAGAGGACCCTGGTTCAATTCCCAGCACCCACATGGTAGCTAACAACTGCCCATAACTCCAGTTCCAGGGGATCCAATGCCTTCTTCTGACCTCTGAGGGCACTGTATGACATGGGTGCACTCACACACATGCAGGCAATACACTCATACACATAAAATAAAAATAATGAGTCTTTCTGAAAGGAACAATAT
>NW_008352264.1:646087-674700 GCF_000622305.1 Nannospalax galili | reverse complement strand
CTTACAGGGCTTATACTGAGTTCAGTATTGTATAACTGTATTAATTCAACTGTGAACCTAGAAACTTACAGCCACTTGTGAAAGAGATATACTCTTGCTCTGGAGTGTGTTACTGAATATGTTAAAGCTGTAATGAAATGCTTCTTCTGATCATGTAGTTACTAAAAATTTAAAAAAAAAATAACTTGGATGACCTTCAAGCACATCCAATCTTTTAACACTGAAACACAGTGTTGTTATTTGCAAAGCTCATACATTAAAAACAAAATCAAGTTAACAGAAAAGTAAACTGCAAAACAAATATCTCAATGTTGTAAGTTTATAGTTTTATGTTGGACCATACTCATAGCTATCCTTGACTACATGTGGTCCCTGGGTCACAGGTTGGACAGGCCTGCTGAGAAACTGGAACAGCAAGGGACAGACTGCCCTGTAGGGCCCCCAGCAGGAAAGCTGCCCTAATGCCTTGGCCCCTCCCCATTTCAGAACTGTTGAGATAAGAAGTCAGAGTTAGTTTAAGCCATTAAGTTTAAGGTGACTGGTTAGAGTATCCTGTAAATGGACAAGGCCAAGATAATACAACCAGGGAGAAGTTGGTCTCATGTTTAACTGTTGAGAGGTGGTGCTTGCTGACTATGAACTAATAACAAAAATGAGATCACTTAATGACAAAGGAGGAAAGAGCTGACTGAGGCGAGCCAATCAAGAGAAACATTACAAAAGGGATAAAGGGACTCAGAATAAAACCTGGAGGCTTGAAAAGGCCACGCCAGAGGCCCACTACCATGAAGAAGGAGGGAGGCAGGCAGGCAGGACCCATGGCTCCTGTCACCACCTCCATAAAGCCACCAGCCGCTAACAAGTTCCCAGGAACACTTCCATTCATGCCCTCCTAGGAGAGCCCCCAGGGCCTTTTACGTTTTTCCATCATTTTATTTTCCTTAAGAAAAATTCTGGAAAAGCTGGCAAAACCAGCACCTGCAGAGAAAGAGATGGACATAGCCAGTTCTGGCCACCCAGCCATTTTGCTGGAAGCTGTTGACTAGCGCCCCTCCTGAACAGCAACAGTGGAGAAATCAAAGCACAGTTAAGTAGGAAACTTTGATTCCATACTTCATTGTTTTGGAAACCATTTACAGTGTGGCCAAGAGTGGGCCAGACCACAGAGGAGCCAATCGGAGGCTCAGCCACTCCTACCATGTTACCAAAGGGTGTGGCAGGAACATAGGAGGATAAGATGACTATTCAAGATGGCTCTCCCAAGTAAGCAGTGCTTGCCCTGAAACCCCAAAGAAGAGGCTGGCTGTTAAAAGTGGCTACGTGAGGCAGTTCAGTATCTCGCAGGGTATTTATCTGCATGTGTAAAATGCTTTGAACCCCAAAGGAAGGTATAAAAAGGATAGCAAAGAATATAAATAGCCCTTTATACTTTATAAAGCATCTTTCATGCATTATCCCAGATTCGACAATAGCACCAGAGAGACAGGACACAAAGTGGCATGCTGACTTTTATAAATGAGGAAACTGAGATTAACCGCAGCTGAATGCCTTGTCAAGGTCACACATTAAGTGAAGGAGAAAACTCAAGCCCAACTCTCATTATTCCTTGTTGAGAGCCCTCTTGACTATACTGAGGGCACTTCCCAAGGAGGCTATGAAGTAAAGTGGCTGGGGCTGGCACTGGTATCTGGGAACAAAGGGCATAGACTACCCAGGCATCACATTAGACACTGGCTAACAGTTCAAAGGTGACTCCCTCCAGAAGCAGTAAGACCCCCCTGGGCTGTGGCAGTCTCATTTCAGAAGCCATCTACCATCACTGGCTCATCTCTCTGCACTTCCCTAAGGCTTTTTGATCTCCTTGCCTTCCTTGTCTCCTCCAGATTGGGTTTAATCTCCCAGTTACATACACACCTTCTTAGCCTCTTGCCATTTTCCTAAAAATGTACATAGTACATATTACTGGGCACTGTTGGTAGGCAGGCAAAATGGTAGCCATTACAAAAAGTGTTTTAGAGGGATCTCAAAAAACAGAACTATTGCTAGGCACAATGGCACCTGCCTCAGGAGGCTGAGGCAAGAGGACCACTTGAGTCCAAGACCAGCCTGGACACCACAGGGATATGCTGGCTCAAATAATTCATTAACCTACCATACGATGCATGAAGCAGCACTATTCACAATAGCAAAGAGGTAGAAGCAATTCAATGTCTTTCAATAGATGATTACATAAAGAAAATTTGGTGGGAGCTGGAGAGAAGACTCAGCAGTTAAGAGCATTGACTGTTCTTACAGAGGACCCATGTGTGGTTCCTGGCACCCACACAGTGGCTAACAATCATCTGTACCTCTAGTTCCAGAGGATCTGACATCCTCTTACGATCTCCTTGGGCACCGCATATATGGGTACACTTATATACATGTAGGCAAAACACTCATACACATAAAATAAAATTATATTTAAAAAAAATTTAAATATATTTTTTAAAAAGAAAATTTGTTCTAGCTATACAGTAGAATATAATGAAGTCTTAAAAAGAAGGAAATGCTGACATCCGCTACAACATGGATGAGGCATTATGCTAAGGGAAGAAAGCCAATGTAAAAGGACAAATACTGTATGCTCCATTCCTGATATATCGTTTTAAAATATTTTATTATTTTTTTATGTGTATGAGTATACTGTCTACATGGTAAATGCACCTGTATCGTGCCGTGTCCATGGAGGTCAGAAGAGGTCCTCCGATTCCCCTGGAACTGGCTGTTAGCCACCATGTGGGTGCTGGGAATTGAACTCAGGTCCTATGCAAGAGCAGATAGTGCTCTTAACTGTTGAGCAATCTCTTTAGCCCTCCTGTGATATCTTTAAAGGAGTTAAAATCACAGAAACGGAGAGTATGAAGATGACTGCCTAGGGCTGGAGGGATAGGAGATTATATTTAATGGATATAGAGCTTGTTTTACAAAAAGAATAAGGGCTGGAGATCTATGGTATCGCAGTACAAGCGTACTTAACACTACTGAACAATACACCTTTATAAAGTAAATTCAATGCTATGCATTTTTTACCACCCACTAAAGCTCTTGAAAACATTGAAAAAGAAAAAGATGGCCAAGACAGGTATTAAATTCAGAATATCAAAAAGATGAGAAATGAAATGAGAACTGAGGAGAGGAAAGGAAGTGACAGTCAGCGATAAAGTCCGTACATTTAGCTCAGTGCACACTGGGACATGGAGCAACAGATGGAGCAGGAATGCATCCAGTGCATCCACCTGCTGGAGCTCCAGCTCCCAGGAGGAATGCAGACACCCTCAAGCACAGCCCTTCCTTCACTGAGTGCTTCTGAAGGGCCTTCACTGCCACAGCACAGCACTCCAGGGAGAACCGGAAATGAGATCTACAGAGTTTGGCAATGGTAGGCATGATAACACACACCTGTATCTCAGTACGCAGGAGGTGGAGCCAGGAAGATCTCAAATTCAAGGCTAGACTGGGCTACATAATAAAACCCTATTTCAAAAGACAAAACAAGTGAAATAAAATAAAGACCTTGGCAAGGCACACGCACCTTACCTGTAAGACTTTGTGGTCCTTATCAATGACTGTCTCAGGACTACCCACTGCTCTGGGCAAGCCCTGGGACCGTATGGTTTCTAAGCTCAGCAGAGCATTAAAAACCAAAGCCTGGAGTGTCCTACCCAGCATCAGCTGAGCACCACTTGATATGA
The DNA here is from genome assembly GCF_000622305.1 of Nannospalax galili. Classification (NCBI taxonomy): domain Eukaryota; kingdom Metazoa; phylum Chordata; class Mammalia; order Rodentia; family Spalacidae; genus Nannospalax; species Nannospalax galili. The sequence continues at coordinate 670,969 of NW_008352264.1, read as the reverse complement.
AAGGACAATGTCAGTTATAGTCCTTTACACAGAAATCCCATGCCCTAGTTCTTGACAGCTGTAATTACAGCCCAAACAGCTTTTGAAAGGCAAAGAGATAAAAGAAAATAGCAGCCTGGACTTAGCAATGAATTGTGGGGCTTGGGGTAAGTAGACACACAATCGGAGCACTTGCTACTAATGGTTACCAGTCTACACAAGGGACTGGACAGCCAGACCAAACAACTTTCTGACCAATTAATTCTTCCCTCTAATTTAATGAGCTGCTCATTAAGTGCTGGAAACAGCTCCCATAGAGGGGGCTGCAGAATGGGCATGTGGCTGCCAGAGCTGGCAGGTGATGAGGGAAGAGAAGATGGCCACACTGCAGCCCCAGATGCCTGCAAATTCCATGACCACCCAGCTCCACGCCATGCCTGGCCGGTCCCTGGTTCCAGGTGACATTTTCCTGTACCTGTCTCTGTCCATTGTTTCTGCCATCAGTTCCCTTTCTGCCATGTCCTAGTTCTTTTGCTCCCCTTCTGGGGTCATGATTCATAATTAGCATGACAAAGAGCCTTCAGCAGGGCACAAGGAGGGACAGCACAGCCTGAGTGTGAACCCCACCTCTGCGTATGAACAGCAGCCTGACCTGACTTATTTATCCTGCCCAAAGTTCCATCTGTAAAACATTAACAATAATATCTCACCTCATCTAGAGTAACTATAAATAGTAATAAAACATTATTTTAATATCAAAACATCTAACAAAATACCCAACGTAGAAGTAGCAATTCCTCTGAGCAGAGATACTGCTTTCACATTGATAGGGTATTAGCAACAACATATTCCCTGTCCCTACATCAAGAATGAGTAAAAGAACCTTGGCGGACATCATTGTGACAGGGCAGCTCCAGGTCCAGTCCTTCCTATTGCCAAAGCAAGCATGACAGAGGCAATCCAGCCTCCCAATTTTAACACCCTTGTTCCCTAGACGAGACCTCTGTGCTTCTGTCTGTGCAGGAAGGCAACGGAAGAAGAAAAGAGGCCTGAAATACTGAGCCTCAGCCTGTAGCCAAAAGAGGGGTGAATCATCGGTTTCCCTGAAACCAAGTGATGAATGATGTGCTGGACATCTTTAGTGTCAACTTGACACACCTGGATTGAGGGAGCCTCAACTGGGGAATTGCCTTCATTGGACTGGCCTGTGGCCATGTCCATGGGGCACCTTCTTGATTGTTGAGTGATGTGGGAGGGCCCAGCCCACTGTGGGTGGTGCCACCCCTGGGCAGGTGGGCCTATGTTGTATAAGAAAGCAGGCTGAGCAGGGGCCAGGGGAACAAACCAGGAAGTAGAGTTCCTCCATGGGCTGTGCTCCAGCTCCTGCCTCCTGGTTCCTGTCCTGAGTTCCTACCTTGGGCTCCCTGATGAACTGTGACCTGGGAGATGTAAGACAAACCCTTTCCTCCCCAAGTTGGTAATGGTCAGGGTGTTTTGTCACAGCAATGGAGAAACAAACTAGGACAAATGATGAGATGCATTCAGACCACATGTCCCTTCCTGGATCTCTATGACTCCTCATTCTATCTCTTTGACTTTCAGATTAATCTAGAAAATGAAGTAACATGACCCCCTATCTCACAGCTTGATATGAAACTTCAATGGAATTACTCTAGTGAAAGTGCTTTAAGGCTCCTTATTACCAAGTCCATGAAAAATAGTACTGTTGTATTCAATAGTAGTCTCAATAAATTAAACTTGATTTAAAAAAAAAATCCTGAAAGACTAGAAGCATCATGTCACTGAAGAGGTTATTAGGCTGATGAGCCTCTCAAAAAACCAATGGCAAACATATTTCTATTTTTTCCAACACTGATTTCATTGAATTGATGTTTCTGTTAATCAGATGGAGAACTGGCTCAAAGTAATACTAACAAAGCAAAATGAAGCCTCCAGCACCTGTTATGTGTTTTCCATTTAGGTGAATGGATCGTTCCAAAGAGCAATGGGCATAAACCAAGCTGTATCCAGAGTCGGCCAGCCCAGCTACCTAACACCAACTCCCTCTGCACACAATTGCCATCTCCCTGAGCAATTCCAAGCCTACCTCTGAAGCATACTGATCTAAACTCATTTCTCCTGTTCCAGTGTAAAGTACCCACACAAGTTCCTTCGCAATCCCTGCTCCATGTACCAGGGTCAGAAGGCAATGGGTTGTCACACATTCCAAGCTCTTCCAGGGGACATGAGAAGACAAAAGAAAATGCATACTCCCAGAGCCTCAAGCCCCTGACCAGGGAACTTTTGTTGAAATCTCACATTTAGTCTTAAATTTTCAAGTAAATCTTATACTTTATATCATAATCAGTTACCTTCATAAAAATGTTTTAATCAATTACTAGTTGATTACTAAGCTTTGGTCTTAAAATTTTTGAATAAAAAATGCTATTTACCATTCTCCTTTACTACCCAGCAAACCCCACTGTACATGTATCTCAATTGGAGGGGCTGCAGGCCACAACGGAGGGAAGATGGTACTGCTCAGCCATAATATCCACTTCATCCTTGCCCTTAATTAAGACTAACTGCCCAATTCACAATAGTTTCCTGGACAATAAAAGGAACGACATGCACAACAGAGGGTACAGTCATCTATTCTGCCCCCCAGCATGAACTGAAAGGACCAGCAGTGAGGAACCTTGAATCCAGCTCCACACACATAGCCCCATCTCTGATCACTCACCCGGATCCGGCGCATGGCAGCCACGATCTCCACCCTGCTGTTGGGTCTTGGCACATCCAGGCTTCCTACATACTGTGAGGAAGAAACAAATACAGATTGAGAGGTGGAGGGAAAGTGTCCCTGATCACAAAATGTTAGGGGTGAAGGGACTTTGGGGGACTTCCCAGCTTATCTCCGCATTTTACAGATGAGAAAATTAAAAGTCAAAGTGGTATCATCTGGTTTTGAGATTATTTCTAACTTTTAACAAAAAAGCAACTTAATCAGAAATTATTGCTTCCTTTTCATCGTATCCTTAATCGGAGCTATGGCAGAGCCCTGTGCTTGGCCAAGCAGACATCTAATCAGAAAGGCTTCCTGCAGCGATTCTCAACACTCTATTTGACAGTGCACTTGGCTTTTCCTTCTCAATTTCATCTATAAGATCAAATGAATCAAAAACCTCTTATATAAAGTGGTAGACAAAAATGAATGCACTAAGTAAAAGAAGGAAATATACTTTTATTTTGGGCTTGTTTATTTCTTGTTAGTTTTGTTTGTTTTTTGAAAGGGTCTCACTCTTAAGCCCAGGCTGGCCCTGGTATTCACTATGTAACCCAAGTTGGCACTGAACTCATGGCAATCCTCCTACCTCAGCCTCCCAAGTGCTGTGATTACAGATATGAGCTACCACACCTGGTTATTTTTTTTAATTAATGGAATTTCATGGAGTTATCCCTAGATATACTGGAGACCTCATATATTTAAGTTCCTGACTACAGAAAGAATGGATTAATAATCTTTTATTTTAAAATTGTTCAACTGTACTTTTTGCTTGGTTTTCGCTTTATTTTTTTGAGACAGGCTCATTACACTCTAGGCTAGCCTCAAAATCACCTGTTTTTGTATCTCAGCCTATTGAGTGCTAGGGATTACAGATGTGCACCACCATACCTAGCCCTGATTGTACTTTAAAGTTATTCTCCAAACCAGATTATGTTCAGGTTAATGTTTAATAAAACTATTCAAATAATGCAAAAAAAAAAATAAATAAGCAAAACCAAAGAATTAAGTCCCTACTCTCAAAGATTTGATGTCCATCTCCCTTTGGGGGCATATATTCATAGACAGTTCCATATGAAAAGGTTTGTATTATTGGTGACATAAATACAATCCATCTCTTATAGAGACTGATCATGTGGTATGTAACAGCTCCCTATGTCAGTGGGGACTCTTCAAATGAGATCAAAGTACTTCCCTGAACTGCCTCATCTACACATTCTTGAGCTCATCCAAGAAGCTCTTTAAGCTGGTTTCCTAGAAGTGAGATTGACAGATCAAAAGCAGGGAAAATCTCTACATCCATTCCTTATGAAGATGAAATAAACGGAGGCAGATGCTCCAACATATACTAAGCATATGCAGTATTAGTTTCCTTCATTCCTTCACATATACCATCCCATTACAACTCATTAGCACACCATTATATACTGACACACTGGGATTTGCCTTTCCTGTTTATACACAAATCACATAAAACAGCCTAAGGGATATCCAATGAATTAGCCCCAGATAGCTTGATATGTACCCAAGCACACATTGCATTAATAGAAAATAAGAAAAAGTCATTTGAATAAGAAAGGTATTTCCTGTAGTTATAGGAAAAGAAAGTTTTTCCCAAAATTTCCCTGGCCCTAGTATGGAGACTTTCACAAATGACACTGCAAACGGATTTCCCCTGGTATTGATCGTTAGCTTGTGCTGACACTGAAGAATGAAATTCCCGGCAGCAGATGAGTTGTCCAACAAGCTGTGAGCACACCGCAGTCTGTGCTCTCCATGGGGCAGAGAGCCCATCAAAGCACGTGGGATGCAGTCGGCTTATTGGTGAAGGACTTGCACCCCAATGAGGCAGCAAAGCCCCCTAGATGGCATGGTGTGGCCAGGCTTCTCTGTGTTTGGCAGTTCTCCCTGCTGAGCTCTGCTGGAGCCACAAGGTCATCAGTATGTCAGTGACCTATGTAGCCAGGAATGGCATGAGGCCCCAGTTTATGACCGCCCAACTTCAAAAGCCCTCCAACCCAGGAACGGTTTCCGATTCTTCTCCTTGGTGCTGCACACTGATGTCTCTGCCCTGAACTCCACGCAGTCAGAAACACAGCCTTCCTGGGCTCACATACCTCCTACAATCACATGAAGGCCAAGGCCCTTGGACTAAGCAAGGTCACCCATTATAGAGGAGCGTGGGGGGAGGGAAATGGGTCCTCTCATTACTGTTAGCACAGGAGAAGAGCTGCTGCCCATCACAGGTCCTGAGCTCAACCATCCATAGGTGACCCATCCACTCACTGCTACCTTCATCCTAGCCCACCTCTCCTTCCTGGGGAGGGGTGCTGCTAGACTGAGGATACTGGATCAGTAAGGAAACATGGGTGCAGGGGAGAAAGAGGCAAAATAAACAATGATGATGAGGTTCTGATAAGGTTTCCTGACAAGAGGGCATGTAAGGGAGCTCCAATTCAGATACCCAGCATCTTTACCCTGCACGCCCACTGACACACCACACTCACACCATATGCCTGCCTCCCCTCTTTCCGCCCTCCCTCCCTTCCTTCCTTGTAAAGAATATCACAAATCTGCTTTCCTGAGAATATGTGTGGTGGAGATAACCCAGCCCCACTAAGTTGCACCTTAAGGTCATCCAAAGAGGGCAAAAGTAAAAAAAAAACAACAACAAAAAGTGTGGTGGTGCACGCCTTTAATTCCAGACAGAGGTATATGGATCTCTGTGAGAGCAATGCTAGCCTGGTCTACAGGCCAGCTGGCACCATAGGGAGACCCTGTCTCAAACATCTCCTAAAAGAGGATATATACAAAGTAGGACTCAGGTCTGTATCTCCCAGACAAAAGCTAAATACCCACAGTAACAACATGAATCGAAACAAGAGCCACAATGTCAGAAAAGAAGAGAGAAGGCCAGAAAACCAGCTCCTTAAGCAAAAACAGAGAGTGTGCTCAGTGAAATGTCCTCTTTTTTCCTACCACAACCAAATGAGCATCTCAGTACCTAACCTAATCATTACCAGCTCCACATCTAAAGTTTGTCTTAAGCAAGATGTGAGATAGTCTAAGATCAGCCCTGCTTGCTGGAGGGTTATCCTTCTGATCACTCATTTGCAGGGGTCAAATTTGCTTCATTTCTGTAGAAGACATGTAGCCTCCCACTCTAGACCGGAAAGTTGGCTCCCAAGCTGAATGTCATTCCCCAGCTGAGCTAACAAACTGCAGAGATGGTGGCTGCTGTCACTTCACGCAGGGATCAGAAGTTAGTAGCCTTCCTGCAGAGTAAGGCTAGTGCTGACGGCAGGTTAACAGTCAGATATGGCCTTCCCCTTATCTGCCTCTTCTTCGGGATACTAGGTTTCGAAGGCTCCTAGGACAATGAACATGGCTAGTCTAATACCTGGGAATTAGAATAATTTCCAAAATGGAAACTTGCTCTCTTCCCTTCCAGCCTCCATGTCACAACTCTCCCACCATCTTCTTCTCCCTGATAATGGCCTCATTCAAGTCTGAACCTCAGGCACCATCCCTGAAGGGCTCCCCCTCTAACCATCATGGCTCATCAGTACCAAGACCCTTTCATTATCTCCCTCCACCACTGTCCACACTGCCACTGCCTAATTCCAGAAACACCCTCATTTAATCCACACAATGGCTTCCTCACAGGCTAGCCACCATGCCTGTGGTTCTCCATACAGTATGATCTCTTTAAAATACAAATCACAACATTATACCATTCTAAGAAACTTCTATGCTTCCACTTGCCTACAACCTATGTGGTCCAGCTTCGTCTCACACAAATGGCCTCAGAAATCCCTCACACACATCTTACCTTCTTTGCACATGCCCCTCCCTGAGCACAGAACACACCTCTTTACACTCCTCTAATTCTACTGATCCCCACCTCTCCTTCCCTAATTCCCAGAGAAGGTGAGCAATCCCATAACCCCCTATAACTCTCTTTTATCACATCAACACATGGCTAAATACATATATCTACAGGCTAATTGTGCCTGCCACAGACCTAGGAACAAAGCTGAACTTCAAAACTCATTGGACTCACCGGAATCTTCCAAGAATGAATGCACATTGGCCCCAGGTGCTCATGGGAGAATCTCTGCTTGGAGGAAATACAAAAGAAGAGGCCCAAGCCCTGACTTCTACCTGAATTCCACTGTTGACTGCTCTGGCCTGCTTCTTATAGTTAACCATCCTCCCTGCTGAACTACTGTAATTCTATAATATACCTGACTTTTATCCAGGTGCTTGAACTATAGACCAAAGCTTGATGCTCTTAAGTAGCACATGCAATTCCCTACTTGCCAAAAGACAGTGGTATATTAAACCTTTCTGTTGGATTTTTAATCACCTGGCATCTATAAGACATCTGTAGCATCTCTGTGTCCTCCTTCCAGGAGTCCCTACTGGGAAACATCATACAGGACCTTCATTCAGAGCATCTACCACAGAGCTGAAGGGAGGAATAAGATAAAGGAGTTAAAAAATACCATGGCCTGCAACTTTTTCATTAATGTTCTGAAAAATAGAAACATCCCAAAATTCCAAAAAGAAAAAGAAAAGAATTTTTTAAAGTTGAATGTGGTTAACTCACACCTTTCATCCCAGCACTTGGGAGGCTGAGGCCAGAGGACTACCTTGAGAACAGCTTGGGCTAGAGAATGAGAATCTATCTCAAACACATTGAAAAAAATTATAAGGAAGATGTAAGTATGATAGTATATATATGCATATATATATGAATAGAGCTAGATATATATCTATATATAGAAATATATACAAACACACACAAACACACACAGATATATTTTTGTAGTTTCATGTTCCAGACACACAGGAATCTGTATATAAAATTACTAAAAATTTCAAATACAATTTTGTAAATTTCTGGAAAACTTCAGCCTGGATACTACATAACTGCCTTACAAAGTATTTTCATTTCCTTCTTCCACCTTTTTTCTGAAGACAAACTTCTACAGACTGTGATAAACTGAACCACAATATCTCCTGACATAGGAATAACAACATGAAAGGCAGAAGACAAACATCTTAAAACACTCACCCATACAGCATACTTGCCATTCGCAAACTACTATGACTTCGACATCCACCCTCCTCTGGAAGCTCCCTTTATTTACAGTGCTTGTGTCAGGTGTCTCCAGAGATGACATGAAAATTCAGAGCACAATCAAGATGAATGCAGTGGATGATAAGCCTCCCACAAATAACAAATAAAACTCTCAGCAAGGTACAAAAATGTAACTATTAGAATGTATGGCACAAGGAGCGAAATATAATAGAAACTAAGGCTGTTAATAACATGCACCAACACACCAGCTCAGTGATGTGTTAATATAGTTGTTGACAGGAGAAATAAGAGGGGGTATGGGAGCTCTCTGTTCCTGCCAATGTTTTTGCCAATCAATTTTTTTTGTGTGTAAACTTAAAACAGCTTTAAAAAATAATAAAGTCTAGGGACTAGGGAGATGGCTCAGTGGTTAAGAGTATCAGATACTCTCACAGAGGACCTGGGTTTGGTTCTCAGCACCCACATGGCAGCTAACAACTATTTGTAACTAGTTCTAGAGATTTGATGTCTTATCCTGGCCTCTGTGGGCATCACACACATGTGGTGCACTTACATACATGCAAGTATAACATTCTTAACCCATAAAATAAAAATAAATCAAAAGAATAATAATAAAGAGTATTAATTAAAATAGTAATAACAAGGCTGGAGAGATGGCTCAGCAGTTAAGAACACTGATTGCTCTTACAGAAGACCCAGGTTCAGTTCCCAGCACCCACACGGCAGCTAACAACCATCTATAACTCCAGTTCCAGGGGATTTGACACCCTCTTCTGGCCTCCTCGGACATTGTATGCACAGGTATACTTACATACATGTGGGAAAACACACATATACAGAAAATAAAAACAATAAATAAAATATTTTTAAAATGGTAATAACACTGAAGATTCTGGAGAGACTAAAACCAAGCTGAGACTGGCAGGTCTCCAACTCTGGAAAAGAAGTGCACTAGGAGAGACATGGGTTCTGATCTGACAGCACCATCCAAAGAGGGTAGTGTTGGCTGGCATTCAGACAGAAAAGCTCACTGATAGCCTGGGGGGTTGACCTCAGGGGAGGTATAGTTAAGATTAAAGAGCAACTAAGTCAACTCTTCTGAGGAACAAGAAAACACTGTTCAGAGGGACAGCAGAAGCTTTTGGCATTGGTCTATTAAAACCCCACTGAATGGCCAGCACAGGCAGGGCCAGCCCACTGGCCCCATCAATGGACCTAACAGAAAGGTCCCTGGTTCTGCTGTACTCCCAGTTCTCCTCTTCTCTCCTCTCCTCCCCTCCCCTCCCCTCCCCTTCTCTTCTCTGAAAATGCTAAGTTCTAGAGTCTCAGCCCCAGCATCTGCCAGAAGATGCTAGAATGTTCTCTCCCTTCACAGAGAACAGGGACCTAATGATGAATGACAGGGAAGGGGCTAGGTCTCCACACCCCAGCTTTTGGTCCTCCTCCCCACTGCATTAGTCCCGGTTCTTCCCCTGGGGATCCAAACCAGGTCTGCTTCCTATGCTGTACACTGCCCATCTCCTCACATCTTTCTGGTCTCCTGGCCAATACACATAAGTCTGAAGCTAGGTGACAGCCTGCTTATGGCTAAACTCGCCAACTGATGTGCCTTTCGGTGAGTCCTCTGTCCTAATGCCCTCCAGGTGAGTAGCGCCACAGGGACAAATGGAATTCATATCCAAAGGGACTGTGGGGAGTCACATTCAAGGTTATTTACAAAGGAAGGCTTCAAGAACAATGTATGAGCAGTATTTAGCCAACCACAGTATTCTGTCGAGGTTCATGAATGCTCATTACTATGACCCCAGCTAAATCCACTCTTTTTAATCACTCTATTCATATTCTTCGCAGCAGTTAACATGGTCTCAAGTAGAGTTCTATCTGGTTCACATGGTTCCTGTCCTCCCTGGGGGAGTGGTAAACCTCTAGGGAGCTGGGGGCTTGCTCTCTTCTTCGTACTTCTGGATCTAAAGAGAGGGTCTGGTAGAGGAAGATTCAAATATCAACATGGTAGCACAAACTTGCTAATCCCAGTACTCAGGAGGATTATTGTGATTTCAAAGCCAGCCTGGGCTACACAGTGAGTTCTAGGCTAGCCTAAGCTAGAGTAAGACCCCTGTCTCAAAATAAAAGACAAGAAGAAAACTTCCACTGGGTCAGTGAAGGGGCACTGGAGCCCATAGGAGTCAAGTGCTTGGCCCACACAGGGTAGCTCTCCAGTCCTCCAGGCCAGTGGCTCTGCTCCAAAGAGAAAGTCCTTCCCTGCATGCAGAATCGCTCTATGCACAGCTGAGTATCCTGCTGAGCTAGATTACCAATGTGACCTGGGTGAAGCTCTCTCGCCTCATTTAGCATGGAACAAAGCAGCATTAACCACAGGCACTGCAGCCCAAATTCCTGGGCACACTCAAGCAAATGACCTTCTACTAACTGCCCTGGGGGAAGGGAGGGGAAGGGAAAAAGAAAAGTTTCCTCCAGCATCATAGACTCACTTCTGAGACCTGCTATGTGCTCCTCAGGTGCTACAGTATAAGATGCCTAGGTAGGGATGGGCATACACATACCCCAGGATCCTTGTTTTCCACTGCAGTCAAGATGAAGCTTCAGTATTCAATCCTCCTCTGACTGTCTCTTACACACACACACACACACACACACACACATGCACGCACACACGCACGCACACATACACGTGTGCCCCAGAAAAGCTGCCAAAATGCTTCCAATGCAGCTGCACATCACGTCTTTATTTCTAGTCAAAGAGGATTGAGACACTTAATATTTCTTCCTTTCTCTCTCTCCCAGTCCACCCAAAAAAAGAAAGTACTATTTGAAGGCCATCTGATGTGACAGTCACTATTGATCAGTAGCACAGCAGGGCCAGTGAGTGTGACAGAGACCACAGCAGAATCCTTCCTGTTCCTCAACATTATGGCTAGGTGCAAAATAATTGTGGTGACCTATCTTAGGATGTCATGCAGTACTCTAAAAGAGACAAAAACAAGACAAAACCATCTGCTGTGCCCCTGGGGGAGACTGTCCTTTAGTCTCCATTAGCAAAGGCTTGGATGAGCTGGCCTGATAATTCTTTATTATGAGGATTTGACTGATAACAGAAAAAAAAAAGCAGGGGAAAGCAGTAAGAAGCAGAAACTACCCTGGGTTTTCAACCATTCATTCTTGAATGGGAGCCTCAGTTCTGTGATTAACACCTCCGGGTCTTGTCACAGATGCAGATGTGGGACAGCGGCCAGGCCAGCATCTTCTGTCTGCCCAAAAGGCTGACTGGCCATCTGGGATTCTTACTTGGTCAGCAGGAAGAGGAGAAAGTCCAAGTCATGGGGAAGAAAAAACACTGACCAAAGCTGTAATAATCAAATCACCTGTAAAACAACCAGGTAAACCCCGGATTCAGACGCAAACAAAGAACACTAAGAAAGCGACAGGAAGCCAGATCAATGGCAGAGCTAAAGTGGCCTCAAATAGCATTTGATCCAACCCTTCATTTTCACAGAGGGGGAACAATGAGACTCAGAGAAAGAATGGAAACATAGCTTGTGAGCGGCTGAATCAGAAGCTGTGTGAGCCTCCCTCCTGTACCCAATACTCCAGTAGGAAATAAGCAGTCAGGAAGAATCAGACCCAGTGCCCCATTAAGGCCTGACTCACTGCCTTAGACTCAAATTGAGCTGGATAAGGATGCCTGTGACTTATTCAAATAGTCTGAGGCCAAAACCAAACCAGTGAAAACGTGCACGGCACGGAGGTGTGCAGAGACCAGACAAGGGATCCTTATTTGGTTCCATCAAAAGACTCTGGAAATGGAATTGAAGGTGTTCAGTATTGAAAACTAAGCAATGTCTTTGAAAAAAGACAGAGATAATCCCACCATTATGAGGAACAAGGAACTGAAGGAAGAGATGAGAAGCCACAGGATGGTAGTGGAGAAGGACCTCTTATTCTACAAATAGTTGGCTTTAGGCACTACCAACACTCTATATCCTTTAAGTTCTAACTTTTAAAGTCTCCAGGCCTCTGTTTTATCTAGGGCATGCACCTAGTAATCTAGTATCTATACTATCTACATACCAGAGATGCTCTAAGAACAAAATTAGATAATATAGGCTGGAGATGGAACTCAGTGGTAGAGTGCTAGCTTGGCATTTGCAAGGCCCTCGCTTCAATCTCTAGCAGAAGGGTGGGGAAGATAAGTAATATAGTCAATGTTGCATAGTTTCTAAAATATACAACGGTAAGGAAATGTTTTATATTATGGTCTTGCTCTTTGCACCAATGAGACCCTGAAGATACACAGCTGTGGCTTTATAATAATCCCCCTTTGAACTCTCATAGACTAATGAGAGCACAAAACAAAATGATCCAAAATGCCAGAGAGTGACCCAAAGGGCAAAGTCCAGAAATTAGTCTCCAGAATCAAAGAAGAGAGATAGGGAATGGGGTAAAGGGTACATGCAGAGATACGACCAGCAACCAGACCACGCAGACAACTGACAGATACCCTGACTCATCAATCCTCCTCAGAGAGTGGCTAAGTGTGACAGAACCTCTTGGAATGGACTAGGTTGGAGGTAAACTCCTTTCCACATTTCCCTTCTGAATGAATGAGCTACGATGAAGAACAGCCTTCCTAAGGTTGAGGGTGTAAGGCCCACAGTACAGTCACTGATCATTCATCAGCCTCAGTGCTAAATGAACCCTGACATGGAGCAACAGTTCCAGATAATCAGCAGGTACACCACTTAGACATCAAAGCTTTCTATATTTTAAGCTCCCTTGATTTGAAGTCTTCATAAAGTCTATGCACTGCCCTAACAGTTGAGAATTCATTGTACATCCTCAGGATCAGAGAAACCACTAATTACATCCTTTAATGTATAAGCTAAAACTCAGTGGTGATCTTCTGAGAAATGGCTCCACACTGCTACCACATCTTGTGGAGTCTCTGAAGCTGATTTTGCAGGATTTTTCTAGTACTTTCTTCCCCCTACCACAAAGATGATGACATATGCTTCTCTATCTAACAAGAACTGTCCCCAAATCCTTAAGAAAGTACTAGGTAGACAAATTCAGCAACAGATAAGAAGGGTTATACACAATCACCAAGTGCTATTTATCCAAGAATGAAAGGTCTGTTTAACACACGAAAATTAATTTTTATGTAAGATACTATATTCATAGAATAAAGGACAAAAGATCATAGGTTCATCTCAGAAGACAAACAAAATGCATTTGACAAAATCCAATGCCCTTACGTGATTAAAAAAATTAAAAAACCACTCAGGAAACTGGGAATAGAAAGCAAATTCTTCAACCTTAATAAAGGGGATTCATGAAGAGTCAATGGTATATTTAATAGTGAAAGACCAAACATTTTTCCACTAAGAAAAGAAAAAGGAAATGAAAAGAATGTCAGGTGTGATGGTGCACACCTGTAACCCAAGCACTAAGGAGGTTCATGAGTTGGAGGCCAGTCTAGGCTCCACAGTGATTATGGAATAAGACAAGGATGTCTACTCTTATCGTTTCCATTCAATATAGAACGAGAGAATTGAGTCAGGAAAATAAGGCAAGAAAAGCTCCCAGACAGGAAAAGAAAAAAGCAAAACTCTCTACTCATAGATAACAGGATCTTGTATGCAAAAAACCCTAAGGAATCCACCAAAAACAAAGCATTAACCAATGAATCAATTCAAAATGAAATGAGGGATATAACTCTATTCACCATAATATCAAAAAGAATAAAATATTAGGAGTAAATTTACCAAAATTTATACATTGAAAGTTATAAAATACAACTAAAAGAAACTCCAAGAAGATCTAAATCAATAAGAAGACATGCCATGTTTGGGAATTAGATTTAAATAATTAAGTTGCAATACTTTCCAAGTGGGTCTACAGAGTCAGTATAATCTCCATTGAAATTTTATTTGTCTTTCCTATAAAATTAACAGATCAATTGTAAAATTTATGTGGAATCTAGAATAAGAAGACAATATTGAAAAAGAAGAAAGTTGGAAGATTTGGATTTCCTAACTTCAAAACTTAACTACAAAAGTATAAGTAGAGTAATCAGCACTAGTTCAGTATTAGCAGATATAAAGGGCAATAGAAGAAAACAGAGTCCAGAAACAAGTCCTTATGTTCATGGTCAACTAGGTGTTTCATTTGGTTCGCGGGGAGAGGAGCAACAACCCAGGCTGACCTCAAATTCCTGATCCTCTGTCTCTCAAATGTTGCACTTACAAACATATGGCACCACACCCAGATCATCAACTGACTTTCATTTTCAATTATTTTTATTCTATTTTACTTTACTACTTCAATTGATTGATTGATCGATTGATTGATTGGCCAACTGATTTTGAGACAGGATCTCACTATGTAGACCAGGCTGGTCTGGATCTCACAGAGATCCCCTGCCTCTGCCTCTGGCTCCTGAGTACTAGGATTAAAGATGTACACTTATGCCCAGCTCATCAACTGGCTTTTGACCAATGTGCCAAGACAATTAGTGAAAGAACTGTATTCCAACACTGATGCTTGGAACAACTGAATAGCCACATGCAAAAGAATGAACTTGGACCTCTATTTCAAATCATGTACAAAAACTAATTCAAAAACGTATTATCTATTTAATATAAAATTCTTAGAAGAAGCAGAATCTGACTAAATAGTTGCCTAGATACCACAACAAAAGAACAAAGGGCAAAAGAAGAAAATAAGTTAGACTTCACTAAAATGAAAGACATTGTGCTTCAACAAAGTTCATAAGAAAGTGGAAAAAGATGAGTCAGTGAGATGGCTCAGCAGGTAAAGGCATCTGCTGCCAAACCCGGCAACCTGGGTTCCATCCTGAGGCCCACATGGTAATAAAAGAGAACAAACTCCTCCAAGCAGACCTCCACAGAGGTATGCCATAGCATACCCTCAACCAAACATAAACACACAAACACTAAAATAAATAAATTTCAATAACTAAATAAAAGTGGAAGAACACTCAATGGAAAATGGTAAAAGGTTTTAAAAATTTTATGTGTGTGTGTGTGTGTGTGTGTGTGTGCGCGCGCGCGCACGCACACCCATGAAGGACAGAAGACAGTGACAGATTTTCTGGAGCCAAGGTTACAAGCAGTTAGGTTTGAGTCCAACATGGATGATAAGAACTGAACTTAGGTCTTCTGGAAGAGTAGCAAGTACTCTTAGCCCCTGAGTCAGTCAGTTTGGGAAATTGTCTAGTAGCTCCTCAAAATGTTAGAGGTAGCATATGACCCAGCAACTCCATAGTAAGTATCCAGGAGAAATGAAGATATATGGTCACACAAATACTGTACACAACTGTTCATTCTGCCATTATTCAAAAATAGCTGAAGCACAGAGACAATCCAAAGATCTAGCAAATAAAAAGTGGGTACTATATCAATATAATGGAATATATTTGTCAATAAAAAGGAAAGAAATACTAGTAGATGCTACAACATTGTCTTCACCTGTTGCTCTAACAGAATACCTGACAATGGGTAATTAATAAAGAATAGAGATCTACTTACAGTTCTGGAGGCTGGGAAACTCAAGAGCATGGTCCTGGCCAGAGCCTTATATGAACTTCAACTCAGGATGGGTACAGGACAAGCAGGTATGTACAAGAGACAAAACATGAAAAGCAGCCTCTCTGTATAACGACCAATTTTCACAGCAACTGATCCAGTTCCATGAGAACTGCATTAATCTCTCTACCAGTTCTTTTACCTCTCAACACCACTACATGGAATTAAGGCTCCAACCTTTGAAACTTTGAGGGATACATCCAACCCACCGAGAACCTATGCAAAGGGAAGAAATTAGTCACAAAAGATGGCAGGCATATTATATGATCCGTTTACCATAAATGTCCAGAACCATCAAATCCACAGAAATAGAAAGTAGATTATTGCTGCCAAGGGTTGAAGAGGGATGGGTGCTATGATACAGATGTTCTTTGGGGGAAAATGAAAATTTCTAAAATTATATAGTAATGACTACATAATTATGTGACACTACTAAAAATTACTGAACTATATAAACTTAAGGGTAAGTTTAATATGTGAATTATATATCTTTTAAGCTACTATAATATTCACATATACTACATGGACTCTCTCTCTCTCTCTCACACACACACACACACACACACACACAATTAGCCTCCTTTTTTGGTTTTCTGTGAACTACAAAATACAACTACAACCAAGTTACGTTGTGTGTGAATTTCTAAAAGGCTCTCCACATCAAGGCTGTGAGCCCTGGTCCAATTTTGGCTGCTCACATACCCCTTCTGTGTCTTTCCATGTTGCTGGCTGTCATTTGGATGTTTGAGTTTACTAGATAAATAATTCATGGGGAAAAATGAGCTATAGCCACAGTGAATTTTAACTCTTCTAGAAGATATATTTTACTCTCCCACAGAATATGAGGTTTTTAACATTGTAAAACAATCCCATTTCATATGCCTACTCCCTGAAGCAGTAAATGGGACAGAAGCTCACAACTGAGATATTATAACATCATGCTGAAACTCCAGAACAAACTCTCCAGCTACCACATCTTTTCCAGGACTGCCTTGCACGACCCCAAGTAGTTCCATTTCCAGCTCTACTACTTATCAGCACCAGTCTTCAAGGCAAGAATGTGTTTTTAAAGACACACCAAGCGAAATATTAAAAAAACACATTACACATTTTCCAACTTATAAATTCCAAATGTTCAAAGGCTGTGACTGAAAGGAAAATAAAGACTGTCATACTATAATAAGAATTTTAACAGGGAAGTAGAATTTCAGGGTTGGAACGGACCTTAAACAAACATGGTGTTGCTGGGCAAGATGACACATACCTGGGAGGTAAAAGAAGGAGGGTCACGAGTTTAAGCCCACCTGGGGTTACATAACAAGACCTTGACTCAAAAAACTAAAGGCCGGAATGAAGCAAGGGGATTAGCTACAAGTCCAAGGCTAGCTAATGAGAAGGTAGTGAGTTTCAGATCAGCCTAGGCTATATTGTGAGACCTTGTCTCAAAAAAGCTGGGAGGGAGGGAAGGACAGAGGGAGGGAGAAAGGGAGAGAGGGGAAAAGGGAAAGGGAAGAATAGAAGATGAGATTAGGCCGAGGATGTAGTTCAGCGGTAGAGCATGAACAAGACACTGAAAAAAAAAAAAGTCTAATGCCCCTCCCCTTTCTCATGTACATATAAAATGCTGAGCTCTCTATAATCCCCTACCAAGGTGTCATCTAGTCTAGGTTTAAATATTGCCACTGAATAAGAGACCACTGTCTTGGCAAACAGCACTGTTAGAAAGTTCACCCGTATGCAAGCTAAAGAGGATTCGGGCTTCTCTCTCAGCCTTGTAAAGCTAAGTCTTGTTATCTTGGCACCATGGGCTCTCTTCAACTCTAGAACTCAAGGACATTGTGGACAAGGCTTCAGTCTTCTCGAAACAGGTCTCAAGGGCTACCAGCCCTGCCAAGCATGACGGCTACCATCACCTGTGGCAAGCTGAGGCAACAGGAGGGACAGTTTGACAGCAGGAGATTGAGGGAAAATGATTCAAATAGGTAGAGGAAGAAAGGAGGAAGAGGAAGTAGAGGGGCCTGTCCTAGTTTCATTTCTGTTGCTGTGACAAAATATCCTGATAAAAAGCAACTCAGGGAGGAAAAGTTTATTTGGCTCACAATTCCAAGTTACAATACTCCATTTCGGGGAAGTTAAGGCAAGAACTCAAGCACTTGGTCACATCATATCCACAGTCAAGCGCAACCAAAGATTAAAGGCATCTTTGCTTGCTTAGTGCTCTGCTAGCTATCTCTACTCTTATACAGTACAGTCTAAGGCCCAGCCCTTGGTAACAGTGCCACCCACAATGGGCTGGGTCCTCCTATATCAACAATCAAGACAATCCTTCACAGACCTGCCTACAAGCCAACCTGATCTAGATAATTCTTCATTAAGACTCTCTTCTCAGATGATTCTAGGTTGTATCAAGTTGACAGTTAAAACTAATTAGCTCAGGGCCCAAGAAAGGTGCTCTGGCAAGAAAAACAGCCCTAAATTCTACCCTAATCCTGACAAAGCAAGTGTAGGTCTACTTTAAGCTACCTGTTATATTTGCTTATTCATTTTGTTTTATTTTTGAAAACAGGGTTTCACTCTATAGCCCAGGCTAGCGTAGAACTCACTATGCTAGTCCAGGCTAGAATTTACTATGCACTGGTCCAGGTTAACCACAAACTCTCTCTTCTACCTCAGCCTTCTGAATGCTGGGAATACAGATATAACTACCACACCAGTTGATTTATTTGAACATCACAGAAATCAAGTATCCTCAGAGGCTATTCAGGATTTCCAGCACTGAGTAGCAGCTAGGTACAGAGGACATTTAAAAACAGATTCCTGAAACTACAGCATAGAATTTTCCACCTCTTGTAGTCATTAACACTCCTGCACAGAGAATTACAGGGGCTTGGATTAAATACTTCTAGGGAGTTAGTGAGATACGAAAGGAGAAACACAGGCTTTGGAATCAGATCTGGCCTGAAATCAAGCTTCAGTTTCTTCTGTAGCACGGGAAGAGCATCACCTGTGGATAGCAAACTTCACGTGAAAGTGTTTGCATTTGCAGCTTCTCTTGGCTCCCAGTCCCAGTTAACTTCCCCTGCTCTATTTGGTTCCACTTCTCAGAGTCTTAAGTGAGCATCTGCTTAATTCTTAAGAGTAAATGACTCTGTAGAACAGATTGCACTGGCATCTCCAAGGAGTCACTATGCCACCACTGTAGCTTGAGCATCTAGTCCAAAGCCTGGCCCAT
This sequence comes from Nannospalax galili, assembly GCF_000622305.1. Classification (NCBI taxonomy): domain Eukaryota; kingdom Metazoa; phylum Chordata; class Mammalia; order Rodentia; family Spalacidae; genus Nannospalax; species Nannospalax galili. Next base: position 652,241 of record NW_008352264.1, on the reverse strand, counting down.
GCTACAAATGAAAGAACACAGTAGCTTTTCCTGTTTTTAAGCAAGAACCTTAAAGATGTTATCTAGTTCTTTTACCTGCCTGCAGGCAGTCTGGAGCCTCCCACACTGTAAAGACTCCCTCAATTACCCAACTTCCTATGGTGACCCACCCTGGATTCTTCATGGCACAAGAATTAATCATTCCTATTAACATAATCATCATCACAAAACAGCACATACTTTGGCAATGATTTTTCATATGGGGCAACCCAAGTAACCAAAAGGAAGGTGGAAGTCTGAGAAAGCAAATCATAGCAACAATTCCTCTCTCTGAAAGGGAGAAGGAAAGGGGTAAGAAGAGCTATAAGGATAATTAAGGAAGTTCGACCAAAGGGAAAAGAACATACCAGCGCAGCCAGTGAAGGCAGAGGTGAAGACCACACATACACCACAGAGACAGAGTTCCCTGGCAGGAAGACACTAGAGCGGCATGGTCCACTGAGAGGTGGTGTCCTAGCACAAAGGTCTCCCAAGCCCACCTCTCGCTTTCCTTCAACAAGGCAGGATGCTAATGTATAAGCATCAAGAGTTTTGCTCAAGGTCACTCAGTCACACTGTGAGACTGTGTGTGATCCAGGTATCCTTGAAACAGCTGTCACCTCACTTTCTCATCTATAAAAAGGAACCTCACAGGGTTGCCACAAAAAAATGCTATGATTTTGAGGCAGGGAAAATTCATGAGGCTTTGGAAGGGAAAGAAGCACCTTCATGCCATGCCAAGGATCTGGTTTAAGTCTCTCACTGGCTGAGCTAAGAATCTTGACACAGCTGACTGAGTTGCCTACATCAGATAAAGTATCTTCTCCCCCCTTTGGGGGAGAAATTTCTAGCAGGAATATTAAAACAGCTGAAAAATCATGCTTAAGGCTAAAATGTATGCGAACTCTGAATTTAACCTTATCACTCTTTCTCATTTTTAAACCTCTATTTTCTAAGAAAATCTTACAAACAAGATTATAAATCATATTTACAATAAAAACATAAGCTTTGACCTTCCTGTGACCTGTATAGAGGATTCCTTTCTCTACCCATTTCTTAACAGCACTCCTTTCTTAAAATGCACTTCATAAACCACCTTTTATAATCTCATTCACTACAGAAAAAAAATCTTCAAAGAACTCAAAACATTTTTATTTAATCTTTTATTCAACATTTACTTAGCATTTTTACTTAATCTTTTCAATTGTTTGAATATTGTAAATTTACAAGTCACCCGAATCAGGCTTGGGAAGATGACTCAGTGGGCAAAGGATCTGAGATCCATAGCTAGACCCATGTAAATGCCAGGTGACAGCCTGCCCGTAATCCCAGCATACCAGAGGCGACACAAGGGATCTTCAGGGCAAGCTGGCTGGCTGGACTAGCCAAATCAGCAAGCTCTAAATGAGAGTCCGTACCTCAATACATAAGGTGGAGAGCAATCAAGGAAGACATCTGACATCACTCTCTGGCCTCCACACGCACATGCACACATGTATGCCCACACATACATGCAATCAACACACACACACACACACATACACACACACCACAGAGACTATATCCGGGCTTATTTCTGGGATGGGTGGCAGAGAATTCATACCCTCAGAGACAAACAGGATGCATAAGGCCAGGTTGGCATCTGGTCCAGCACTACACAAATCATGGCACCTTGGTTAGGAGCTGTGGTCTTCAACCACCTCATCCCTGTAGTTCTGCAAGATTCAAAGAACAATACTAACAAGAAAGGGATGAGGCTATAACACAGGGTGGTCACAGGCAGCTGCTGGAGAAAGAAGAAATGATGCCAGAACCTCCCGCAGGGCTCTCGTCCACAGGAAGCCTCGGCTATATGCTTGCCTCCCATGGGCTATGAAGTACCTTGGGATGAGAAGCAGGGGCAAGGGTGGTAGGGGCAGAGCTGAAACAGGAAACATCTTCAGGTACAGTTAAGTCAAACTAGCCCAATTCTCCTGGAACTATCCTGGTTTTGGCACTAAAAACCCCACATGCCAGGAATCCCCAGTCCTAGGCAACCTTGGAATAAGGTGTCCTTTTCTCTCTACCCTGAATGATTTCACTAGCTAGATGGTAAGACATCCCTGGTAAAATCAAGGGTACCATCAGTGCTGCTAGCAGCCTTACTAGCTGAGCACACACCTCCCATTAGAAGGGCCTTCTCTGTGCCTCAGCACTGGCAGAGTGAGTGACACCAGGAAAGGAAGAGCAGTCAGAGGGAAGGCCTCTGGGAGGTGATTGGGCAATGAAAGCTGGTCCCACATAAAGGGGTTTACTTATTAATTAATAAGTAAATTAATGAATTAATGAATGGGTTAACGTAGGAGTGGCTTTATTTTAAAGAGCTCTTCTCATTTGCTTGCTATGTGTCATCATGGTGTCCACTGCCATGTTACATCCCAGCAGGAAAGCCCAGTATCCAGACCCATAAACTCAATAGACCACTTTCATTATCAATTACCCAGCCTTGGGTATTTTCTTACAACAGCACACAATGGATTAAGTTGCCCAACCTCAAGCCTTGTCTGATCAGAGTCACAGGGATGCCCTCTGTAAAATGGCATTCAGTCATATCCTCTTCACCACTCCCTGACCAGGATGGGTCTGGGGTAGGGAGCAAATAAACAAAATAAAGTGCTACCCAAATATATAGAACAATAATTATTAATAACTACATATTAATATCAATGTATATATTTTTATACAAAATTCCAAGAACTGCACTCCCCCCCATCTTCATAAAGTCTTATCCTCTTGGGCCACTGTGCCCACATTTATAAAACCCAACCAAAGGAAAACCACGTATCTTGTCACCATCTGTCCCACAGCACAACGGAATGATAGACTAAATATAATCTCCTGAAACCTCAAGCAAGAACCACAGGGCTCAGTTCCTTCTGAAAACTTGATCCAGGGTAACTATGAGAGAATGAATAATGGATTGTGGTTGCTTCCAACTGATAAGGAATTTTAGTACAAGTACATTTATTTGTTTATTTATTTGGAAGGGGGAGGTGCACATGCCACTGCAAGTGTGTGGAGGTCAGAGGACAATTTTCGGGAGTTACTTCTCTCCTTCCACCATGTGGGTACCTGTGATCAAACTCAGGTCATCAGACTTGGTGGTAAGAGCCTTTACAGGATGAGTCATCTCACTGGCCTTCAACTGATACCTCGTGTGTATTTGTTATAACTAGAGTTATTTGCTAAATCAATATGTTATTTAAGGGGGGGGAAAGGGAGTTTCCCAATGTAGTCTGTTCCCTGGATTTATACGTGACATTCACTATGAGGACTGGACAGTGGCTTCAAAGACCAAGCCAGCGTCCCCCTTCCATACCTGGTCTCTCTCACAGATCTACATGCGCTTGCATGCACATTCCAGACCAAGCAGAGCTGTTGTTTATTTCTCAGTTTCAGTTAAGGAGGGTGTTTCAGCTGGGTGTGATGGTTCATGCCCTTAATCTCAGCCCTCAGGAGGCAGAGGCAGGCAGAGCTCTGTGAGATCCAGGCCAGCCTGGTCTATGTAGCGAGTTCCAGGCCAGCTGGGGCTACAGGGAAAAAAAGAAGAGTGTTCTGTCTGTACATGCACAAATTTAATATGTAAGACAAAAACATACATAAGCAAGCATGACAAACCTACATATCTGAGAATACAGTCACACACAACTACAGCCATCTACAAGCATGGACATAAAGGTGTAAGAGAGACCTGAGAAACCACAGGGGGAAGAGGCATAAGTTTTTCTTTAGTGGACAGGAGAATGAGCAAGTAAATGAATACTGGAGAAAGCAGGCTTAGAAATCCAAAGGAACGGGAAAAAGCCCTCTCAAAGAGGCGTTTGAAAAACAGAGCTCTAAGGCTTACTTCTAAGGGCTTTGGAGTTCCTGGACCACCTCAGTTTTAAAGCAAAAAAAAAAAAAAAAAAAAAAAAAAAACTGTGCTGATCCTGCATAGCACTCCTAGAAACTATGGTGATGGGTGCCATTAACTCAGATCAATAGATGGAACTGCTTCCAGAGGCATAGGCCAACCCAAATCCAGTTAAACTGCAAGCAAATGGCAAATCAATAGTGTTGCAGAAGTGCAAAGCACAAAGAAATGGCTCTAGGAGTGGCAGGAGTGGCCCAGAATTTGAATGTGCTTATCAATGTGGCTAGAAGGCCAAAATTGACCAAGAGGAGATGAATGGATGGAAAATGTAGAGAGCTGGCCTTGTGCAGGATTGTGCACAGATGTGAATGTGAATCGTGTACAGCCTTCTAATTTACTCAGGCGGGCATGCAAATCAATCACAAAGTAGAAGCAGCAAAGAAGATGGACTCCAAAGACCACCTCTCACCTTTGCTTCTAAAACCGAAATCTGAGAGCTGGAGGTAGCCAGGAAGTTCAAGAACCAGTACCAGGTTGACCAGAATCTCACAAAGTGTTCTCCCTAGAGTCAGTTACTCCTCAGCAGCAGACTCAGAACTGCCATACTCCAGCCCAGCTCTGGTTGGCCTGCTCAACCATGACTCCCTAAAATACCAAGGCATGTTTGGAAGGGCAGTCCTTATCCCAGAGAGGCTAACAGGGACTTCTCCATCACCTGATATAGTTTCCTATCTGTAAAAGGTAAACAGGAAATTCATCCACACTTGCAGCTGGGAGGGAAAATGCATCTGGAAAGCAGTGGGAGAAAGCAAGCAAGCTGGGGATCAGACTGCTGGACAGAAAATCGCAAGTGCTAGCTTTGCATCCTCATTTCTAAAACCTGTGCTGGTTCTCGGCTTATAGGATACAGAAATGGACAAAGGCGAAGCTCAAGGAAAGTGCAATGTCCTGCATTTTGTTTATATCCAACCTAGTACTGAGTAGAGTACATGGTCGATATTCGATGGAAAAAAATTAGATAAGAGTAAAGGATGGGAGGAGTATGAGCCCAAGTTCCTAGAGAAGAAAATACTTGGGCATGTTGGTCATGTCTGTAATCCTAACATTCAGGAAGCTGAGGCAGGAGGATCTTGAAGTTGAAGCTAGCCTGAGCTATATAAGAAGATTCTGGCTCAAAGAAAAAATTTATTTCATTTCCTATGAAAATTTAAGTAACCCAGACAAATCAAAGAAAATGTGATCCGCCATACCACAAAGTTCAAAAGTTAGGACTTTTGGTGTTCTCAAACGTAGGTCTGCCTGTTTGCCACTGTTGGTCTTGAAATCAGGTGTCCCTCCCTGAATTTCCAATAGTCAGAAGTGCCCAAGATAGTCACATGCTTTAAGGCAGATCCCCAGATGGTCACAGTAATTGCATTACAAACTAGACCTGGGTCAGCCACCTCCCTGCACAGACCCAACTGTCCCCTTAGGAGACATGAAGTCTTCTGTTTCTCAGGGTCCAAAGAAAATGCCAGTTCTGTACACTGAGCAGGTGTCCCTGCATCAAGATGGCATCCGCAAATCCAGGACATTTGTACCAACTGTTCCTGTCCTCAAGTACTGGAAATCTTCCAGAATGAGAAATCCATCCTCTCATGATTCTAAGAGCCCATATTTCCTCCTTGCAGTGTACTAATGATGAAAATCACTGCAGATTCTCAATACACACATTGTCCTTGAGGAGCTGGAAGCTTGACATGACCCAGTCCTTACAGTGCTAACAAAGGCAGGTATGTGATTCAACAGTGACAGCATGCTAGGGTCACTCCTTCATGAGGTATATCTACGAAGCACAGCTGAACAAGCACCTACTTCCCTGAGTATAAGTCAGACACGCTCAGAGAGATTGTTTTTGAACTTCAAAGATGAATAGTTCCTATTGGGTGGCAAGAAGGGAAAGGGTCCATTCTATGGCACATGAACAGTGACAAAAACTGGACCAGCAGGGCCTACTGCAAGTTTAGATGCTACTAGGCCCTTGGCTCACCAGGGAGGTGAGGTGAAAGAGATAGGCAGTGCAAGGGGGCTGATATCTGTACTGTAAGTCATGGGCAGTCATTTAAGGATCTGAGCAATAATTTCGTAGGAGCTGGTTCTCTGTCACATGGGTCCTAGGGATCAAACTCAGGTTGTCAAATGCCTTTACCTACTGAGCCATCTTGCCATCCCTGAGCAAAAAACTTTGAGCAGATATATATATAT
>NW_008352264.1:606323-646044 GCF_000622305.1 Nannospalax galili | reverse complement strand
ATATATATATATCTGATAGAGATAGGGAGGACCCAAATTAGGACAACAGAATTGGGAACATGATAAGGGGACTGCTAGAAAGTCAGAGGGTCAGGTCCAACACAGTGATTAGGGAGAAGAATCCAACATGTTTCAATATTCCTTTTACCTTACACCAGATACATACTGGCTGTTTCCTCAACTCTCCTTCCTCTCCTCCCCACTTAGACCTTTATAGATAAGTTATCCATGACTCCTGGGCTTGCTATGACTCATGCATCAGATCTGAGTAATTTACCATATTAGTTGGCTTGGTGACTGTGTCACCTGAATTTTAGTTTCTGTAGTTGAATTCCTAATGTGTCCTTTTGAACTAAAATTCGTCATCTCTCCATTTTAGAAGAAACAGTTTTGTGAGAACATATCCTCTCCTTCCCTCTTCCCCACTGAGCTCATCTCACATCAAGTTCACAGGGTAGGAACTAGATCTAAGTCTATGTTCTCCTTCATGCCAAACATGTTCTTGGCACCCAGTGAAGGCGAATTACTTCTACCACCCACAAAAATAATAACAATCTATAAATACCTTGGCTTCGTGCAGTTGAGAGGAATTAACCACGCAGCAATTAAGAAAAAGCTGGAGAAAACATTTAGTTAGCAACTTCCCAATTCAGACAACAAGATTAAGGCAATAAATAATAGCTCCAACATATTTCTTTGGTGGTATCTTATAAAATAGTTCAAAAAATGCTAAAGACCACCCAGTGCCACAGCAAAATGCTAAAATGTATGAATTACCTAGAAGCTAAAATTGAACAGATTAATCCATCACATGAGAGATAGAATAATAAAGCATCAACAATTTATACTACTGCCAGAGAAGAGAGAGTTTTCCCTAAAATCTAATTCATATAAAGTATAACATGGGCCAACAAGGTGGCTCAGTGGAAAAAGGCACTTGCTGTCAAGCCTGATGACCTGAGTTCAATCCCCAGAGGCCACATGGTAGAAAGAGAGAGCTGAACTCCCACAGTGTATCCTCTGACCTTCACACATGCACTGTAGCATGTATGTGCTGACACACATACACACAATAAATAAATCTAACTTTAAAAATTATAAATCATACTTTAGAACAATAAAACCACAAGATTTATGACCCTATTTATATACATGTACAGAAAGCTACAAATGGTCTCTGAGTTCAGGCATAAAAAAGAAATGAAATCTACCAGATTTGGTTCTCATCAAGAACAGATGAATGAATAATACACACCTTGAAAAAATTTAGGCCAATGGCTACTACAAAGTGAACTCAGAAGGACCTTAAAACCTGATAGCCCAGACATCTCAACCAACACGTGATACTGTAATATTACATCCATTACTATCACACAGCCTCACTGACAAAGAAGTTTCAATGATGTACAAAATCAAAAGCTATCACAAAAAAAGAGACAAAACTATATAGCTCAAAGGAAAAGGCCAGAGCAAACTGAGGAAGGCAAGGAGCAAGCACTGGTCTTGGAAACGACCTTGTCTGGTCATGGCACCCAGAGCACTGGTAACCAAGCTAAACTGAAGGAGCTCAGAGGCCAGCCCTGGCCTCAAAGGGCTGAAGGATTCAAGGTGGAGATATGGGCTGGGAAGCTCTGCATTGTGTTCCTACCATGACATCAGGAGAATATTTTCTACCAATGACAGGGCTTTGCCACTACTTTCTATGTAACTTTAATGAGCTGAGACTCAACTGAATAACTATGAAGCGATCTTATTGAATAATTATCCCACTCCAATGATCTCATCCCATCAGGTAATTTAATACAATGGTAGTTCTCCTAGCTCCACCACACCTGCTGCTCAGGGAAGAATCTGGTATTTCTGGACTGTGCTAAGGTTATTTTCCTAAGTTGTAATCAAGGTGGCATTCCTCTCCATCTATCTACCATCTCTTCTCCAGATGTAACTCTCCCCTCATAAGAATCCCTTGCTTGATGAGGCAGAACTGACATGTACTTTCTCCAATAAACTTCACCTTCCCAGAAATCTGTGGACACCATCACTTTCAGGTAGAAGGAGCATTCCATTTGATGTGTTACACACCGTATTTGGCAGAGGTGGGTGTCCCATGACCTTCGCCTTCCAGCAACAACACTTGGAAACTTCCTACAATCTTCATGAGACTCAGAATGTATCAGCCCATCTTTCTATGCAGGTCTGGGAGCCACATGTCTAGGACTCACATAGGTGCCATTACTACTAGCTTAGGTGTCTCAGAGTCATTTAAAGGACCCCTTTTTATGCAGTTTCTAGTTTCAAAGTATTTTCATACATAATCTCTCATTTGATCCATACTGCTGCTTCTAGTTCACAGTTTAGAAGACTAAGGAGTAGACAAATGTAGGTACTTGCCCAAAGTTCCCAGCAGTACAAGGATGAAAACTATTTTCCTCCTTGTTGTTTATCTTAATTATATCCAAAATAAGATGCCACCAGAACACTGGAGTCCACAGAATGATCCAAGAGGCCCATAAAAAGGGCTGCTGCAGCAGAGCTGGGACAGCTAATAAATCAAATCACCTTTGAATACATTCCAATTGCCCAGGGAAATGTCCCTGAAAGGACAATGCATTTTGGATCAGGATGTTTACAAATGCAACCAAGAGGCAGATCTCTGTGGGAAGTCACAGTTCCAATGGCCACCTGCCTCAGCAGCCAACACAGTGAACACCTTACTATCTCTACTGAGTGTTGTTGGGCCCTATCACTTACTGCAGAGCCAGCTGCTGTTTAATGAAATTATGTGCTTCAATAGCTGCTCCCAATTGCCTTAAGAGATACCTTGAGTTCCCACACTTGGGACCAAGCATATTACACAAGCAGGTCAGGCATACAAATGTTCAATCAAATAGAAGATACACAAAAGACCTGAAAATTTACACCTGCCAGTATATTCCTGACCTCCACCCTGGAACTCTGAAAGCAAAACCCCCTTGGGTACACACACACACACACAAAAAAAAGAACAAAATAAGAAGGCATCTTTGCTTCCACTCCTAAGTTTTTACTTACATCCTTTCTTTCATCTATAAAAAGAGGAGAGGGCCAGCTGTGCTGATGCACACCTTTCATTCTAGCACTCAGGAGGAAACAGGAAACGGCAGGTGGATCTTTGTTTACATAGCAGCATAGCAAGTTCCAGGTCAGTCAGGGCTACATAGTGAGTTCTTGTCTTAAAAAAGGGTGTGTGGGGGGGAAGGTTGCTGAAGAGATGGCTCGGTGGTTAAGAGCACTGATTGCTCTTCAAGAGGACCTAGGTTCAATTCCCAGAACCCACATGGTGGCTAACAACCATTCAAAACTCCAGTTCTAGGGAAATCTGCTTCCCTCTTCTGACCTCCTCAGGCAATGCATGACATGGGTGTACTTACATACATGCATACACTTACACACATAAAATAAAAATAATAATAAAATATTCAAAAGAATCTACCTGAGGCTGGAGAGATGATTCAATGGTGAAGAACATGTGCTGTTCTTCCAGAGGACCCAGGTTTGATTCCCAGTACCCACATGGTGGCTAACAACCATAACTCCAGTTCCAGGGAATCTTACAGCCTCTTTTGGTTTCTGTGGGGCATTGCACGCATGTGGTACACTTACATACATGCAGAAAAAACACTCATACATATAAAATAAAAATAATAAATAAAATATTTTTTAAGAATAACTAAATTTGATACCCCATACCTGGTCTCTAAGAATCTACTTGTCTTAATTCAAAAAACCTTAATCTGTTAGGTCTAGAGAGAAGCCTAAAAATTGGTATTACTTTTATTAACCCCTTAGGTTCTGAGATTAACAATCCAATCACTTAGCAAATGCCACCATGCATACCAGACACATTTTTTTTTCTCTAGTACAAGCAATGTAGTTCCTGCCTGGGGATCCAGAGTCAGGTATGAAGATGCTGCATATAGTAGACTCCCAGGGTTCTCATTCTGCTCTCTAAAAAGGGAGCTTCTAGAAAGGAGCCTTTCTGCTTTGCCAATGCCTTGCATCAATGTAAACCACAGCTGAGATAGCCTAATGTCCTTGCCTATTCCTCCTGTTCTTCTAGGGTGGCAAGAACAAGGCTTTTGGAAAGTGCTAGAATAGTAATGTGAACAGTGCCTGAGAAATGAAGCAGGGCGCTGAAGACTCAGCATCTATGGTACCAGAGTAGAGACATAGCTCCTGAAGGTTAGCAGCAAGAACCTTCTAGGTACAAAGCACCAGAGGCAAACCTGCAAAGGAAACAAAAGCCCACTCCTGTATTTGCTACTGAGGACTATACTCTATAGCCAGAAAAATATGAATTCAAATCATACTTCTGCCACTTAGGGCCTCAAGAGCTTATGTTTCCTCATCTGCAAAATGAAGAAAATGCCCCCTTCCTAACAGCTCTGTTCTTGTTAGAGCCATTGTCAGAGATTGCTATGAAGTCCCATGAACAGAGCTCAATAGATGGGAGCAGTTGTTATTTCTATATTGCAACAATAAAGTTGACATTAAAAAGCTGGGCCTGTTGATGCTGGCCTGTAATCCCAGCATTCAGGAGGCTGAGGCAGGACAAACAAGAGTTTGAGGCCAGCCTGTCTCCCAAAAAATGGTACCAAGTCTAGCATAGCATCCCCTTACTGAAAGGTTTATATTCTACTACCCAGCTAACAAGTATATGTTAGTCCCAAGGGGTTTACTAAGCATATTCATTGTTGTGGGAGTTGAAAAGGTCCCTGATTTTAAGTGACACACAATTTAGATAGGAAGAATACGATAAATCAAACCACAGATACCATCAGCATGATGCTGTGTCATAGGCTCTCTAAACTCCGTCTGGGTTTTTAAAATGAAGGATGCCAAGAGTCCTTGAGGGGTTGCACTTGTGCCTGGGAAAGATTTGACTTCATTCATTTTTCAGCATGTAAATGTCTGCTACGGAGCCAAGAGAGCAGCTTAATAAAAGAGAATCACCAACCTCAAGGAGCTCGTGACCCCATAAAAACTGGCATCAGTGTATTGAGGACTCAAAAAGGATGGTATAACTTTGTAATGAAGCAGATATCAGAAACAGTGTCACAGATGCAGCATTTGACCTGAGGCAATTAGAGGATACCCAGGCCAGGAAAATATAACAAGCGTAAATGTACGGAAGTCTGTGATGAACTCTTGGTGACAAGGCCTGAACAGCAGAGGGAGAAGATATTGGTAGGCTAATGGGCAATGATGGGGGAGGGCAGGGTTTAAAATGAAGTTTGGTGGCAAAGAGGCCATCTTTACTTACTTAAGGAGAAGTCATCTAGAGAAAACACCTAGAGAATAATATAAGGCATGTGTAACCATGGGTCAAAAGAGAGGACAGACAGGGCAAACTACAGAGGGCTACAACTGTCAGATGAGGGCTTTGGTGGAGTCTTGGAACAAGGAAATGCAGGCCATACAGGAGACAAAGCTTAGCTCTGGATCCAAAGCACTTGGCATAAGAACATTCAAAGGGGCTGGGCAGTGTAGCCAGCCCCAGGTTAGCCTGAGGGTAAGACACTGCCTCAAAAAATATACAAATGGCTAGGGATGGAGCTCAGCCGGTAAAGCATGTTTGCCTAGCTTCTAAGAAGCCCTGGATACAATCCTCAGCACTGCGGTGCGCGCGCGTGCACACACACACACACACACACACACACACACACACACAGGACATACCTGCAATCCCAGTACTCAAGAGGGAGAAACAGGAGGATCAGAAGTTTAAAGTCATCCTCAGTTATTTAGCAAATTGGAGGCCAGCCCGGGATATGTGAGACCCTGTCTCAAAAGAATAGATAAAGCTTTTTTTTTTTTGGTCTTTTTGTTGATTGTTTATTTTGACAGGGTCTCCCTAGTCACAGCCCACCTGGAAGTCACAGTGTGAACCAGGGTTGCCTTGATCTTGCAGAGATCCTCCTACCTCTGCCTCCCAATTGTTAGGATTAAAGGCGCTCACCACCACACCCAGCATTAGATAAAGCATTTTTAAAATTCACAAAAAAGGTGTATTTACCTTACAAAAATATAATTCATTCATGTCCTTGTGAATCTCTGTTGCAGAGAAAAGGCAAAATCAAAGCAAGGGTTATAAAGGGCAAATGAGGCTCCCAAGATTCAAAGAAAGAATCAATGGATTCATCAGACCCACGCTGGAATGATGCAACAGTCACCAAACTGACCAGCTTATAGGGGATGTCTCAGGCTAGGCTCTGGCCTACAGTGGAGCCCTGGGATTCAAAAGCAATCTTGGACTAAATGTACTTCTTCAAATAATAATAAGAGTCAAGGGTCAACCACATAACAAAAACTTTCCTCACTTATACAATCCCTGTTCTGTCACTTGCTAACAAATTACCTTGCAAATAGCAGACATTTAAATATCTATACTGTAAATAAGAGTCCATGGCTTCCCCTTAAGTAAAAACAGGAGAGAAAGAACACAAAAATAATGGAAAAGTAGAGAAACCTAACTCCTTTTAAAGAAAGATTACAAAGAAATAGGTTTAGAATACAAATACTTTTGAGGTGTCATTAAGAGGTGTTGAATAATGATGAAGTAATTTATCAATATTTAATACAATGTTGAATATTTCATTCTGGTATGATGACATTTTAGTAAATATGTTCAAGGAACAAATACTTTGTGATCAGACTTAAATCATGGGAGAATAGAGATAGCATTTTAAGAAATATTTTACTTATTATTTTTATATTTATGAGTGTATTGCCTGCATGTTTGTGAGTGCACCCGTGTCATGCAATGTTGCAGAGGTCAGAAGAGGGCTTCGGATTCCCCTTGTACTAGAGTTAAGGACCATTTGTAGCTGTCATGCGGGTGCTGGGAATTGAACCGGGGTCCTCTGCAAGAGTAGTCAGTGCTCTTAACGGCTGAGCCATCTCTCCAGCCCAGAGAGATAGCATTTTCAATTCAGTTGAATGAGTCTTTCCCCAAAGAGAGACAATGTTACGTAACATAAAAAAAAAAATCCAAGTTCATATGGAAATGTAATGTATAATAAAACCAGCATTTTTAATAAGTGGAAGAAAAAACTTAATGTAACAACTACTGTTGGGAAAACTGGATTGTCATTAAGAGAAATATAAAATTAGAACTGGAGGGCTAGAAAGATGGCTCAGCAGTTAAAAGCACATACAGAGATCCTGAATTCAGTTCCCATCACCCATGTCAGGCAGCTCACAATGTCCTGTAACCCTACCTACAGGAGATCCAACACCCTCTGCTGACCTCCACAGACACCACACTCACGACACTGCACTCATGTGCACAAACCCACACACAGACACATATACACATAATTTTTAAAATAATAAAAAAAAGATTAGATTTGCATTTCATATTGTGCATTAAAGTATTTGTGTGAATATTATTCATACATGTGACATCTGAATTCAATTATAAAACATAAAATAATATCATTCAAGTACTAAGAGAATGGAAAGTTTCTTTGTATCCTACAAGTAAGAAAAATCTTGCTATGCTTTAAAAACCTAAATGAAAGGCTGTTGAGATGGTTTATAGGATAAGGGCAGTTGCTGCCAAGCCTGACAACCTAAGTTTAAACCCAGAGTACACATAGTGGAAGAAAAGAATCAACTCCCACAAGTTGTCCTCTGATTCCACATGCACACCATACAAACAAATATAATTTTTTAATCTAAATGAAAGACAAATTTGAGTATATGAAAGCATACTACTATACAAACTATATAAAAGCAGAACAACACAATACCATAAGTAAATTATTTGACGATGTGACAATGTTATTATACTTGTGTATGGGTTTAGCCATTTGTTTAAGACAAAGATGTCCTTGAACTTATGATCTTCCTACGTGTCCCCAGTACTGGGATTACAATCATGCCTCTATGCCCAGGTTTATGCAGTGCTAGAGATTGAACCCAGAGCTTTGTGCAAGCACTCTACCTACAACAGAGCTACATCTCTAGCCCACGTTTATTCTTTTAAGACAGAGACTCCCTGTGTAGTCCAGGCTGTCCTAGAACTCAGAATTCTTCTGCCTTAACCTCCCAAGTTCTGGGATTACAGATGTGTGTCACCATGCCTGGTATGCTAGTTATTTATTTTATTTTATTTTATTTTTGGTTTTTTTTTGTTATTGGTAGTAGTATTTGTTTTATTTGGGGGGATGCAAGGGGGGATCAAGACAGGGTCTCCCTGTAGCCCCAGCTGGCCTGAAACTTGCTATGTAGAGCAGACTGGCCCAATCTCACAGAGATCTGTCTGTCTCCCAAGTGCTGAGACTAAAGGTGTGAGCCATGACCATGCCCAGTTTGTTAGTTTTCATTGTCAACTAGACACAACCTAGAGACATCTGGGAAGAGGGAACCTCAATTGAGAAATTTCCCAAATCAGCTTGGCCTATGTCCGTATCTATGAGAAACTCTCTTAATTGATGATTGATGTGGGAGGGTCCAACCCTCTGCGGGCAGAGCTACCCCGAGGCAGGTGGGCCTGTGCTATATAAGCAAGCTAGCTGGGCATGAGTCAGTGGATAAACCAGCAAGCAGTTCCTCCATGGTTTCTGCTTCAGTTCCTGTTTGAGCTCTTGCCCTAACTTCTACTGTGACCTGGAAGTACAAACCAAATAAACCCTTTCCTCCCCCAGTTGCTTTTGGTCAGTGTTTCATCACAGCAACCGAAAGCAAACTGACTGTCCTGATTCTTAGGAAATGAACTTAAGTATTTAATGGTGACATGTTTCAATTTTGACAACTTAATTTAAAATGCAACAACAAAACTGAGTCTGTGTTTAAGAGATATAACACAAAAAGGCAAGATTATTAAAAATATGCTTGGCAAATTTATATATTAAAATTAGGAAACCCAGATGGTGAGCAGAGTTGCACTGCAGTATTCTTTCAACTTTACAATTTTTCAAACATAAATAGCTGGATATGGTCAAGGCAGGAGGACAACAAAGACAAACAACAAAGCAAACAAAAACAGCTTGCAGGATATGACAAAGAAAGGGCTCATATTCCCAATAGCCAATGTTCCTAGATCTCAAAATGGAAAATTGCTTAAACTCTTGATAGAAAAGTATTGAAAAGCATAAACAATTTATTGAAAAAAAAATGCCAGTGGACTTTAAACAAATGAAAAAAATACCCACTATCAATAAGAAATTCAAGTTAAAACTCACCTATCAAGTTAGCAAAAATCTAAGTCTGACAACATATTCTGTTAGCCAAAGGACAGAAAAGCAATGACCAGTAGGGATATGAAACCCATCATCTCTACAGAGGGAATCTCACACCTACTGAAATTGCATGTGCATTTACCTTTTAAATGGAAATCCCACTTCTAGGAATCTATCCTAAAAGAAAACTGGTAAAATCATTAAATGACTCATGCATAAGGTTACACATTTTGACAGTATTTGTAGCAATAAAATACCAGAAATGATCCAAAAGTCAGTCAACAGGGAACAAGTTGAATAAACTATGTTCAATGTTAAAGATTATTATAAAGCTATAAAAAGGATAAAAGAGCTCTGTGCACTTGTGTGAATGATTCCTAAGATG
The DNA here is from genome assembly GCF_000622305.1 of Nannospalax galili. Taxonomy (NCBI): domain Eukaryota; kingdom Metazoa; phylum Chordata; class Mammalia; order Rodentia; family Spalacidae; genus Nannospalax; species Nannospalax galili. The sequence goes on along the minus strand of NW_008352264.1, from coordinate 636,435 downwards.
TACTTTTAAGTGGAAGAAGAAGGAAAAAAACAGGGAGAAAAAGGCATACCTTAAACCAGCTTGTGAAGAACAGCATTGCCAAAAACAGAACAAACCAGTGTCTGGCTTCTAAGTGACCCAGTAGGAAGGACATATAACATTTTTTTCTGTGGCTTCCAGGCACATATGCTAATTCTAAAACTAATAAGTGGAAAACATTAGGTATATCCCAAATAATGGATATCCTATAAAATAACTGATCTGTACACATCAAAAATGTGAAGGGCAGGAGATAGAAATGCTAAAGAACTAGCCTACATTAAAGACGACTGAAGAGACGTAACAATAACAATGAAGCCTGTTATACTAGCTGTGATTATTAGTTTTAACAGCAAAACTTGCCACAAATTAGAATCACCTGAGTAGGGAGTCGCATCTGAAGGATTGTTCTGATTGGCTTAATTGATAAGGAAGAAAGAGGATGAGGGAGAGGAAGGGAGGAATGCCATTAATGAATGTGGAATACCCTTTTATATAAGGATTTTGGGAGGAAATGAAAATATAGTCACGTTTGAAAAAGAGAAACACTGAAAAGATCAGCCCCAAGCTAACAAATCCATGTTTACAAGTAGGATTAGGGAGTATGCAGAGCAGCACAGAGGTCTCCAAATATGCCATACTAGTAGCTTTGAGTTGGGAATCATGTATTTTAGATAATCAAACAGCAAAATATGATCCCAGCATTTATGAGGAACTGGGAGACAGACTTGGAGTTCAAGAACAGTCTTGGATATATAGCAAGTTCAGAGCCAGCCGGGCTACATGAGGTCCTATTTCAAAACATAAACTAGTAATAACAGAATAGTATAATTTTACCTCAACAAAAAAATTACTTATGTCTTACTTTACACTATTGTTATTTTGCCAATTAGTATATAGAGAGAATTATCAGTAAATAATCCTGTAATATTCAATGGGAGCTTTCTACTTAAATATATCCTGAAATTGTTTTGTAAAGAGAAGACAGCATTTTGTAATTATGGTACTCACCCTAACTTATTTGTTCATAAATTCCAGCTTTTAAATTTTAGATTGTCTTAAAGCAGAGGTTCACCTGTACTGTAATATGCTTGCTGAAACTGTCCTTAACTCCTCATTAATGAGTTATCCTCTCCCAGCTGCAAACTTTCAATTATTGCTTTATTCCCCTGTGTGGAGGTATTACTTAAACATATCCCAAATCCCCAAGGATGTAAGGTGCTACATCCTGATACAGTCCAGATAATCATAGAAGAGTTCTTCTCTAAGGTAGAAAAACAAAAAAGTAATTATTGCTAATTTTCGCTGCTATTGTTATTTCTACTGATTAGAATAGCTAACATTTACTAAGCACTTAATAGGGAGACATGGTGCTAAAGAATAACTTGTTCATAAATGTACTTACTAAGGCTCTCTCTAGCCACAGAGCTAATAAAGGGCAGAGCTGCATGCTTCCCTGTGCTTCTCTGACAGTGGGGGTGCCATCCTATCATCACCAGCTGTGAGATTTGGGGCATATCATGTGACCTGTTTCTTTATCTGCAAAGTGAGGACGTTGGACTAAATCTTCTCTCAAAATCCATGAACTGATTCATCACTCCTCTCAAAGGCAGTGTTCTAAATGAAAAGAGGTGTAAAGGCACTGAGTATTCAACAGAAAACCTGAGACACCTTAATTCTGCTCACCATGGGGAACCCTGCTCCTCCAGAGATGTGGGTAAAAAGGAAATTACACTGTGGGTCTCTTTCATGCATGCACACGTGCGTGCATGTGCATGTATGTGCCTATAGGGGGTGCATGTGTATGCAGGTACATGTGGAGGTCAGAAGTGAACCTCAGTGGCATTCCTCAGAACATGGTCCACCTTGTTTCTGGAGACAGGGTCTCTCACTTGTCTGGAACTCATCAAGTAGGCTAGACAGGATGTCCAGTGAACCCTAGGGATCTACCTGTGTCCATCTCCCCAGCACTGGGATTACAAGCATGTACGACCACACACGTATTCTGGGGATCAAACTCAGGTCCTCGTGCTTGAACAGCAAGTGCTTGACCAACCGAGCCGGCTCCCAGCCTAGTGCAGCTCTCCTTTTAGACCCACATCCAAGAGAGATAACTTAAGAGGAGGGAGCAGAGGCATCAACACTCTGGCAAGCAACAGACTGCTGAGGAATGCAGTCAGGAGTGGGGAAGATAAGTGGACAACCCTAGGGAAAACTGAACACATTGAATGTGGAAACATATTAAAAGGTGAAGGAGAAAACCTAGAACAATCCTCTCCTTTGTTCCTGGGAGGGATTCCCTGTTCTGTCCTTTTTTCCTACCTGTCAGTCAGCTCAATGACTACACAGATTTCCATCGTCTGAATGACTTTTCACTTGCAGAACAATTCCTCAGCTGTGAACATTTAAGTTGTATTTCCAATTTTCATTACCACATTAATAATGCATGCTAAATGTGAATATACAATGCACAGAGTAGTTTGCCATCTTTAGGCTTTCTTTAGAATAGGTTCTCAGATAAAAGCATGAATTGATTAAAGGATATGAAATGTTGAATAAAGCATCTTGATTCTTGTACCTATGCACATATATCTACATGCACAATCTATACATAGGTATCTGCAGCTACCTAAAATCCAACTGTTTTCTTAAGAGGCTGAAGGAATTTTCAGTCCCACCAGCAGCACTAAGACATCCCAGCACTCACATTGGATCATATCTGTCACTTGTGCTGTATACTGACTTACCATCCCTGCTGCCTCCTCCTCACCATCCGTTTCCTTCATAGTCAGCCAAGGATCCCTAATATGCCTCATGCTTCAAGTCCCCAAGGACAATTCCAGGCAATTTCAAGTGCCTCTGTGAGTCCCCTTATCTGAAAAGAAAACCTTTATCTGCCCTTTAATACCTTATAAAGACAAGATCGAGACTCTGGCCCTGGAAGCCAAGTGTTCTGGGATTCAAGAGAAAGCTAGAACTGCATAAAAAATTAGAGACAGGGCCAGTCGTAAAATTTGTTATGAAGCCAAGCAAGCAGGGTTACTGCTGCTTCTTTTAAACTGAGTCCTCTCAGTGTTGGCAACTTTTAAATTTAAAGGGGGGAGGGGTAGTGGCAATGCCAGTCATTTGCTTTTGTTTATAATTTGCCATTTGTTTTTGTGGGGTGTTTCGTTTTGTTTTTGCTTTTGTAGAGTGTGGAGCAAACCCAACAGAGATTTCAATTTTATCAAAACAGAAGCTGAAAGCGGAGACACCTCTATACAGTCCTTAGGGAAACCCAGACACCCGGGCTCTATGCCTGCATAGTTATGTCTAGTAAATCCTTCCCCATTAATCAGGTTTCACATTGCTTGTGTCAGACACAGAGCTCCCAGTCATGTTTGCAAACCAGAGAAGTAAAAACCTTTCTGGAATGCTTCATAGACTAACCAGACCTCTGGTGGGCCATGTTACCAATGGGCTACTGGAGTAGTTCCAGCCTGACATCCCTAAACAGGCCCTCTTCAGTTGTTACGACAATACAGTGCTTTAGTTTCTAGATCTTTCTTTAAAAGGAAAATATCAGGACCTCCATCACATGCCGTGCCCACCACACAATAAATAAATAAGTAAATAAATAAATAACCAAATTTTTTGTTTTTTAAAAAAGGAAAAAACCTATAGGGGCCCAGAAACAAGTATCAAGTTTGCTATCAAGTGATAGCAAATTATAGGACTTCTGAGATCATCAAGACCAGTGGCTCTTATCCCTGGTTCTAGAAACCCCCATGAGCTTTCTTATAGGGTCCATAGGCCTCCTGAAATGATCAATTTTCCAAAAAGAGGGGCCAAAAGCTTCCATTAGATGTTTACAGGGTTCAAGACTCAAAGTCAGCACCTTCCCAGCAGGGATGTGTAAAACCTCACCCCAACCTCTTGCAAATACAAGCAGGTTTTAAAGTATAAATGGCTAAAATGTCAATTCAAAAAACAGTGGAATATGTAAGAGTTCCCACAAATACTGGTCAAAGGTGTAGAAAACCTCTGGTAGTGTTTTTGTCCTAAATGAGGAGTTGACCATGATATTAGCAAGGCAAAGCACTTGGTAAGCAATTGATATTGAGGAAACATTCACAATCTTTTCATCGGCATTTTCTCATAACAACATTGAGAAGGAAGACAATGCAATATGCCCACTGCCGAGATGCTACAATAAGTATTCTTTAACTGATATGTAGTAAGAATGTGGAACAAAGAACGGATATGTGGGCTTGTCCATCAGATGGCCAGCAGCCAGGAAGGGTCTCTAAGGTTCCCGGGAGACAGCGGAAGGCCCTTGTGTACCAATACTCACGTGCATATGCATGCACATACACACGCACGCAGCTTTTCCTGCAAAGAGCCTTCCCAGAAGAGCTGGAAGAACACAGCCCCCAACAACAACTTCTAGTGAGCTCTTCACAGAAAGAACGACAGGGTATCCTGGCTGCAGCCTGGCAGAGCACAAGCCCCTTTTTATTTCATAGAGCACAATGATACATTCGTTCACCACTGGGCTAAACAGCATGTCTGAAAGGCAAAGAGGAAAGAGCCAGTGATCCCAGCAGAGGGGCAGCTGGGATCCCTGGAAGCCCTTGAAGTCTCTCTGACAGGGCACATTATTTCACCCTTGGTTTCCGAAATCCCTCTCCTTGCCTCTCAACAGGATAATCTCAGTTTACGCTTCCTGTCTAGAGAAAGGAAAAATAACGGCAAATTCTCTAGCAAGAATTTACCAGTTTTTTTTTAAAAAAAGGAGAGTTACAAGAAGTCAGCACTAAAGTGTCAGACACAGGCTGCAATCCATTAAGCAGCAGCAAGTAAACCCACGCATGAATCTAGTTGCAATTGCCTGACATTAATCTGATAAGGACAAGACCAATGTAAGGAAAGCTACGCTATCTGGAGAGACAGCCAATGCAAATAAAACAAAACACATGAAATGAGTGCCTGTCCCCAGTCCACCAAAGCTAGCATTTTCTGATTATTAGATTATGCCCTAGAAAATGGATTAATGCCATCCACAGGGGCACTTCAACTCCCTTCTTATTCTCTGGTGCTTTAGTACATGTATCTACAAAAAGCTTCATGTGACTTCAAGTAACTTAAATGAAATGGGTTTAACTCTGATTCAGACAATGGAAAAAGGCTACTCTCATTTCGAAGCTGATGAAATATATGCTCCTCTCTTCCCCCCCAAAAGACCACAGATCTATAAGAACATCAAAGAAAATGGAAGGGAAAAAATCTCCAAGAAAACTGCATTTACTATAGAGGATGTTTGGTGAGGGGGAGGGAGCAAGTAAAGCTCTCTTCACAGTAACTTCCAAGACACCACTCACCCTGCATCTGCACCAAAGTCAGAAGCTGTACCCATTTTCTGCATTTCCTATGTGAGCATCTCTGAAAAGAAGTATTTCTAGAGGGGAAAAACCCTTCACATCATCCACAGCATCCCTAACTAGGGCTGATCTCAAGGTAAGACACTAGCATATTAAGCTACCAGCTCATCTAAGACCTTTCTGAGCTGTGGTTAGAAGTGAATACAATGATAATGTGGTAATTTATAGCATGGAGTTCTACTCAGTGGTAAGGAAAGACGAAATCATGAAATTTACGGGTAAATGGATGGAACTAGAAACTGTTATGCTAAATGAAGTAACACAGACTCAGAAAAACAAACGTATGTTCTCTCTCATATGTGGAGTCTAACATCAAATCCTTGTATGTATGTAACCTGATGTAACTTCAGGAACCAGGAAAATGGAAAGGAACCAAGGAGGTAAAGGGAGTGACATTTACAAAGGAAGGTGGTCACACTGTAGCCTGCCAATTCCTGACTTGTGCAGAAGGCAATGCAGGTCTGAGAGCAGAAACCAGGCTTCCAAGGTCAGGGGCTCAGCCTCAGATCTTAAAGGAGACATTCCTGAACTAAAGGAGGATGATCCATATACAGCAGCAGCTAGGAAAGTCTTCTGACCATGGCCAGTTCCAACTTATGGTTCCTTTCCTAAGCAAACAATCTTCTACCTTGCCTGTCTGACACACTGTGAAGACTTAGAAGCATCCTGTTCAGAGACCAGGACAATTCTCAGAATTTAAAAACTGATGAAACTGGCAGTCTTGATAACAAGTTGGTTTCTTTCAATTCAATTCTTCAGAGATTGGCATCAGTCAGGAAAAAGAAAAACAGCAACAAAAAAAAACCTACCTTCAGAATTCACCCCTTCCTTCCATGCCCGGCACCACCCATCTCCACTTCCCAATGCTTCAGGCCCAGTTACTCTACCAGCTTCTGAACTGCCCTCTCACTGCAGTGTTTCTCAAACCTGAATACGCAAATCATCTGGAAAATCTCGGTAAAATGCACATTCAATTCAAAGGATCTGTGTTTCTGACACTCTCTTCAGAGATACTTTATGCTCGTCTGAAAGTCACATTCTGGGGTAAAGTTCTAACCATCTCAAATGATATTTCCAGACAATTCATCTTCCTGGGACCTTCATAAACACCTAAAATGGTTCCCACCATAGGTTGCTCAAAATCCAAATCGCTCATGGATTCATGTCCTTTTTTTATTAATATTACAACTAAGGCTCTGAGGGGTGAAGTAAGTTGCCTCATATCCTGCAGCCAGCAAGATATTTAAACTCAGAAAGCCGCTGTCAAATTCAGAGTCACATTGAACCTCTTTGTTTCCTTCAATACACCTAACTCTATCTGAAGTTGTCTTGCTCATTTTATTTATACAATTGCAATTAATCTCCTTCCTCCCTCTCTACCCATATCTCCACCACTGCTGTTAACTTGTAATGCTCCAAATGAACAAGAATCATTTCTGCCTTCTTGGCTATCACATCCCTAGCACCTAGAATACCACCAAGCTCATAGGAAGCACTTGACAATATCTGTTCAATGAAAGAGCAAAAGCAAACAAATGAAACAATATGCTTCTTCTTCCATGACGAAATATGCCAAGAATTTGGGCCATTCTGGAAGCCAAAGTTGTTATGAGTATCGGTCACTGTTTTCTGAGAACCACTCAGAACTCTACACACAGACACAGATCAGCAAGGGATGAATGCACAGAAAACACCATCCTATCTGTTATGGTTCAGATGTAAAATGTCCCCACAGTCTCATGCATTTGATTAGTTGGTTTCTCTGCTGGTGGTGCTATTTTGGGAGGCTGTGGTGCCTTTAGGAGATGGGGCCTACCTAGAAGAAGTGAGGAGCTGGGGAACAGACTTGAAGTTTACATAGCTGGGTCAAATTGCCTGTGCTGTCTCTACTTCCTGTTCTACTGAGATGTGAGGAGATGAGGAATTCCAGCCATGCTCTCTTCCCTCCATGGAGCTTCCTGCCACCATGCCTTCCCCACCAGGAAGGATGGTATCCCCTCAAACTATGACCAAAATAAGTCCTTCCTTTCCAAATTTGCTTCTTGTCAGATGTTAGGTTCCAGCAGCATGAGAGGTAGCCAATACCCCACTCCTGCAAGAACTTCCAGCCCATCCATGGGGACAGGTCTTAGATATTCAAAAGACAAGTTAACCATACTTAGGAAACAGAACTACAATAGAATGAATTAGATAAAGTTGCAAAGGAGTATAATGCCCTGGGTAGGTGGGTCCAAGCTGAGACAGCTGCTGAAAGGAGTTGGGTGACCACAGCAAATGATGCAGCCAGTTCCCTAGATTAACTTTAAACAGGGTATGAAGACATCTGTCAAGCTGGTGAGGGTACACTCCCCTATAAATCAGTCAAATAATAATCTAGGTGTTGCTGTGAGTGAGGACATTTGTAGATGTGATTAGGACCCCTAATCAACAGGCTTTAAGTAAGAGATTCTCTCAGGTGATTTGAATGGGCCTGATTCAGTCAAAAGGCATGCAGAGCAGATTTGGAGCTGAGCTGAAGAAGGAACTCTATGGTGGACAGCAACTTGCAGTTCTTCCTGAAGTTCTCACACGATGCATTGCCCTGTAGATTTGAGACTTATCTAACGCCAGCTCCCTTCAGTAAGTCTCTTCATAGACTACTGGTTCAGTTCTCTGGTTAAACCCTGTTGATATGCCAGCTAAGCTGGATGGTTTTGTCCTGCTGAAGAATGACAGCCTCCTCCAACACCTGCATTTGTAATAAAAACCACCACAGTTCTTCCCATTCAAACTGTATGTGTAAACACTCTGGTGGCTTAACCTAGGACAACAGAAGAGTAAACAACCCCATCACTGACAACCAGGGGCAGGCATTCTGTTGTGACTGTCTTGCCTCCTAAGAGAAGTATGTGTCAGTGGAAGGAAGTATCCTCCCAGGCAGCCTCAGCCCCACACCACATCCCACTTGTGGGACTGACAGGACTCCCCTGGGCAACCAGACACATTTCTGCACTTGATGAGTGGATGTCCTGCCAACTGAATTATGCATGGCCAGCTGCCAGTCCTGTTCGTTCAGAAGCAACTGTGCTTGCTACAAGAACCGAGATCACCCACCACGGGTTTGCTGCCAGTCTCAAATGCTGTCTCCCCAGCCTTCAGGGGGAGACGGATATGTGTGCAGTCACCCTTGTCTCTAGGGACCAGGATCCTACCCTATTACCCTCTTCCTAATATACCTGCCAACTCAATATGCTCATACAGAGCTATTTTGTTAGCCCAAAATAGCTAACAAAGCACAGATGCTGAAGACAAGATGGCAGAAGAGCCACAAAATCTTCAGGATACCACCTCCCTGGAGTCCTACAGCAACTCACCCCATACACAAGGTGTATAGAATTGTGGAATAATGGTTAATCTTCATTGTCAACCTGAATGGATTTGGAATCACCCAGGAGACACACCTCTGAGCTTGTCTGTGAATATATTTCCAGAGAAGAGTGAGTGATACCCCTGAATATGGGTATCCCACAGGCTAGGATCCAAGGAGAAAAAGGAGAATGTGAACTACGTATCAGCAATCATCACTCTCTGCTTCATGACTGGAAACACTTGACTGGAGTAACTAGCCAACTCACACTCCTGCCACCACAACTTCCTTACCATGAGTCAAAATAAATTCTTACTTCCTTAAATTGTTTTTGGTCAGGTATTTTGTCACAACAATGAAAAAAACAACTAATACAGAGGGCTACTATGATTATGTCCCTGACATGCTTAGAAAGTTAATACATTTGACCTATGGCATATGCATGCCTATATTTAAGGGAGTTCTTGGGACAAGCAATTTAACTTAAGTGGTAAAAAAGGAAAAACTCACACATACTCTTTCAGAAATGACAGCTTCAACACAGTACTGACAACACTGTTCAATAGTCTTCAGGGTATTTTTCTTTTAAATGTGTATCCATGTCAGAATGTTTTAGATTGCCAGCTTTGAAAAATGAGAGCCTGTCTAAAAGTCCAAACGTATGCCTAATGGTAAAAAGCATAGGCAAAGAATGACTTGAGATAGGGATGGACCTTCTGGTAAGTCACAGGTCTAAACCCTCCAACATGTTTAGACATATACCAATTGGAGCTCACAAGGACTGAAGGAAGTAGCCTGGATTATTGCAGTCAAAAACACAATGAAAAGAATCAGTCTGGAGCAGACTTTCATGCACCTTCCACCAGAAGCTCTTTACTTGAGATGACAGCTCAAGCCTTCTCCTCCAACGGTTTTGCTGGCTTCCAAGCACTGCACAGCACCTCTGTTGGCCTCTCCAAGAAAGAGTTCTGAAGTAGAGCAAGTCATCAGAGAATACTACTGGTTGCCAACCATCAGAGAGGCCAGGCAGGTTGATAATAAGGAGGCAGTGCTAAGAAGTGTGATTACACAGCTGGAAAATCTATGGCTACATTAAATAAGGCACTGTGAAAAATAATGGCGATCCCAGAATAATTCAGTGACTTCCAGTAGTAGGACTGTGAGCAGAGTCAGAGCATGAAGAGACCAGTTTGAACTGTGAGACAGATAGGAAATAATCTGGGATCTTCCATGAATCCTTACTACTGCTTATGTCTATTGCCCATAGACTGCTGCCTGGGCAGTGAAGCTCCCAGGCCTACAGGATGGAATCCCTTAGAGGTCAGCAAGTCCAAGTCCTCCCATTCCAGCCAGGCTTGACTCATCTCTGAAATGTCCTGACAAAGGGCAGGGCAACTTCTCACCAACCATGAGGGAATACAGCAGCATCCAAAGACACCTTGTCCCTTTTCTGCTAGGAACATCCTCCTATTTGGCAAGGATCAATCTCTCTGTACCTCATCCATCAAGAAAGACTTTGACTGCTACAAATTTTTGGCAGCCAAGTCACTCAGTTAACATTGCTTCCACTGATATCATGTAAGACCCTAAAATTTTTCACACATTTACAAACAAGCTAGGTCTCTACTGTCTATAACCATCCTACCAATTTTGAGACTAGAGACCTAAAAGTCTTAAAGAAACAGATCATTCTGGTGAGATGGAGTTTGTTTTCAGAAATGAGTCCCATCACAGGTCAAGAACCACTTTTCCATGGTTAAAGGTGGTATTCCTCACCACAGCCACGCTGGATCACAGAGAAGCCCACTGCAAATTTATCCTCACTACTAGACAGGCAACCCTACCTCCAATAACTTCCACCTTCTCTCCTGTGTCCCCTTTCTAGTCCCCAAACACATCATGCCAGGTTCCATGTACTTCTACTTGGTCCTTCTGTCTAGAACATTCAAGTCCTGTCTAACTTTAAAGAAGCCCATAACCAGCCAGAAGGAGGACCCCAATCATACACTCTGGACGCTGTGTCACACTGCCTAGTTCTTTCTTTCAAACCACCCATGATTGCCTAAAAACATATCGTTTCCTATCAGTCTCTGTTTGTAACTTGTCTGTTCACAAATGTATCTCCAGTACCTGGCATGCAGTAGACAGGTGCTCAAGAAACGTTATTTGAATGATCATTTTGGCATCACTCCTTGGTTCACAGGCTGGCTCTGCTGTTGACTAGTGCTGTGACTTGGGAAAGCATAGAATCTTACCCAAGGTCACAAAGATAATACAATGTGGTGTTTGCTTTTTGACATTGCTATATAGCCCAGGCTAGCCTCGATCTTACAGTTCTCCTGGATGCTAGAATTACAGATGTGTACCACCACATCCAGTTAGCTAATGTAATTTTAATTGTATACCACAGGATTTTAATGAGAATTGTCCTATTATTTTTAAATATTAGGCAGGACTCAAATTCCCAATATGCCTGATGTATAATATGTTCTGAGTTGATATTAGGAAAAAATGTTATTCATTTGCAATGACAGTCATTGTGGTGGCCTGAGCCATACTAATGACAAGCCACTGGCATCACCTAGGATATCATCCGTTTCTATTTTCAACTCTGCTAAAAGGAGGGGGCAGCATGTCAAAGCAGAGATAGAAAGGAATTTGTTGTCAGAAGACCCTGACTGGAGTCTTGGACAAGACAACCCACTCCATGACTGGAAGCAGGTGTGTGGGAGAGGAATACATAAGATGGAACATTTATGCAAAAAGCCTTCTAAACTCTAAAGCACAAAGAGTATGAGTGCCATCAATATTAAAACTTCCCTTTTCCACAGTTTGATATTCCTTGGGTCCCAGATGCTATGCATACTTCCTCAGACATGTTCAAGGTTACCTAGCTGCCAAACCTGGTAGGGCAGGTCTATAATCCCAGCCAGCCAGGAGGCTGAAGCAGGAGTATTACAAGTTCAAGGCTCATGCAAAGATACATAGTTTAAAGACAACCTAGGCAACCTAGTGAGACTTATCTCCAAATAAAAACATAAAAATTGGCCTAGGGTATAGCTCAGTGGTGAAACATTTACCTAATATGTGTGAGGCCCTAAGTTCAATCCTCAGTATACATAAACACACATACACAACAGACATACACACACACACATACGCAAAAAAAAAGTTATCTAGCTAGTGAACATGTGCCCAAACAAAGAGTGGTCCATAAAAGACTCATATAAAAACTCTAAACGACCTACTGGAGGCTCAGCAAAGACACCCCCACTACACTGGACAAGAACATGTAGAATTTAACCTGCTAAATGAGAATAAAGCAGTAGGGCACAGGGCAGTGGAAGTGACCCAAGATTAAATCCCAGCTACTCTTAACAGCAGGCCAATGAAGGTTGAGAGGTCATAGTCCTTCAAAGGACTCAGAGATTAAAAAATAGAACCTAGGGGCTGGAGAAATGGCTCAGCAGTTAAGAGCACTGGCTGTTCTTGCAGAGGACCTGGGTTCAGTTCCCAGAACCTACATGGTGGCTAACTGTCCTAACTCCAGTTCCAGGGGAATCCGATGTCCTCTTCTGACCTCCACGGGCACTATACCACATGGGTACACTCACATACATGCAAGAATACATTCATAGACATTAAATAATAAAATAAAAATAAAAATCAGAACCTAGAGACACTGTGGTCTTCAGTTGACTGGAGGTGATAACAGAAGACAAAAACCAATTGAAGGAAAATTAAAATCCACAGTGAAACGTCCTCTTATGAATGGCTTCCCAGGGTGCAGGCTAGGTTTGCCTCCCTCAGCATGAGCTGTAGGCCTGATGAGCAAATGAGTGACTGAAACAAAACAGGAACAAATTCAAGACACCCAGTGTGTGCTCTGTTCCCTCCAGGAACCTATCCCTAATGTAGAGGCAATGCAAAAATCAAATTTGTACCATTTCATATATGACTTTTCAGAAATCCCCTTTTGAGTCATATCTATGCCAAGCATTCCAATTTTATTTTGTGTTTCACCACCAATAACCTTAAGCATATAGAAAAGTGGAAAAAAAATACAATCATGATCCCCAACAGTGAGCCAGGTTCGGTCACCACCAACTCAGAACCACTTAAGTTTCATCCATCCCCTACCCTAACTTTTCATCAGACCTTCATTTTATAATAAATCCAAAATATCAAATTATTTTAAGAGTAATTCAAAATGCATCTTTACAAGATAAAGAACGTGTGTGTGCGCGCACATGCGCATGCATGTACAGGCAGGTATGCACATGTAAAGACCAGAGGACAACCTCAGGAATCATTCTGCAGTTACTGTCAACCTTGGGTTTCTTAATTTTGTTCTTATGCCGTTGTTTGAAACAAGGTCTCTTATTGGCCATAACTCACCCATTAGGCTAGGCTGGCTGGCCAGCAAGCCCCAGGATCTACTTATCTCTGCCTCTCCAGTGCTGAGATTACAAACATGAGATTCCATTCAGCTTGGGCAGTAAAGGCAAGATCAGAAGCACGAGGACAGCCTGGGGTAAATGAGACTCTGTCTCAAAATAAAAATAAATAAACAAACAAAAAACAACCTTTAAATCTAAAGGTTTAATCAGATTGAGGCTTTTTTTTTTTTTTTTGCCAAGATAAATGTAGAAATACAGGGCTAGAGAGATGGCTCAGCGGGTAAAGGCCCTTACTGCCAAACCTGACTATCTGGGTTCAATCCCTGGTACCCACATAATAGAAGAATTGACTCCCATAATTTGTCCTCTGAGAGGGAGGGAGGGAGGGAGGGAGAGAGAGACAGAGACAGAGACAGAGACAGAGACAGAGACAGAGAATATAAACAAATAGCCTTTTTAAATCCAGAGATACAAAACAGCTGGTCACCTCCCCTTCCGTGTCCTGTGGCTCACTGTTGATGAATGAATTTATTGGAGATTACAAAATGGTGATGGTTCTGCCGTCTGCCCTTCTTCTCCTAGCTGCACTACTTCTCTAAGGAGAAACCTCCCTCCTCAACCTTTTGGTCATCCCAAGAAACTGTTTTAAAAAATGCTTCTTTCTTTCCCTTTGCCAATTATCAAGGTAATGAGTTAAGTTCCAAGCATCCAACAAAATGGTTTTTTTTTTCCTTGAGTAACAATTCATTCCTGTACTGTTCTTAATGATGTCCAAACTGCCCCAGTTGGCCAGCAGAAGCCTCGCCAAGCTAGTTTTCAAAGCCTTCTGCAACATGACCCTGGAAGTCCTTGATGAATACTCTGCTTGCTAGTGTGAAAAGCAGCCCTGAACATATCCTATCTCTGCCCCAAACCGGAAAGCAACCACTCTCCCAAGGGTCCCAACTGCTTTTCTTGGGAAATGGTCCTTGTCAATCACAACCTGTGCCTGAGGAAGGCACCCTGCTACTAGGTCAGTCTTCTGGGGCTGTGCCAGAGGTCAGAACTCAAATGTCTTTAAAAATAATGTTTCACGAGTTCCTGTTGTGAGCCATCAAACTCAGGACTTCAGGCTTTTCCGTCATCTCATTGTCCTTATGTCAGTGTTTCCTTCCCCTGCCAATATAATTAGCTGTTTACCCCACAACACATGCAGGAATCTCAGAATAACAGCACCAACTTGCCACCACAACCACCAACTGAAAAAGTCAAAATTGTTCCTAGTACTTGGGAATCATGATACAAGTCACTAAGGACTCACAATCACTGCGACCAGGTGGCTAAGCTCCTCTCTGCTCCTCCCAGTGGGTCAGGCCAACCTCAGTAGTCACATTTACTTCATTTCCTCAGAGATTGTCTATTTATTTTTAAATTACGCACAATTTTATGTTTTCAAGACCAAATCAACAAAACAAGATACGTACAGAGAAGACCGTGCGGTCCCATTCCCCTAAAGATGCTTTTCATTATTATGATGATTTTATGACTTACTCTTTCTTTTTTTCTTTCTTTCATTTTTGTTGTTTTGTTCTTTTTTTTTTTTCCTTTTGAGATAGGGTCTCACTATGTAGCCCTGGCTGTGGAACTCCCTATGTAGACTAGGCTGCCTCTGCCTCCTGGGTGCTGGAATTAAAGGTGTGCACCACCCACACCTGGCTTTTATGCTTCCTTTTTTCAAAAACAAATAAGCAAAAAGTAAACAAAGACATTCTCTTCTTTCTCAGATAAATGGTATCTTGACCTTTCACCTGACATATCCCCGGTCCCCAACTCCCACACACAGTGCTGGAGACTGAATTTAAGGCCTTATGCATGTTGGGTAAAAACTTCCAACCCCCTCAACTCCATTTATGAGAAATGTCTTTTTTTATACTATAAATCACTCTGAGTCAAGCATCTTTTTATATGATTATGAGCCATTTGTGATCATAATAATTCATGTTTCTAGTTTTTTAAACTTAGTTGATGTGTGTGTGAGTTTGTGTGTGTGTGTGTGTGTGTAGGCCAGAGAAAAACTTGTGGAAGCTGATTCTACCCTTCCACCATGTGGGTCCCAGGAAGCAAACTCATGTAGGGAGGCTTGGTGGCAAGTGAGCTGAGTCATCTTGCTGGCCCTCGTGTTTCTAGTTTTAACTTCTCTGTTGTTCAATAGTCTAAGCAAGAGAGAACATAGAGGGCCCACCTCAGTGACATGTTTCCTCCAGCAAGACCACACCTCCTAAAGGTTCCATAACCTTCACACAGCAGCACCAACAGACCAAGTGTTCAAACACTTGAGCCTATGGGGGACACTTATTCAAACCACCACAAGTATATTATTAAACCATTAAAGTTTCAAAGCATGGCAAACAATACTAATGAATACACACATACATATGGGGTTTGGCATCTTGTTTTAGCTTCTTAAGACAGGGTCTCACCATGTATCACAAACTGGCCTCGTACTCATGGTGTTCCTGCCTTAGAACTCTTGAGTGCTGGAAAGACAGGAATGCGTCATCATGCCGAAGTCATGCACATGTTTTTCTTTTTAATGATAAAATAGGGAAGAATGAAACAATGAATTAAAGATTGTGGTTAATTCCAAGGAAAAAGAATGAAAACAGGATATACAAGGATTTGAAATTATGCACGTGTTCTTGAATCTGTGCGGTGGACATGTGTGTGACTTTATCTAATTCTATATGCCTATAATGCTTCCTAATATGAAAAAGGTTAAATTCATGCCAAGAGGTCTGATTGTGGTTCAACTGGCAAAGCTCTACAGAAGATACTAGTTCAAAATTAGGAAAGAATCTCCTAACAGTTAAAGCCATAAATACATAAAACATTCTGTCATAGAAAATAAGGATTCTACCATCATTGGAGTGACCTAGGCAGAAGCAAGATACTGAAGAGGAAAGGCCCATTAATATCTCCAGTGATAACTACATCTCCTTACTAGGCATGGTGTTACATGACTATAATTCCAGCACGTAGAGGGCCAAGGTAAGAGAAGAGGGTCATGAGTTTGAGGCCAACTTCAGTTTCAAAACAATACCTTATCTAAAACAGTAATCACCTCCTCACAAAAAATTACATCTCTAATGCATGATCTGTGCTGGGCACTTGATTAATATTGTTGACTGATGAAACCTTAAGCCACTGACTAATGGTCTCTTTAAATGCCAGAAGAAAATTAAAATGAATAAAAGAATGAACGAATGATAACCCTAAAACCTAGTAACAATTAGGAATATTAATTGACAAGCCGGGCGTGGTGGCACACGTCTTTAATCCCAGCACTTGGGAGGCAGAAGCAGGCAGATCTCTGTGAGTTCAAGGCCAGCCTGGTCTACATAGTGAGTTCCAGCACATCTCGGGCTACAGGGAGACCCTGTCTCAAAAAGACCAAAAAAAAAAAAGAAGAATATTAATTGACATCTACTAACAAAGATTAAACAGAATGAAAGAAAGATAGGGGATTAGAGAGAGAGAAAGCATCATTACCACAGTGATCAGAAAAACCACCCATACTGTACTCCAAGACTGTTCCAATAAATTCCATAAGACAAACAGCCACTGAAGAGTGTTTTTTTAACTAGGTGTAGTAGTCCATGCCTATAATCCCAGCATGTGGAAGATAGAGGTAGGAGGATCAGGAGTTTCAGGTTGTCCTTTACTATATAGGAAGTTCAAGTCCAGCAGGCACTACATGGAACTATGGAGGAGGAGGGGGAGGAGGAGGAGGAGGAAGAGGGGGAGGGGGAGGGGAGGAGGGGGAGGAAGAGGAGTGCTTTACAGTTATTCAGCATGTCATCTCACCCTCACAATAACACTGCGAGGTACAATTTTAATCCATTATGTCAATGAAGAAACTGAAACTGAGGCTGGAAGTGTAGCTCAGTACTAGAGTACTTGCCTACCATGTATGAAGCACTGGGTTCAATTCCCAGCATTACAAAATAAATGAAAGCAAGCACAGAAAGAAAGAAAAGATAAGTGAGAAAGAAAGAAAAAAGAAGGGAAGAGGAAGGAGGAAAAGGGTGGGAAGGGGAGGGGAGGAGAGGGGAGGGAGAGAGAGAAAGAAAACTAGCTAAAAAAATGGCTTGCCTGAACTCTTACAAATGTAAGTGATAAGTGCCAAGGCTGTTACTAAAACGCAGGTCTTCAGACACTAAAATCTTCCATCTTTCTGTGGCACAAGTAATTCCACGCACAGGATAAGGGAATCCCATTTACGTGTGTTAACAGTCTAAAATAATCCATATAGAATTCGACACAGATACGACAAAAGACAATTTAATATTCTGAATTAATCATCTATTATTACATTCTTTAACTCCCAACTTTCTCTTCAAATGCCAGATAGTATCTGTACATCCCACACACCACATCTCAGCTGCGGATGTTCTAACAAAATGCCCATGGGCCTTGTGGCTTCAACAGCAGACATTTATTTCTCAAAGTTCTGAAGGCCAGGAGGTCCAAGGTCAAAGTGCCAGCTGACTCGGTCTCCAGCAAGCCTTCTCTAGCTTGCAGACATACACCTACTTACTGTATCCTTCCAGCTCCATTCTTAGGTCCTAATTACCACTCAAGGGTCCTATCTCTTAATGCCATGTCATAACACTGAGATTAGGGCTTCAACATACAGAATGTGTAAGACACAAGCATTCAGTCCATAGTGTCCAGTTTTTAAGCCATTGATCAAGGCTCTGTTTGAAGAAGACGCATGTGCCAGCTCTGGAGTGACTAGCAAGTGCATGCAATGGAATACGGAAAACAGAAAGTTAGATGAGACCCACACTCATGACACAAGACCCTTACAGAACTCACACAGGAACCTGACTAGAATGGACTTTTTATAAACTGCTCCAGCAACTGGACCACATGCTTTCAAACACTGTGAAAAGATGGCATGTGGATAACTAGTACTGGATATAGAGCTAGAATGGATGACATACCTGGCCTCCACTTTTGACACCTGGACAGAAGGAACCATCAATAAAACAGAAATCAAGGCATGTCTCTTCTCTGACTCCTAACGTATGATCAGGTATGATCTTGGTTAAGTTGCTAAATTTATATATATTAGTTGAAGCCAGAGTTTCAAGTAATGTAAATGCAAAGGAAAGGAAATGGCCTCTAAATGTCCAACAATCTACCACGTGTCCAAATCCTTGCCAGTTCCAGGCCAGGCCTCAGAGTATGCCTATAGACCCAGCTAAGATACTCAGAGGGTGTTTATTAAACTATTCATCCATCAGTGAGACTGTGTTTATGGTTAGCCCTAACAAGCATGATTAGAGGCTGGTTCTCCAACTCTGTTTTATGGGTTTTTGTGGGCTCCAGGGAAAGAATAAATCAAGCAAGAGTTTGCCAAGTCTGACCAGGCCCACACCATCAACATTTAAATGAGACCAGAATCCGAAAAACAAGCAAATACCACACTCCCCATCAGCCTATCTGTTGTTCCAATGAAGACTAGGGTCAATGGACTTATGGACATCATGAAGAAGGATCAGAGCACCAATCCATTTTGCTGCCTTGAAGATTACTCTGTCAGGTAGTCAAGGTCACTTTCAGGTTGAGGCAAGAAAATGTAAAATCCTCCCTCCCTCAGTTCCACCCATCAGCTCAGAGTCCAGCCATCAGTGAAGGCTCACAGACACTTTGACATAACCAGCTTCAAGGGAAGCCCAGGAAAGCTACAGATCAGTCCTGAGTTCTTAACACATCACAGAGTACAAGGGCTTCTTGAAAGAATCTTAGAATCTATCTTCTTGGTCACCATCATCAGAAACACAGGCTTAAAGGACAGAAAGGTGTACTGTGGGCCCTATTAACACTGACTTATTCATTGCTTTGTATTGTTTCTTAATTTTTTCAAGAATGTCCATAGCATCTCCTCCATTATTTTCTATATAGCCTAAAGGAGAGATCTAATGAACAGACACATGCCTAGCTAGCACTCTCACCAATGTATATAGTGTTTACACAAGAAAAAGTATTTTATTCCCACTTATAGAGAAGTCTAAAAGGTTCACAGAATATGCCAACACTGCCTGACTCCATGTCTACATCACATGATCTTTGGAAACATCACCATCTTCTTCAAAGTCACATGCTAGTACCCAGGACAAGATCTGGTTTCCCACTGTACTCAGAAAGTACTGGTTGCATGAATGAAATGTTCTTCCAGTTTTCACACATCCCCACTTTTCCTCTTTTCAGAGAGGAGGGATAATTTTATCAGTGCCATCTCTGAACAACAGCATACACTCTATCAGAGGCTCTGGAGTCGCAGTTCCCCTAGCTAAGGGATGGTATATTATTGAGCAGTTAGGACTTAGTTATCTACCCAAAAGTTTAAAAATGACCTTTATCTCAAATAAGGAACTTCCAAACAAACATGGTCTTGTGTCTGAAAACTTGCATAAGAAAATAACTGGTACAGAGAAGGGGAAGCAAAAGACAAGAAAGAAGCAGCAACACACTTGCCCCTTAAGGTGCCATTTCTCTTTGATGGAAGAACTTTTTCTATAGTCTTCTCTCTCATCTGAGGTCTCTGCCATGGTACTGAAGCTGAGTAAGGGTTGCACCAGTGAGCACAAGAGGAGGATTAGCACTCAGGCCCTCATTACCATTGTACGTAGAAAGGTCTCTCACACTTCATGACATATACCGTAATACTCAGCAATGCATGGTCAGTGACTTTGTTCATCTTTTCACAGATTGGTTCCATTTTCCATACAGATTCATTTAACGCATTGAGAGAGAACACAAATCATGTAGCAGGCACTGATATACAAATATGAATTATTGTCCTCTTTCTAGTTTTTAATTATTATCCTCTTGACCAAGAAAGGAAGAAGACCATTAAGAGAGAACAGCATTGAGAGACATAGGGTCAATTTATTAAGTCAGCTGTCATGACTCAGAAAGAAATACTTCCTTTTCTTGGAAATGTTAACAATTCCAGATTTACTACGTGGTAGAGTAAAAGTCCCCTAGGACTCACACAGCCAGGCCTTTGGGTCCTGCTCTTACTTCTGCCATGAAGACACTGTGAGACTCCTTAGAAATCCACAGAAATTATTCTACACAAACACCAAATTACGCATGCCTCTATTTTAAGTAAACCCATACTTGAAACACTGAACTTTTTAAAACAGAAGAGTGAATACCCTTCAATTTACTCTGCACAGGCCCTCTTCACTTCACAATGATCTATTTAGCAACTACTCAACAGGAAGTCTGGGACTGAGAGCCTGGCATGGGTCCGGGAAGAGCTCTGGACTGGCTGCAGACCCCATCTCACCTCTTGCTGCATTAGCAGCCTTGAACAAGTCCCTTTCACCTCCCTGGACCTCAGTCTCATCAGTAAAATCATGGAGTTGACTCAGAACTTGAATCTTAGAATGTCTAGATGCCTCCCAACTCCACCTCTCTGAATCTCTCTGGCTCTTCCCATGGTTTCTGCAAACCATGCTCCCTTGCCCAGTGAAGTCACACCCCCATCATCATGCGCTCATAGTGGATCGATTGGAGCTAACAGCCAGAGCCCAGCAAGACTGCACAGCACTCCACAAATTCCTGGGTTGTATAAAGGGCACTCACTGCGTTTGAGGCACAGAAGGAGGGAGGGTACCTGTGATCTTCCTTCCTACAGTTCTTTACCAATACATGGATCAAATCTAAGCACATGCAGGCAGAACAGATTCACGACTTGTCTGTTCTCTAATATTTGCATCTTTTGCTGCAACAAAGGAAGAAAACCCCTACAATCTCAGTCAACAATTTGCTGCGTTGTGGTGAAAATAAAAAATAAATCCCACGTCTAGGGAAGACGGTGGCCATGGTGGCAGTGTGTTTCTCAGTCTTCTGCAATTTGCAATTCCTACAGAAATGTTAATAGAACTAAACAGCAAAACTCAGAACTCATGAACAATATTCAACAAAATTTGGTGACAAGGTATTACCACAAGCCTGAAAATACAAGCAGATGAAGAAATTAGCAACCAGCATGACACCAGTGACTCTGTGAGAGGCAACAAAGGCTAGCAGGCCTGGGGTGCAGCTCAGTGGAAGAACGTTTGCCTAGCGTGGCCCTGGGCCCATTCCCAGTGTGACAAAAATAAAGTGAGACAGAATAAAATAAAATAGACTAAAAAAGAAGCAATGAGGCACATGAAGACTTGGATGAGGAAACTCCCCAAAAGAATCAACAGAGGAAACTGAGGTGTGACAGCTGCACAGGGGTCTGCACAGGGCCCACAGTGTCGTCCAAAGGGCCGGAGCGCCCACCCCTGGGAGCCCTAGAAGCAACTCACCAGGACAGAACATTGCTCTGAGGAAAAATGAGAGGAAATGGAATCAATACTGAGCAAGCCGGGCAACAGAGACAAACGAGTAAAAAGACTCAAATGCAAACGGGAGACGGTAACACAGGAGCAAAGCCACCATTTTGTTTTGCTGTTTTCTGAATTCTAAAGATTAAACCCAAGGCGTTATTTGTGCCAGATAACTGAGCTACAGTCCCAGCCTATGAGCTTTTTAATCTACATGAAAATATATTAGCTTCACTAACTTAGAAAAATCATTAAACCAAGGCTCCTTTCTTTAAAAGATTTTACTTATTTTTATTTTATATGTATGAGTGTACCACGTAGGTACAATGCCCATGGAGGCCAGAAGAGGGTTTCAGATTCCCTGGAACTGGAGTTAAAGACCCTTGTTAGCTACCATATGGGTGTTGGGAACTGAACCCATGGTCTCTGAAAGAGCAGTAAGTGCTCTTAACAACTGAGTCATCTCTTCAGCCCCCAGATCCTCTTTAAACTTCATAAAAACTAGTTTACATAAAAACTAACAAAAAAGTAATAAAACCATAAGCATCTCTATATGGGAAAGAGAGGCTAAGGAACAAAATAACATCTCTAGAGATACGTGACAATGAAAGCATGCCAAAAAGACAATTTAAAAGCACATAAAATATAGCATATTTCAAAATAACCTATAAATATTTTAAACTATGCAAAGCTTGGAAGAAAAAAACAAATTAGAATCAGAAAAATTCATAAGTGAAGTTGACAGAACTCAAAAAAGAATGGAAGTTTAAAAAATGATTTTGGAAATTAAAACTTAGGGCTGAGGGTCACAGCACTTGCCCAGCACATACAAAACCTGGGGTTTAATCCCCAGCATGGGTGGGTGAGGAAATAAACATTAAGACAAAAGAACATGGGGGAAAAAAACACAAAAACCTAACAAGTACCTACAACTTAGGGGATCTTTAGAAAATCTAAGAGATGAGGGCCTTTAAAATGATAACTATTGAAAATAGGCAAAGAACCGACATATGCCCAAGAGAAGTCCCCGAATAATAAAACGGAAGCAAAGAACAGAATTCCGAAAACAGTGATTTGAGAAAAACTTTCTGAAAAATAAAAAGATTTGAAATTTTATATTGAAAAGAGCAGACTGTAGCTGGAGGCACAGCTCAGCGGTACCTAACACGTGCAAGGTCCTGAATTTGACCCTCAGCATGGGAGAAGGTGGAACACATGCACCTGGGGATTCTGAGTAGAACAACAATATGAAGACATTCTCCAGTGCTGGGTGTGGGGGTGTACCTCTGTAATTCCAGCACCTGAGGACATCAGGAGTTCAAAAGGCCAGATGGAAAGACCAGAAAAAGGAAATCTGATAAAATTACTAGACTTTTACTATACGCATCTAATATTTTTTCCAACTGCATGAATTATAAGGAAAAGTTAGATGGACTTACAACAAGCTTTACCACCAGAAGGAAAAGGAGAAACATTAAAGAAAATGTAAACTAAGAGTTTTATGCCCAGTAGATTTGACCTTGCACATATAAGGAACACAGACAAAAATTTAGTAATAGGCAGAAAAATAAAAGGAGTATTATTCCCACGAGTCCGTCTATGGATACTAGATAAAACTTCATGTGAGCAAAACGACCATACATGGGCAAGAGTTTTAGTAGTATGAAACAATTGTAACTATGCCTCTTCCTTTGATCTGTAATCTTCCTCTGCCTTCCTTATGAGGACAACTGTGATTATTTAAGATTCACCCGGATAATCAAGACAAGCTTCTCTTCTCAAGAGCCTCAACATAATCATGAATGCAGCCTGCCATGTGCAGTAACAGTCACAGGTTCCAGAGGTTAAACTGTAGAGAGCTTTCCAGAGGCTCATATTCAGTCTTTCATAATGATGAGGCATGCTAACTTTCCATTACTGTAACAAACACCTGAGACAAACCTTTCCCTTTATACAGTGATAATTTCAGCTCACAGTTTTAGATGTTTCAAATCACAGTCATTTGGCCTTGATGCTTTGGGGGTTGGAGCAAGGCAGAGTATCATAGCAAAAGCAGACTACAGCAAAACTGCTCATCTCACCTTCAGGATATGAAAAAAGACAGAGATCAGAGTCCCATGGTCCCCTTCAAGGGCACTCTTCCAATGACCCAAGGCCTCGTGCTAGGCTCCACTTACTTATTCATTTTGCATTTTACCCATTCATTCATTCATTCCGGTGTTTTGGGACAGGGTGTCATATAGCCCAAGTTGGCCTGGAACTCATTATATAATCTAAGATAACCTTGAACTTTTGATCCTCTTGCCTCTACCTTTCAAGTGTTGGGATTACATTCATGTACCACCACACAGGGCTAAGGCCCACTTAAAGGTCTCACAGCTTCTCACTAATTCTCTTTAGTATGTGGAGGCCAGAGGTTGATGTCATCAGGCAGCTTCCTCAGTCGTTCTCCACCTTATTTTTTTGAGGCAAGGCCTCACTGTTTCAGTTAGCTTAGGTAGCCAGCAAGCCCAAAGATCCTCCTGTCTCTGCCTCCCCAGCTTCCAGCTCTTAAATGGGTGCTGAGGAACAAACTCAGATCCTCATGTTTATGCAGCAAGCACTTCAGCTACTGAGCCATCTCCTCAGCCTGACTTTTAAACCATGGGTTTTAGGGGGCCATTCCTCATCTAAAGTGTAACATAAAGTAGCAATAACAATCTGTTTTTATGGCTGGGCATGGTGGCCCACATCTTTAACCACCACTCAGGAGGCAGAGGCAAGTAGGCCTCTGTGAGATTGAGACCAGCCTGGTCTACATAGTGAGTTCCAGACCAGCTGGGGCTACAGGGAGACCCTGTCTTAAAAACGAACAAAAAAGATTTTTATTATTTTAATTATGTGTATATGGGGAGGTATGTGCACATCAGTGCAGGTGCCCACAGAGTCCAGAAGAGAGGGCCAAATTCCCTGAAGCTGGAGTTACAGGCAGTTGCGAACCCCTGCAGTTCTCAGCCACTGCACTGAACCATCTCTCTAGCTCCTCAATCTTTTCTTAAAATTGAACTAAGGGTCTCACACTAGCTAGGTAAGCGCTCTACCACGCAGTTATGTGCCCATATGCCCAGTCCTTTTTTATTTTATTTTTTTGTTTGTTCGTTTTGAAACAGAGTCTCACTACATTGCCCAGGCTGGCCTTGAATATGCAATCCTCCTACCTCAGCCTTCAAAGTTGCTGGGATTACAGACCTGTACACCAGGCTCAGCATATAATCACTTTTTAAATAGTAGATGATTCAGGTGGCATATGCAAAAAAGTGTTTGAACTGTTCCCATAATTATAATTGATGCTGGCAGTAGCAGCAGTACTCTGGAATGTTCATTATACATTATAGGATAAAGCAAATGAACAACTAGGGGATATTCAATAGTTACTTCCTATGTGCTTGGAAACCAGCATTCTTAGTATGTAAAAAAGAACCAGCAAGTTTCTAGATTCAAATTCCATCTGGAAATATCAGTAAAAGCTTACAAACACACTTATTTTATCACATGCATTTTTACTTTTCTGTGTAATTTTCCAGTTCTGTCTCTGAAACATGACCCCGCTACCATCAGCAAACAATGGCCTATCCAGTAAAAATGTGCATCCCTGGTACCCACATGGTGTTTCTGAACTACTGTTTAATATTACAATAGATCAGATCTTAGAGAAATAGGTGGTTCCAAGTTTGAGGCAAAAACCTATAAGAAGTCTAAGGGAAGTAAAGGGGAAGGAGAACAGTGAGAGAGCGGTGCGAGATAGGAGGTGGGAGGAGGAGAGGGGAAGGGAGGAGAGGGGAGGGAAGGGGAGGGGAGGATAAGGGAAGAGAGGGAGGAGGGAGAGGGAGACAGAAAATCCCCCAGGCCTGGCAGGCAAATTAGTTACCAGACTATGTATATTACAGATATAAATGAGAGAAGCCCTAGATTGGATTCCCAGCATCAAAAAAAAAGGAAAGGAAAGGAAAGGAAAGGAAAGGAAGTTATCTCAAGAAGGGGAAGGAAGCATATCACCCAGCTATGAACACAACAGGCACAAACCCATCACAGCTGCCAGAGCAGGAGGGATGGCACTCTAGAGGCTAAGACAAGAGGATCTCAGGTTTGAGACCAGCTTGGGCTACCTACATTGTAAGACTCTTTCTAAATAAAAATTTTTAAGTGGCAATTTTTTAAAGACAATTCCTGGCAGTATCCAATGAAAACTGCAGGAGAAAGCTTTGACTCACAGACTTTGAATATTCTGAAACCATGATTGCACAATGTACATACATCAAGCCTCCCTGGCCTGCTGCCATTAAACATTCCCAAACAACATCCTGGACCTCTCCTAACCATCACCCTCCTACCTGCAGGGAGATAAGAGTTGGTTTGTATCCAAGAATATATCCAATATCTCATTCAATTATGCATCCCATTGTAAATCCATAAAAAGGCACTCTGGACTAATAAATCAGGTTTGACAACCTGAGTAACCCAAGTCTGCCCATAAAGGTCCTTGCACATCAGAAGTTCTTCGGCTGCATGCTTTAATCAATGTGGAAACTTTTAGAAATAATAATGCTGGTAGCACCCCCAAGCCAGACATGAAATCAGAATGGCGAGGAGGGGGGCAGTGAGACCCAAATTTCATAAGTTCCCTAGGTGATCATATGGTATAGCCAGATTGCAAATATTGTTATACAAAACTCAGTTTCTGAAGCAACAAAGTTAAAAGGAAGCCTTCTGAATCACGGGCTACAAATGCCACCATTTAAGGTCAGGACCTTGGCTGCCAGGGCTGGCAGGCACACATAGGCCTCTTCTTGCTTGAAATTCTCAGAATTCAAGATCCTATCTCCAACCTTTTTCTCTTCTGTCTTTCTGCAGAATTTGCTCCCATGGAGATCTGTTGCTTTTCAAACCTCTTTCTTTTGGCTGTACTAGGGTAAAACTGATGACTAAGACTTTTTCCCTCACAGGGCAGCAAAAAGTATAAATATCTAATAGCCTGAGACAAGTAGGAAATCCATTCTGCCTGCATGTACTTCCAAGCTACGTGTTTACAAAGAGCTAAGAGAAGGAAGATGGCCCATGCCCTTCTCTCACATCTCAGACACACAGGATACTTTACACAGGTCAGGAACCTGTGAACGATGGGCAGCCTTGCTGGGTTCTGGCTGTTTGCTCCACTGGGACAAAGGGACATGGTTTGCTGAGAACATGGGAAGAATCAGAGACCAGAGGGGTAGAATTGGGAGGCACCTCAGAGCCTCCCTTTAAGACTCAATTTCTGGGTCACCTCCGATATTTCACTGATGAGGGAACTGAGGCAGACAGCACTGAAAGGGTTCAAGGTTGCTGACTCAGCAAGAGGTGAGCTGGGCTCTACAGACAGCTGAGAACTCTTCCCTCTGCCCCATTCTAGACTTTCAGCCCCCAAGCCTCCCTGCTAATAAGGAACAAAAAAAAAAAAAGGTTATGGGGGGGGTAAAATGGAATGGGGAGGCATGGGGGTGAGGGGAGGAATGGCTATATCCCTTGGTATATCTAAGACACCAGGGCATCTTCCTTAGACGAGGTGATTCAGTGACCTCAAGAGTGTGCTTCAGGCATATTTTTAATGAAAAGCAATTTCCAGCAATTGCTGGAAAAAGGAAGTAAAGAATTACTAAGGGTCATCACTGTCACAAGATGCCTGACACCCATGGGACTCTAAGGATGTTGGCTTTTCTCTAACAAGTAAGACCCTCACTGAATCACAGCCACCTCTATGTGCATGTCAATGCCATAGGAAACATGAAAGGTGGACCATTTTTTATGGGCCGATGCTAGACAAGTACACACAAAACCCTAAGACTATAAACCAAATGCTACGATAGTAATTCAAGGAAGAACATGTGCAGATATCCAAAGAAAGGGAAAGACCAGTATCTGATAGGTTAAACCTTGTGAGCACGAAACTCATCATGTACACCTCCAACTACAAAGCTGACTTCAGATCGCAAGTCCGCCTTAAAAAAAAAAAAAAAGATCGACTCCATAAAAACCCTTACCGTCTTGCTAAGGGAAAGCCTGGGAGATAAAGTCATTAAACATCACATTCTCTCCAGAAACTATTTTTGTGTAATATAAACAATACATACAATACATCTCAGATGACAAGTGGGCTGGACACAGGAGACAGAATTTGTTCGCTGCAGAAGAGCCATACTGGGAATCCCACTCCTGGCCAGGACACTCAGGCAAATGTACCTTCAATGGTACTTCAATGGTTTGGTGGCAAGCACCCTTATTGACTAAGCCATCTTGCCAGCCACTGGAGTCTGCTCTTATACAACCTTTATTGGCACCTCCATTCAACCTTTTTGTTACAGAACAGCTCATATAATTTCATTCTTCCCATTTTAGCTAACTAGACCTAAAATTGCTGTCTCCACAGCTTAATGATATGTTTGTTGCACTACAAGATGAGGTAAAAGTATATCAGTACTGCTCCAAAAAGACAGAGAACTCAGGACAGAACATTGGGACATCAGTGTAACTGACTGCCCAGCCCAAGGTGAGCAGCTTGGCGTGAGAGACAGAGGTCAGCAAGTTCAACCACCTTCCAGAGTCCCCAGTATTCACATATTAGGGCATTCTCCAATTGAATGGTTTGGTCATGTGAGTTGCAACAACTCACTCAGATATAAGTTCCTTGTAAGTCAAGACCATTTAAGTCCATCTTTCCTACCAGAAGTAGAAATGTTCTGCTTCCCAAATATATCCTGGCCCTACAAACACAGCATATGCTGTTCTATCAGTCTCTCTGTCATTCTCTTGAGGCCCTCGCTTCATTTCCGAACCCACCATCGTCATCCTTTTCTTTCTGCATTAGCTCTTACCCATTTCCTCTTCCTAATATGTGGCTGTGAATATGTCACCTCCTAGAAACACATATTTTTATTTCCCACTGTTGACGAGACTGAGCTGCATCTCTCAAGCCTAATATGTAAAGCCTCTGATGGTACAGCTCTTCCTGCCTCTCCATTATTTCTCATTTATATTAGGTTTTCTATTTCTCACTCTTCCCTTTAAAACAACAAAAGACCCAACCCCCTTTCCTCACTCTACAGGATGACACTTTATCTTCTTTACTTACTGTCTTAGTCTGTTTCTTCACTGCTGTGACAAAACACTCTGACCAATACCAACTTGGGGGAGGAAAGGGTTTATTTGTCTTACATCTCCCAAGTCACATGCAGTTCATCAGGGAGCCCAAGGTAGGAACTCAGGGCAGGAACCTGGAGGCAGGAGCTGGAGCACAGGCCATGGAGGAACGCTGCTTACAGGCTTGCTCCCTTGGCCCCTGCTCAGCCTGCTTTCTTATGCAACACAGGCCCACCTGCCCAGGGGTGGCATCACCCACAATGGGCTGGGCCCTCCTACATCACTCATCAAGAAGATGCCCTTCAGACATGGCCACAGGCCAGTCCAATAGAGGAAATTCCCCAATTGAGGCTCCCTCAATCCAGGTGTGTCAAGTTGACACTAAAGCTATCCAGCACACTTACCTACAAGGCAATCCATTCCCTTTTCTTTTTCTTTTTCTTTTTGGTCTTTTTAAGACAGGGTCTACTTGTAGCCCCAGCTGGCCTGGAACTCATTATGTAGACAGGCTGGCCTCAAACTCCCAGAGATCCACCTGCCTCTGCCTCGCTGGGATTAAAGGTGTGTTCCACCATGTCCAGCTCCCTTCTTTATTTAATAGTAGTCTCCTTAATCTCAAAGACCATGCCTATTTCTCTCAGTATCTCCAGAAAACAGGGCCCTATTATCAGTCACTACCTATCTCTTACCTGAACTACAGGACAGACCATAAGTTCAAAGCTGTTGTCAGGGACTTAGCCTGGACTACATGAGACCATGTCTCTAACACACATACACACACATACACACACATACACACACACACACACACACACACACACGCAAGAACACCACAAATTATTTATTAAATAAATTATTAAAATTTTAAAATGTAGATCTACGTTAGAAAAGTGAGTCTAAGTGACTAAGACTTCATAAGGGGATGCAAAACGACTCAAAGACCAGCCCCTCGGGAAGGCCCAGGCCTCTCAGTCTTCATGCCACTTCCTTTGCTCCAGTGCTCTCACCTTGACTCTAATTTGTTCATGGTTGAATCTGCTTAACACTCCCAGTATAGGAACTCCCACTTCTAGAAAGATGTTTCTATGCCTCCTGCTAAATACAATCAAAAGCGCCACACATTCTGTTGCCAGGCGTGGTGGTACAGGCCTTTAATCCCAGCACTCAGGAGGCAGAGGCAGGCAGATCTCTGTGAGTTCAAGGCCGGCACATAGTGAGTTCTGTACAATCACAGGAGATTCTAGATGAAGGAAGCCTAGCTGAGGGCCTCAATGGCCAACAGACAACATAGCAGTGACTTCCCTGGGCTTTCTTTTTTACCTCATATCCCAAGCTGGCTACTAGAGAAGGCGGAGACCCAGAACACCACTTTTTTACCTCATATCCCAAGCTGGCTACTAGAGA
>NW_008352264.1:591334-606292 GCF_000622305.1 Nannospalax galili | reverse complement strand
AGGAAAAAAAAAAAAAAAAAAGACCCAAGAAATCTTGGTCACTCTAACAGGAAAGGAATAGCCTAAAATACCAGAAGACTTTGAGACAACAGCCTATGGAGACCAAACACTATTTAAATAAATAACTTCTGTGACCTCAACCCCACTAAAACAGACTTCTGACCTCATTAGGTCATAACAAGGAACTCCAGTCAGCCTCACCTTTTCCCCAGCAGTGCCAGAGAAAGCCAAATAGGAAGCTGGGACATCCACTCCACCTGGCAGTAACGAACCCTCCTCCCCTCCTGTGGGATGCCAGAGGAAGCCTAGTGAAGAGTCAGAACTTTTCACCACCACCCAGTAGTAATAAGGCCATAGTGTCAAGTGGCACTCATATAGGCAACAGAAATCAGACACCTGCCCCTTCAACCAGGGTAGACCAGCTGAGGCCTAGAGGATCACCTAGCCTTTTATGCCACCTGACAGGACTGAGACAGAGTCCCTCTTCTCCCCAACAGTGCCTCAGTACAGAAGCCTTGCTAGAAAAGATTTATACAAAACACTATTAACTAGCATGGTATCCAAAATACTCAGGTTCCAATTAAAAAACATTCATTCCAAAAACCAAGGAAATTTCAACATGAATTCAAAAGCATAAAACAGATACCAGTATCAAGACACTAGAATGACCTGACAAGAGCTTGAAAGTAACTCTCATAAAAATGCTTTGCTAATTATGAACATACTTGAAAGAAATGAAAAAAAATATAGTCTCAGCAAAGAAACAAAAGACAAGAGCCATAATGCCCCAGGCTATACCCTATACGATAAATTAAAATCACTAGGAACACTCAGCTGTTGCTAGTCAGTTTTCTGTCACTATTACAAAATACCTCAGATAATCACCTTTAAAAAAAGAAAGGTTTTCTTTGGCTCACATTTTCAGATGATTTGATGGGGGATGAGGGGATGAATGGAGATGTATGTATTCCATATTGTAGAAAGGAAACTGCACCTACATGTTATTAATAGTTTAGCACATATACACTGTTAATAACCTCTTCGACCTAACTCTCCAGCTCAGGTACAGGGTTGATACCTGCAGACACTAGCTAGACTTAAGTGTTCCAAGAAGTACCTGAGCCCAGATGTAGAGAGAATGACAAAAACGCACCTAGGATAAAATAAGCAACACAGTCATCACAAGTCTTAACAATGTGGCTGACTACCTGACACCTGACCAGAGGGGTAAGACTAAACTCTCAAAGATGGCTGCCATCGCCCCTCTCCCTGTAAAACCTGCCTGGGAGAGGTGTGATGTCAAGGCAGTTTTTCCTAGGCACTTTTTCCTGAATAAAGTTCAACTTAAAGATTCAATTCTTGTTTCTGCTCATTGGCTTCTGTGGTGACTGGCATCACAACCTCTGGCATTCCATACACTATCAGTCCATGGTCAACCGGCCTTGTTGCTTTGGGTCCATGGTAGCAAAGTACAGCATGGTGGGAATGTGTGCCAATGGAGGCCTGCTCACATCATGGCAGCTGGCGGGGGGGAGGAGGGAAGGGGGGAAATGGGGGAGAAAAAGAAAGGGGCTAGGGTCCCAATAGCCGCTTCAAGGGCACACTCCCAGTGATCCACTAGGCCCCACATCCAAATCCAAGAGGTCCCACCACCTCTCAATAGTGTCTGTCACAGGCTGATGGCCAAGCCTTTAACACACAGGCCTGTGGGGGACACAAAACAGAGCTATAGTATCAGCCATCAGTAGTTTTTCTGTTTTATCTAACGCCCCAGAGATCCCAATTATCAGTATGTCTGAGAAACAGTGCTCTAAGGCCATGGTTCAAACACTCTGTGTTAGAATAGCCCAGAGAACTTTATAAAGTCACCCATGCTATCTTAACAAGCTTGGCCTGGAGGTTTGCTCTTTATTTTTTAATTTCTAGATTGTTCCAATATAAGGTAACAACTGAGAACAGCTGCTTCATTAATCAAAAACATCTATCAGCAATTCATTTCATTTGTGGAAACTGCAAAACCCCTGATCCAAAGGGAAAGAGTTGCAGTCACATGATCTTGAGGAAAAAAGCAAAGTTTCCACCAAACATTGGATACAGGTAGCAAGAATATGAGTTTCACCTGGATGCCAAATTAAGAAGAGAAAAATACACACATATCAAAGAGCCAGCTTGAGAATGTACTGCAGTACAGGTGATATGTACGTATGGGAAATAGCAGAGGAGGGAGATAATATGTTTTCTGTCACTTGACCCATTAGCGACATTAATCTTCCTCTTGGCAAAACAGAAAGAAAAGAAAATGCTTCCACATGAGTGTTTTTTCCATCCAGAGTCCAGAGGAGAAAAGTTTATAGTCGCTATAGGCAATAGTGCATAACCAGGTGCCCGTAAGACATGATCTGTGGGTGGAAGGGATTCAGTGTGTATATGGTCCTAAAGGGACCGTGGAGCCTCTGAGCAGAGAGAAGTGGACCTCAGAGACAGAGCTGGGAAGGACGTGGAGGGTATGGAGCAAGGGGAGTAGAATGCCATACTCAGCAGGAAGTACATGGGCAGGAGCCCAGCAAAGCAGACCCTCTCCAAAGATGAGCCTTCAAGGCTCCCCTTCTGGCCTCCCTCCAGCTCCCCAGTTACCACTGCCTCATTTCTGGACCTAGACCCCATCAATATGGCCTACTGGGAAGGTCTTCTCTGGTGCCTTTAGCACAGCAGCAAACCAATCCCTGGGTTACAAACATAACCTCAAAGGGAATATTTAACAGACCCTTTGCCCATTCAACCCAACCTAGGAAAACCTTGCATGCCTCAGTAACTCCATCTGCAAAAGCAGAGTAATAATGCTTACCTTCATGGAGACTCCGTGAAGACTGAATTAGTTCCAAATGCTTAGAACACTGCCTAGAGCCTAGTAAACAGTGATTCCTGGTTTGTTTGTTTGTTTGTTTGTTTGTTTGTTTTGTTTTTTTTAATTAAAACAAGGTCTTATGTAGCTCAGACAAGCCACAACTTGCTATGTAGCCAAGGTTGACCTTGAACTTCTGATCCTCCTGCCTCTACCTCTGGAGGAGGGGATTATAAGTATATACCACCATGCTTGCTTTGTGCAGTTCTGGGGCTCAAACCCAGGACTTCCTACAGGCTAAGCAAACACTCTACCAACTAAGCCACAAGCACTCTATGAACTAAGCCACATCCTCAGCCAAACCTTGAATTCTTGATCCTCCTGCCTCCACTTTCCAAGTGCTGGAATTAAGGTGTACACGTGTAGTGCTGGGGATCAAACCCAGGGCTTTGTGCATGCTAAGAAAGCACTCTAACAACTAAGCTACATCCCTACAAGTACCCCTATAGGGGAAGAAAATAGTTTTGTTGAATACACTGCAAGGGACAGTGACTGAGCAGAAATAAGGGTACTGCCTGTGTCAAATGTTAGCTCTTGATATCTTGAAAGATACACAGCCTGAGAGTTAAGAGTAGACACCCTGAGCTGGGTTGCTTGGGTTGACCCTGGGACCTATTTATTACTAGACCTGTACCAGAAAAAGTTGCTCTGCCTCAGTTTCCCCATCTATAAAACTCAGATAATAAGTGTCTTAACTCATGAAGTCATTGGGAAGATTTAATTAATCATTATATAGAGTTTGGCATAGTACCTGAAACACAGTATGTGCTTTATAAATGATAATGATTATGATCATAGCTTTCTATGACATGGCCAGCACAAGGCATGGGCGTGGAGAATCCCCATGGCCTTTGAAGAAGTTGTAATCTGATAGAAAAATGAAGATACAGAAACAACAGGGAAGAACAGCACAGTCTAGGGGCCATGGATAATTCTCCTCACAAACACATATATACTCAGGCTAACAGAAGTCAAGATATTCCCAATCCTGGGTACAGTGGGGACAAGTGCATTCTTCTTTGCAACCTCCTTAGGGGTAGGGATTGTCTGTCCCCTTCAACACTCAAGAAAGTCATTTAAACTAGGTTCCACTGGAAAGCACTGCAGCTTCAAGAATAAGTGAGGTTAGGGGCCAGGAAGATGGCTTGGGAAGTAAAAGCACATGCTTCACAAGCCTGATGACCTGAGTTCAATTCCTGGAAGTGACATAAAAAGCAGGCTGTGGTGGTACATGTCTGTAACCCCAGTAGTCGTAAGAGATGGGAGGTAGAGACAGGAGAATCAGAGGAAGCTCTTGGGCCAGCTAGCCTGGAGTATGCTGTGCAGTGGCAGAAATAAGTCTGACTAGAGGGTAGAAGGTGATATTCCACTCTCAAAAGCTGCCTGAAGCATGGCATGTGCATGTTCACACTCACATAATTAGTTGTAAAAGACTTACTTGGGGGGGGGCAGCCACTGCCTTCTGTTCTCACAGACAGACATGCAATTGTTGCCACAGGTTATATGCAGGAGTGTATGGGGATTCAGCCCTCTGTGGACATGGAAGTTTCTAGAAGTGCTTTTTTAAACAACTTTAAAGCCAGCTGTTCTGATGCTTAAAAGTAAACATGATGCTGAGCATAAAAACTGAAAAGGGAAATGTGAGCGTTGCAAGGTATTAATTAATACCATGCTGCAAGATTCCTTCTGCTTACATTACCTCTGCTTAAAGAAATATTTATCCAAGAAACTCAACAACAAGTGAAGACAGACTACATGTCCATACTTAAGATCCTGTGATTTTTAATCCTGACAGGATTAAAAGGCTAGAACAAATGTGATTGGGGTCTGCACCACAGCCTAGTTAACCCTTCCCCACCTCCCTTCCATGAAAGCTGACAGCTATTTTAAGCCCACAAAGCAGTCTCACTGTCTGATTTGCAACTTGAGGAATCAGAGTAATTCTGCAGCTAGATTTTTTTAAGCAACCATGTATAATGAAGATAATGTGGGACCAGGCTTCTGACTTAGAAGACAATGTGTAGCTATTATACAGAAGAAAACTGTGCATGGACCAAAGAGATGAAACAAATTATAAGTTGTAGAATTTAATTTAATGACAACAATAAAAATAGCAACCCACTCTGCTGAGTTCTGTGCTAGGCATTTGCATGGATAACTCCCTTGGTCCATCCACCCTATAGAGCATATGCTATGTGGAACCTCCTTTTCAGATGAGGATGCTGTAAGAGAGATGTGAAGGAATTCAGACAAGGTTGCATAGTGAAAAAGGGACAGAGCTAGGATTTGAACCCAAACACAGCATGGGCTCCTGAATCAGCCAGATCCTCTTGCCAACCAAATTCATATTATTAAAAAATATATTAAAAAGCAAATTAAAGAATGAATTGGAAAAAGGCATTCATTCATTTATGAGAACATGTTGAAAATAGGTTTTGTACATAAAAGACAATTAGTAAACGGCAGTTACCTATTCCTGTAATTGGATATATGTTCTAAATTTAAACTCTAACACACCCATCACTGGAATTTCATTTCATTTAGGGAAAAGTGCTAACTGGGAAGTGTACATTAGGAAGTAGCAGGAGGAGGAATGTCAGAAAGACACCAAGGCAGAAATGCCTCAAATCACTGGAGACCAAGAGTTGCAGAACTAAAGCAAGAGAAGCAGGCAGGAGGATACGGGGGCCAATACAGCACCTCCCGCTGCCGGGTGACTGGGGAGGACTCTGGTGGTCTGTACCAGGGACATCTAAGAAATTGCATTTCTTCACTCACATTTTATAGACACAAGGCATTGCATTCAGCACTACAGAGAATGCAGAGGGTAGAGGGCCACAGACCCAGACATTGATCACAGGGAGATTAAAATTGGGCCAGGGCAAACAGCTCTCACACAAAGCAGGGTTTGATAAGTGCCTCCAATTTACAGGAGGAATGCAACATTCACCACCCTGGGTGATGTGTGAATGGGGGATGGGGGAGTCACATGGAGAGTTGAAGGAATGGTAAGTATTCAGATGGGTTGTTGCATATGGTGACTAAGGGGAATCTTTAGAAAATAGCCTTCAATATCAAGTTGAGGATTTTGGAACTGACATAGTAGGCCTAGAAATGTTTCGTGGAATGGAAAGATAACTATATTTCAGGAGAATTAATAGATCAAAATTTTATGAGCTAAGGAGAATCAGAGAAAGTGGAGTACTGAAGACCTTCAGATGAGTTACCAATGTGAATTAATTCAAAATATCAAAGCAGACTATGGCAGCACATGCCTGTAATCCCAGCACTGGAGAAGTTGAGTTCAAGGCTAGCCAGAGCCATATGAAACTCTGCCTCAAAAAAACAAAACCAGCTGGGTATGGTGATATACGCCTTTAGTG
The DNA here is from genome assembly GCF_000622305.1 of Nannospalax galili. Classification (NCBI taxonomy): domain Eukaryota; kingdom Metazoa; phylum Chordata; class Mammalia; order Rodentia; family Spalacidae; genus Nannospalax; species Nannospalax galili. The sequence goes on along the minus strand of NW_008352264.1, from coordinate 600,007 downwards.
TTAGCACTCCAGAGGCAAAGGCAAGGCAGATCTCTGTGAGATTGAGGCCAACCTGTTTGTTCTACACAGTGAGTTCCAGGCCAGTTGGGGCTACAGAGAGACCTTGCCTCAAAAGAAAAAAAAAAAAAATTAAAGTATCAAACCAAGCAAGCCTGGGTACCAGGGAGGATGGTAGAAAGCTGGGTATGGTGGCACACACCTGTAATCCCACCACTCACGAGGCTGAGATAGGATTGCTATGAACTGGACAATAGCCTGGGCTACATAGTGAGCACTGGACTAGTGTGGAATATAAATCAAGATTTGTTTCAAAAAAGAAAGAAAAAGAAAAAACTCACAAATAACAAGTGTTGGTAAGGACATGGAGAAATCAGAACTCTACTGACCACTGGTAGAAAGGCAAAATGATGCAACCACATTAGAAAACAAACTGGCAGTTCCACAAATGGTTAAACATAGTTCCAATAGGACCCGTGAATCTCACTCCTCCTTACTCATCCAGGAGAAATGAAAACAGGTATCTGCATATAACCTTGTACACCAAGCTGGGTGTGGTAGCATATGACTTTGATCCCAGCACCCCAGAGGCAGAAGCAGATGGATCTCTGAGTTCACCAGCCTGGTCTACACAGCAAGTTCCAGGCCAGCCTGGGCTCCATAGTGAAAACCTGTCTCAAAACAACAAACAAATCTGTACATGAATATTTGTAGCACTGTAGACATACACAAAGAAACCACCTAAATATAGAGGCAAGAGGATTAAATGTTTAAAACCAAAGCCAGAGAAAAAAGTGATGGGGAGATATGGGAGGAGTTGGAGAGGAGGGAGTCGGCATGGATTTGATCAAAACACCTTATATGTATGAAAATCTCAATAAATTATTTATTTTTTAAAAAAACAAAAAGCAAAACAAAGAATAAAAACCAAAGCCAGACATAGTGGTGCCTACCTGTAATCCCAGTATTTAGGAGGCAGAGGCAGGAGGATCCCCACACCTTCAAGGTCAGCCTACTCTACACAGTGAGTTCCAGACCAGCTGGGGCTACATCCTGATGTCCTATCTTGAAAACCCAAAGGGGGTAAGAAAAAAGAAAAGAGCTCAAGACCAGCCTAGGCAATGTAGTAATGCCCTGTTTCAAAAAGTCCCCCACTCCCTCAAAAAGGACAAAAAACATATCTGTACAATGAGATATGATGGTCATTCAAAAAATACCTTGCATGCTAAAAACATGATTGCATCTTAAAACACATGGGGGCTGGAGAGATGGCTGGGGAATTAAAAGCACTTGCTACTGCTACAGAAGACCCCAGTTGATTCCCAGGACCCATGTCAGATGGCTCACAACTACCTATAACTCCAGTTCTGGGGGATCTGATGCCCTCTTCTGCCTCTGTGGGCATATACATACACTCAGGCCCACAGATACGGACATAAAATAAATCTTTTTTAAAATATATTTTTATTGATTTTTTTGTGGATTTCATACATCTTAATTATAGTGAGACAGCCCCGCTTCCCTATCTGCACCCCCCATGTCCCACCCACAGGACTTCATGAATTTTGTCATATATGTTAAGACCTATCACATCAAGTTTATATACCTAGATGTCCCTCTGTGTGAGTTCAAGAGCCCTGTGGTGGTTAGTGTTAATTGTCAATTTGGCCAGTTCTAGAATCACCTGGGAGATAGACAGATCTCTAGAATTACCTGGGAGATAAATAGGTTTCTAGAATTATCTGGGAAATAGGATTCTAGGCATGCCTTTGAGGGATAGTCTTCAGCAGGTTAATTGGTGGGAAGACTCATCAGGGGATCCTGAGTTGCACAAAACAGCAAGCTGAGCCACATGCTCCATTGATGTTTCTTGGCTCTGGATGCAACTTGACCAGCTCCTCAAGCTCTGGTCTCTGTGACTTTCCCACCATGAAGGACTGGAACTGGACCTGGAGCCACTTGACCTTTCTCCCTTAACTTGCTTTTATTTTATCACAACAGGAAAATAAACTGAGACAAGGTCAGACACAAAAGAAGATACATATTATATGACTAAAGTTATAAAAAGCACAGAACAGGCAAATCTAGACAGAACAGACTAGTGACTGCTAAGGGATGCAGGGAAATACAGGGAAGCCATAGCTAAAGGGTACTGAGCTTCCCTTTGAGACAATGAAAATGTTCTAAAGTTAACTGTGGTGATGGGTATGTATCTGTGAATATACTAAAAACCCCTGAATTATACATTTTAAATTGGTGGATTATATGGTGTGTGGATTACACCTTAATAAAACTATTAGAAAGGCAAAGGGGGCTGGAGAGATGGCTCAGTCAGTAAAGTGCTTGCCACAAGAGCATAAAACCCTGAATTTGGAAAATCAACACCCATATAAAAAGCTAGGCATGGTGGCTCATGTCTGTAATCCTAGTACTAAGGGACAGAGACAGGCAGACCCCTGGAGCTCATTGGCCAGCCAGTCTTGCTGAATCAGGGTTGAGACCCTGTCTCAAGAAATATGGAGTGCTAGAGAGATGAATCAGTGGTTAAGAGGTAGTACCACTTTTGCAAAGGACCTGAGTTTAGTTCCCAGCACCCACATCAGGCAGCTCACAACCACAGGTAACTCCAGCTCCAGATCTGATGCCCTTGTCTGGCCTCTGCAGCTACCTGCATGCCTGTGCACATAACCTACACATAGAGACACACAGACACAAAATTTAAAGAATAAATACATCTTAAAAATAATAAGGTGGAGAATGACAGAGGAAGATATCTGACATCAATTTCTGGTCTCCACATGCTCACCCACATGTGGGTACACACACAAACACATACAAATAAATACATACCACATACACAAATAAATATAAATAACTAAGGACAAAGGGACACCTTTTTCTAAAAACAGGAAGGAAGAAGCAAAGCAGGAATAAAGTTTTCAGTGTAGGGCAGGAAAGAGAAAGCATACAGTCAAGGCAGGCCTGGTTCCACTACTTGGACAGCAGGGTAAGGATGGCTTAAAAGTCCCTAAGGAACTACTGGCAGCATCCAAGTGACAAGCCTAAGAAGGAGACAGGTAATTACAGTCAGAGAGAACACTGAGTGTTCAAGTTCTTCAAAGCAGTGGCATTATGAGTAAGCAATAATAAACAGTGAGTGGAGTCTGATGAGGGTCCCGGATATAGGTGACTGGCAAAGGTCATTATATGTGTGGCTGCATGATTCTGACCACTAAAAAGGACTAGGATATTTTGGGAAAATGAACCATGACTGAGTACCATAAAATGATAAAACTAAGGTAGAAATAGATTTGGCCTATCTGCTTCTATAGAATGAAGAAACTCTAGCATCAGTAATGTCACTCAGCCCATGTGCAATTCTGCAACTTGACCTTGACATTCCCTCATTAAGAACTGGAGTTTAGGGAACTGGGGAGATAGCTCAGTTGGTAAAGTGCTTGCCACATAAACTTGAAGACCTGAGTTCCCCAGTACAAGAAAACCAGATATAGTGGCACTTGCTTGTAATCCCAGCACTGGGGAGGCAGAGATAGAAGGAGGGACTTGCTGGTCAAACAGCCTAGATGAATGGGTAAGCTCCAGGTCCCAGTGAGAGACCCTATCTCAACAAAGCAAGGTGGACAGTTCCTGAGGAACAATACCCAAGGTTGACCTCTGGCCTCCACAGGCATGCATAGACATGTGCATACACACACACACACACACACACACACACACACACACACACACACAAAGAAGTGGAGCTACTTCTTTTCCCTGTCCTGTTATGATCACAGAATTCAGCAGAAGAGACCGGGTACAACTCAGAAGGCCAGGCCTGAAGAGTATGCTTACTTAGAACCCACTCTCACCTCTGGAAAGCCAACTACAGACAAAAGAGTCATCATGCTGTGAGGAAATCTACCCTGGTCAGTGGAGACAATAGCCACATAGAGGACCACTAAAGCACCAGTCATGTAAGTGAAGCATTCTAGGACTTTCCAACCCAGTCACTGAAAAATGAATCCAATAAAATGTTCACCCCACGTACCAAAAACACAACCCAGCCAAGGCCTGCCTGAGTTTCTGACCTAAGTTTCTGATCATCAGCAAACTATGTAGCTGTTCCCAGCCTGAGTCCTAAGGTAGTTAGGCAGTGATTGATAACTGGACACAGATTACTTGTGGTTCTGTGCCTTGGGCCAATGACTTCCCCTCTGGACCACAATTTCCTCATCCATAAATGAGGTTGTACTAGATGAATAAGGTGCTTTCTAGTTCTGACAATCTTAAATCACAGTCCAGACAGTGTCATGCTCAGAATACAGAGAGAACAAGTAGGTAAGATAGCCACAGACCAGGCATCAAAAGCCCTGAAGTATGAGGATCAAGCGAGGTAGCAGCTAGAAAATGGGGCACCCAAGTGTTCAGTAACTATGTTCCAGTTTGGAAATGCAATATTCCCCAGCAGGTGGTGCTATTTACAAGATGGCAGAAACTTTTGGAAGTGAGGCCTAGCTGGAGGAAGAAGGTAAGGAGGATGTACCTTTAAAGGTTCTATCTGATCTCCAGTCCCTTTCTCTCTGTTTCCTGTCCACCATAGGGTGAATGGCTTCTGCCACATCATCCTACCATCATGATGCACAATAAAATGCACTGTTATCATCGAGTAGGGTGTTTGCTTCATTTTCCTTGCCTAGACTTCTGTGGCCAAGTGTACACTCGTGTGCTGCCCTCCTGCCAGCTGCACATTGGGTGGGTGAGTGATTGTGGAGGGCCTAGGGTTTTCCCCTCTCTTGCTTTCAAAAGTTCTCATTCCTGAGTGGCACCTAGAACCAACAGCTAGGACTACAGACTAAAACCATGAGCTAAAATAAATCTTCCCTTCTTTATTTCGGGTATTCTGTCACAGTGACTCAAAGTCTGGCTGACACAAAATATTTTTCATTATCTAACACTGAGAAGGTCTGTGATTCTAAATGAGTTGATATCTCTCATGCCCAAGATTTTCAGCTGAAAAATAAGAAAACACTAAATGTTCTCGTTTCTACAGAAGTCTTTGCAAAAAATCACATGCAAACCAATAATCACCTACAAGTGTAAGATTTGGGAATCAAAGTAGTGTTCAGCATATAATAAAGACACAAAAAATTACTGAATACATGAGCTTTAAGAGGATGTAGGAGTCTAAAGTCAAAGCTCCAAGTCTAAATGCTAACTAGCTTTAACACAATTCAGCTGTGAGCACCAAGGCAGGCAGCAACCTCCCTGAGCCTACATCCTAGTTGATACAAACAGACATAAGGAGACACATCTGGTAAAAAAAAGTAGTGAGACCTAAATGAGGCTTTGCAGGTAAAAACATCTAGATTCAGCTTCACCATTATATTCATTTGGGGGAGGGGGGGTGAGCAGGGAGCCAGAGTCTCAAGTATCCAGATCCTCCTCCCTCCACCTACCAAGTACTAGGACTACAGGCATGTACCACCACATCCAGTATACATGGTGCTGAGGATGTAACCTAGAGCTTCCTACATGCTAGGCAAGCAGTCTACTAAGATACTGGGCCTGTATGCATGTTTTTAAGTACAAAGTGCTTTGCATCTCTGCCAAACCCCCAAAATGAGAAGCATATATCTAGAGAGTCACTCCATCCTTGTTGATTCTGAAAAACGGCCAACCCTTGGAGAGAAAGTCCTGGGTTCTTTTTTTTCAAGGGTACTGAATGAGGCAACAATGCATTTGCATTTTACAGTCTGCTTTTCTAAAACAAGGAGTATGTGTGGATTTAACCCTGAAATCCCAATGGTGGTGCATTCCTAGGTGGAGTACATTCCTCATTGGAGTACACAGGGGACAGCGAGAGATGATCTGCTTTCACCTCTGTGCAGGTCTTGGCTGGCATGGTACTTGAACAGCATCAACTACAAAGAGCTCAGAATCAGGACCCAGTCCTCAAAGTCAGCCTTTGCCATGGAAGCTCCACCACTGCCCTTACTGGGTACCCCTGCCCCTTCACTACCTCACCCTTCTCAAAGCCCTCTGTGCCTCAGATCTGCAATGGGAACACAACATAGATCAGCCATGGCTCCTCCTCTTATTGACCACCACTGTCTGCAAATCTAGAGAGTTACTATAGGAACTACATCATGCAGCCCCCAGACATTTGCTTAGAAAAGAAACTACACGTTTGGTACTAGCAACGAAAGCGTGGGATCTGGCAAGCCTCAAGCCCAGTATTTCTCAAAGTCTGATTGCAGTCGCCTGCATTAAGTCACCTGGACACTCATTAAAAGTACATATTCCTGCATTCCCCATAAATACATTAAGCTATACTTAAAACATGGAAAGAATTGGACTATCTTGTTTGGTTGGTTGCTTGGGGTTTGTGTGTGTGTGTGTGTGTGTGTGTGTGTGTGTGTGTGTGTGTGTTTGTGTTTTGGGGGGCGGGGAGAGACCTGACTATGCAGCCCAGACAAGCTACTAACTCACAGCAATCCCCCTGCCTCAGCATTCCAAGTGCACGAGATTATGAGATTATACTAATTGGAATTTTCATACCCTTATCTGACAATTCCTATCTATATACACATTAGATTTTGACACATAGCTGCAATCAAATGCAGAAGACTATGTAAAGAATAAAAAGACTTAAAGACACTTTAAATCTGATTTCTTTTACCCTTGTCCTGTTTAAAAAAAAAAAACAAAAAAAAAAAAACACTGATGGAGCTAGAGATAGAGAGAGAAGGGCTCAGCAATTAAGGACACATACTGCTTTTGCAGAGAACCAGAGTTTGGTTTTCAGCACCTATGACAGGGAACATTTCACAACCAGTAACTCCAGCTCCAGGGGGATCTGTCCCCTCTAGCCTCAAGGTGCACGTGCATTCATGTGCACATACCCACACATTGACCTATAATTTAAACTAATAAAAATAAATCTTTTTTAAAGATAGCACTGATGAACCAGACAAAAGTCAATTTCTCAGTTTATACAGCCAAGAAAATTAAATCATAACCATGATGAAAAGTTATACTTTTAAAAAATTGCTTACCAAATCCACAGGCCCAGATGAAAATTAATCCAAATATCCCGTTTTAGACCAACCAGATCTATTCTGAGATGGAGAAATGAGATAAGATCTTGGCTTCCAGACCCCCTCTGCTCTCAGTCATACGCAACAATTCAGTTCTGCATTCCAAGGCAGGATTTGATAGCTACATGTAGAAGAGAGTCTCCCCTAATTCTAGCAAATATAATATGGTTGGGAAAAGTTATTTAAGGGAAAATTATTGTGATTCATCAACTCAGACCTCTGCATGAGAAGGGGAAAAAATATCTAAATATAAGTAACCTTTGGACACATATCGGACACTCCAAAGATGTTTTGTAAATTGAAGGAAATAGACACCAGGTGGCTGTCCTTGCATGAGATGCTAACCTCCAACTCTTACAGAAGGAAACAGAAAATTGCCTCCATATCAAAAAGTCCTGTGTTTTCAAAATGCAATCTATGCGGAGGTCAATACTCAATTTTTCCTCAGTGACTAGCATATTGTGTGTCCTGGGTACCCCTGGGTCTTTAAGTTGGGGGAGGAGGGGCATGAAGTAAGTGCAGAATCCTTTTCCACTATAAAGCACTGTTCCCCCGTGACCAGAAAAGGGAAACCAGAACTTCTCACACAGTGAGGTGCATCCCAGAGTGTCCACCTTAGACACAACTGATGGTCTAGCACACAGGTTTCCACCTGCACTCCTCCCCCAAGGATGGACCTAGAGGTTTGGCCTTGGCCCTGAAAATTCCAGTCATCCTGGCTAAATTCTTCATCAGCAAATGCCAAGACTTAATAATGCACCACAAAACTAGAAAATGGGTAACTTTCACCCACACTACTGCTACCTCAATAACAGGCATGTGCAAAAGCAGACATTCAGGAAGTGACTTTAACACCTGGACCCAGTTACCTGGCATTTAAAGAAACAAACAAATAAACCCCACTGAATTCTTTTCTATCAGTCAGGAAACAGGCATTCTCCTTTTAGAAGATTTTCCTGGAAGCACTTCTCTCATGAGAGCCAGCAGGTAAACAACGCCAGAGCTTCCTTAAACCGATTCTAAAGAACCAGGCTGCGCTCCTCCACCGGCTTCTCCTCTGAAGGGCTCGGGGAAGTAACTCAATCCAGCCTGGGCGGGCAAGGATGGGGAGTCTGCAGGTGGGAGGGGATAGGCCACACTGCTCAAACTTTGCAGCCGCTCTTTAGCAGTTCTGGGCAAGAGCCCTGGAACCCTAAGCTGAGGAAGGCCCCCACGTTGGCCTAGCCCACCTGCTCTGCCTCCAGGACTGCTGGCATCCCATCCACCCCGACGTGCCCCCTCCAGGCTACGACCCTCGGGGTGGCCCCCTCACCTTGGCCTCAAAGCAGATGCCGTGCTGGAAGGCGTCCTCGTTGTGCAAAGGGATCCGCAGGTCGTGCCCGTCGTCCACAAGGTTGTACTTGGTTTTGCTGGGCATGGTGACCCGCTGCGGACCCGCTGCTCCAGAGGCGGCGGTGGCGGCGGCAGGCAGGGACTGGCGGGACCCCGGGGAGGGGGCGGCGGGGCCGGACGAGGAGGCGGCGGCGGGGACTCGGGGCGCAGGGTGGGCAGCGCTGCCAGGCGGCGGGGACCCGGA
>NW_008352264.1:563438-591015 GCF_000622305.1 Nannospalax galili | reverse complement strand
CTCCTCCTGCGGGGCGGGCCCGGCCGACTCCTCCCGCCCCGGAGCCCCGCCCGTCGCCGCCGGGTCCGCCTCGCTCCCCGCGCCGCCCGCCCAGCAGGTGAAAGTCCCCGCAGCGCTGCACCCGGCCCTGCCCGCTCCTCCGGACCCGGGAACTTCGCCCTGGCTGTGCACCGAGGAACCCACGCTGAGTCCGCTCGGCCTGTTCTGCAGACAGATGCTGAGCCGGGCAGCACCGAAGCAGCATCGCCTCGGATTTGTTTGCTTATCTTGGGAGAGGGAGAGGAGCGATGTTTGTTGTTGTTTTGTTTGTTTTACCGGGAAGGCCCAAGACCTGTCTTTGATACCCTTAGTCTGGGCCTCATTAATTCTGAGATCTCTATTTCTCATCAGAACCAAGATCAAACCCCAATAGAGAGACTGTCTCTAGTGATTTTTGTCCCTTTGGGGATGTGCTTGCATTTGGGGGCGCAGCCAGGTGACTTTGGGAGAGTTTAAATATTTAAAAATCAGCCTTGTAGAACTGGAGTAGGCAGAAAAGGAACTCTAAGGACAAAAGATTCCAGGATGCTTTTATGTCCTTAATTAAACTTCTATAACTGGATATGTACAAAAGAGTTTCCAAGTTCTCCTCAGCTGGTATATAGTTGCTGTCTGAGCACATGCCAGTTAGGTTAGCCCGATGTTAAGAAAGGGCCTATTCGCTTTTCTCCTTTCCATTGAAAGTTTTTTGAGAACAGTTACCTAGTTATTTCTGTCTTGGAAGAGATTGGATAACAGAAGGCTTCTAAACTAATGTGTTCAGCTTCTTAACAGTATTGAGCAAAAGCGGCAGCCATAGGGGGATTTAGGGACCAAATACTATCTGTCAAAACACCATAGATACAGATATATAATAGCTGCAATTTACCCCTTAATACTCCTCCAAAATCTCTAATAGTAACCAGTGTCGAAACTCAGATCAAGAAATGAAAATAACCAACTTCTTTTTTTAATTCATTATTGTAAACCTGTTGTAATGGTTGATGTTGATTGTCAACTTGACAAATCTAAAAGTCACCGAGGAGGAAACCCTGGGCCTTTTGGAGAAGGAGTTTCTAGCTAGGGTAACTGAGGTAGGAAGACCCATTCTAAACACGAGTGGCGCAATTCCATGGGCCACTCATGGGGTCCAGAACCGAATAATAAAGAAAGTGAGCTGAGCACCAGAATTCATTTCTCTCTGCTTCCTGGCTAGGAAGGAGCTTAAGCTCCTGTCACTATGCCTTCCCCACCATCGTGAAAGTTACCCTGAACTGTGAAGCAAAATTAATCTTTTCTTCCATAAACTGTAATTTGTCAGGTATTAGATCACAGCACCAAGAAGAGTAACAAATACACCTGTTTTGTTATTTTCCACTCCTGGGGGTTGACTCCAGGGCCTCGAACCCTACCACTGAACTATCCCCTGCCCTTGTACTTTTCTTTTAGAGACAAGTTCTCAGTAAATTGCCCAGGCTGGCCTTGAATTTGCAATATTCCTGCCTCAACCTCCCCAGTAACTGGGATTACAGGCCTGCATCACCAGGTCTGGCGTAGCCCTGCCTTTAATGCCCTGTAGACACATGCATCGAAAGCCAATCTCAGCTTCTTACGTAGACTAGCCTTGGACTCTGTGAAACATCCTACTGAAACTCCTCTGTATCATCTCCATGATAGTTTTATATGAGAGAATACATTATTGCCCTGATTATATTTCTTATCTTGTCCCATAGGACTAAAGTACAGTAGCCCTTTCCTGTATACTGCTGCTCCCTGTCTGTCAAAATCCCTGTCAAGAGATAGCATCTTCTGGGATATCTCCCTAAATAAAAGCACACTAATGACTGGGACAAATTAATCACATGCATTATGCTGCATAGACTTTTATTATGTTCATAAATATTAGCAAGAGCCAAAAATAAGTTACACTGAGGAAATGCACCACTAACCTTTTTATAATACAAGACCGAAAGGTCTAATCAGGAATGTTTGACTCTGAATGTCACAGGGGTTTTAATATGCATCAGAAATGCACTCTGTAAAACCTGGCATAGTAACTTGACAACTTAAAGGCAAGATGTTAAGTAATTATTTCATTTACATCTCATATTCTCTCACAAATTAATAATGTCCTCTGACTCTTAAAGACCTTTTTTCTAGATTAACTTGAATCTCACTGGACTGGTGAATTTGCCAGAATTTCAAAACTAAGTCTGTAACACATTGTCTCAACATGACACAAACAAAAAGGCAGAGACCCCAAAGGTCTGTCAGGGTCTAGTATAGAGACTACTACATAGGAAACATCCAATAATTATTTATGGAGCTGGGTAATAATGACTAATACTCATTAGTTTTTCAACATGCTGGGCATTGTGATTAGCATCTTATTATCTCATTTAATATTCACATCAGCCCTAAAGTTAGCCCCTTTATAAAAAGAAACAGAAGCACAAAAAGGTTTGCATAGCTTGCCCTGTGCCAAGGTCACACAAAGAAAAGGAACTAGGATTTGAGTCAAAGTCAATCTTATATCAACAGGTGGAGCCTGTCTGGTCATGAAAAGCTTCTATTTGCAAAGGAGACATATGTCAGATTCAAGGTTTATAGTCTGTTTAGGTGCTATGTTGCGACGACATCCATTCTATTTTATTTAGATGGAATGTTCCAAGGAGAGGCCTGTTCTCACATTTGGCCTCTACCTTCTATAATGTCAGTGGCACACAGGTATGAAAACACCCTTCTTTCAGAAACAATGGGCACCCAAAGTAATTCCTTTTTGAATATTTTTAAAGTGATGCCAACCTTGTTTTTGCACCTTTAAATATAACTGAATTTTACCCTCAGAATTTCCAAGTCCATAAGAAAAAAATAAATAAGCAAATCTGATTTCTCTTTTTTTGTTTTAGGTTTTACTTTTGGTTGGTTGGTTGGTTTTCCTTAATTTTTTTATTTTGAGACAGGAGCTCACTAGGTAGCCCAGGCAGATCTTGAACTTATGATATTACTGCCTCAGACTTCCAAATTGGTGAAATTACAGACCTGTATCACCAGGCCCAATTTGTTTTAGTTTATGAAACAGGGTCTTGCTGTGGAACTCAGACTAACCTGAACTCATAGTTCTCCTGCCTCAGTCTCCCAAAATTCTGAGATTACAAGTGTGCACCACCACATAGAACCCCTTCTGTATTATCCATCTATTTATTTTCACTGCAAAGGGACTGAATCCAGGGCCTTGTACATATTAGACAAATGCTGTACCCTAAGCTACACCCCAGCCAACCCTCCTGTATCTTAAAAAGTACAATTTTAATCTGAATTACATCTAATTAGAATGGAAATCACAAAATAATTCCTACCTTAACTTCATTTAAAAATTAATTGTAGGGACTGGAGAGATGGCTCAGCAGTTAAGAGCCTGGTTGTGCTTACAGAGCTCCTAGGTTTGGTTCTCAGTACCCAAGTAGCAGCTAACAACTGTCTGTAAGTCCAGTTCCAAGGGAATCCAATGCCCTCTTCTGACCTCCACAAGCATTGCACGACATGGGTGCACTAACAGGTAGGAGATACACTCATAAAATAAAAATAATAAAATATTTTTCCAGAAAAATTAATTGTAGAGCCTAGTGTGGTAGAACATGCCAGTAATCCTAGTACACAGGAGCTTAGGAGGCTGAGGCAGGAAAATTAAGAACTCAATGCCAGCATGGGCTACATAGCAAGACCTGGCTCAAGAATCACAATAGGATCGGGCATAGTGGTACAGACCTTTGATCCTAGCACTCAGGAGGTGGAAGCAGGCAGATCTCTGACTTCCAGGCTGGCCTTGTCTACATAGCCAGTTCCAGAGCAGCTAGGGCTGCATAGTGAGACTCTGTCTCAAAAAAATAATAATTATAAGAAGCTGGTGTTATAATCAGTGGTCAAGTACTTGTCCAGCAGTTTGAGGCCTTGGGTTAGGTCTCTAAAACTGAAAAAGAAAACAAAATAGACATTCTATTTTAGGATTTTTTTTTTTTTGAGACAGGGTCTCCCTGTAGCTGTAGTCCCAGCTGTCATGGTACTCACTACATAGACCATGTAGACCAGGCTGGCCTTGAACTCACAGAGATCCACCTGCCTCTGCCTCCTGAGTGCTGGGATTAAAGGCCTGTGCCACCACACCAGGCTCAAATTCTTTCTTTTTTTAAGATTTATTTGTATTTGTAATTGTGTGTCTATGTGTTTCTGTCAGAGTATGTGGGTGTGAGTGCAGGTGCCTTCACAGGCCAGAGGTGCCAGATCCCCAGGAGCTAGAGTTACAGAAAGTTGTGAGCTACCCAATATGAGTACTGGGAATTAAACTCAATCCTCTGCAAGAGCACTGAGGCATCTCTCCAGCCTGGTACTCTTTCTTTTAAAAAAAAAAAGTTTTTGTATTGTCATAAAGCAATTGGTCCTAGGAATTCTTGCATGAATACAGCCCACAAAAATGAAAAATATGTCAGCTTACTAAATACTGCAGTCCCAGAGACACACAGATGCATAGAACTCACAATACCATTGTGTAAATAAAATATTAAACATTAGCAACACATTATGTGTTACCATTAGGTAAACTTAGCCTCAAAAAGTTCAAATTACTTTTTCTTAGTACCATTTTTCTATTGAAACAGAATCTCACTATATTGCTCAGGTTGGCTTTGCACTCCTGGACTCAAGAACTTCTGCCTTTAGCCACCTGAATGGCTGGCACACAGTTATGCACCACTGTATCCAGATCCATGGTACTATTTTTACTTGACTATGTTTGTGGGAATACTTGAGCTAGAAATCATTAACCATCTTAAGGGGTGGCAATAAAGATATTAAATGATTTCTCTTCAGGGAAAAAACGATAGCATCCACTATCACTACCACTGTCTAATCCAAGCTTGGTTTATGATGATCTTTTACTGTGAGAAACCAAGCAATAATTTGAAGTACTTTCCCAATAAGAAAGATTATCTTCTTGGGTGTGGTAGAGCATACCTATAATCTCAGTGCTCACTCACAAGGCTGAGGCAGGAAGATTGCTGAGAGTGCAAGGCCAGCCTGGGCTACATAGCAAGGCCTATCTCAAAAGGCATAAGACAGGTGGTCAGACAGGCAGGAAGGTCAGTGCAAGTTCAAGGCCATTTGGGCTACTGAAACCCCATTTCGAAAAAGAAAAAAAAAGGTTATCATAAAAGGTATCACATATTGTTTAAAGTTAATGTATGTACTCTACCCCACATACCACCATCAGTTGTTTTAAAGTCTCCCTCTTTGGGGGCTGGAGAGATTACTCAGTGGTTAAGAACACTGGCTGCTCTTGCAGAAGACCCTGGTTTGACTCCCAGGACCTGCTCCAGGGGATCCGGCGCCCTCTTCTGTTCTCAGTGAGCATTGCATGGTACGGGTGCACTTACATACATGTACACAATACACTCATACACATAAGATAAATAAAGCCACAACAAAAAAAGTCTCCCTCTCTCTACAAAAGTATGTACATGCTCATTTTAGAAATCAACTGCCCTTTCAAACTGACCTCCAGAAGGCAATGAAATGACTTTGGGGTTCTAAGCTTTCCTCCACAGCTTGTGGGTTTGGGTAAAGTAAGAAGAGTGAAGACAGACTGAGGTGGAAACATAGGAAACATGCTTACCTGGGGCCTCTTCCTCCTTCTCCCACACATAACCCTGGACCAGAAAGGCAAGAAAAAAATCCTGTATATCAAAAGTTATGGCCATCTGGGCCCCAGGTCCACATCTATGGTCCCAGTTACTCAAGGAACTCAAGCAAGAGGATTCCCTGAGTCCTGAAGTTTGAGACCAGCTGCCTAACAGTGGTGAGGAATTAGATGTGGGAAAAGGGACAAGGTCTTAAGAATTTGAGTTGAAAAATGAAGTTAGGTTCCTGGAGTATTTGGAGTTCCCTTTCTCATGTAGATTTGTCCAGTAATTTCTCCCATTTAGTATAACCAGCCCTTGCTTTTCTTACCAGAAGAATTTTTTGTCAAATTACAGTCAACAATTGTGGTTTCGGGCTGAAGAGATGGCTTAGGAGTTAAGAGCACTGGCTGTTCTTGCAGAGGACCCAGGTTTAGGACCCAGCACCCACATGGTGGCAAACAATCATCTGTAACTCCAGTTTCAGGAGTCTCATGTCCTCTTCTGACCTCCGTGGGCATTGCATACATGTGGTACATTTGCATACATGCAGGCAAAACACTCCTATACATAAAATTAAAATAAATCAATCCATGACTACTCAATATTTCAGGTGATAAATATTTGATTCAATAGTTTGTGGTCAAAGGCAGCAACATCACTTTTTAAAATATTTTATTTATTATTTTTATTTTATGTGTATGAGTGTATTGCCTGCATGTAAGTGCACCCATGTTGTGCAATGCCCATGAGGTCAAAAGAGGGCATTGGATCCCCCTGGAACTAGAGTAAAGGACAGTTGTTAGCTGCCATGTGAGTACTGGGACTCAAACCCAGGTCCTCTGCAAGAGCAGCCAGTGTTCTTATATGCTGAGATATCTCTCCATCCCCAGTAACATCACTTTTAACAAGTACTCCTGCTATAAGAGTTTCCCAAGGATAGCAGGGGACATAAGATAGGGTTACACTCCTGAAGAGAGAGACTTTGAAGTGCAGAAGACAGCATGTGGTCTAAGCATAACCGTGAGAGGGAACATTTCTACATAGCATGGAGGGAAGAAAATCATTAGGGCCCCATGATCAAGTAAAGTTCAAAGAGGAGGTCTGGCCTGAGTTGGGCTTGAAATGGGAAAAAGAATTTGATAACACAGCGGGAGGAGGGCAGACATGGAGACAGGGTCTTTGGAGACATTCCTCTGCAAAATGTCCTTGGGGGACAGTGAGGAGATAAGCTGGAAGGAAGGAGGTTCTCCTGGGAGTAGATGGTGATAAGGCTAGCAGCTGTCTGAAGACAGCTAGGGGAGGCCTTCAGCACCCACTAGAAGACTACTTTCCATGGGAAGTGTTTGAACTGGGCAGGGACCCTGAGCACTGATTCAGAAAGATCACCCCAACCATCATCATGAAAGAGAGGAAAGAAGGGGGAAGAGAGGGACAGGGAGAAGGAAAAGAAAGAAGAAAGAAAAGAGAAAAACCACACATATTCACTGACCGTTTTATTTGAAGATACAATTGACAACTGTCATGCTGGAAGGTAGCTCAAGGATACAGCATTTGCTAAACATGCATCAGGCCCTGGATTCAATTCCCACTGTCATCAACACCACTAGCAACAACAATAAAAAATTTGGCCCTAAAGACGACTAGATTTTCAGTGCTACAGAGTTGTATAGAGGGTCCTTGTGCTGATTGGTCTCTTGTAGTCACAGTTTAGGATAATGAAAACAACACTTCAATCAATGAGATTCAGTATCACAGATCCCAAAGTACCTTCCCACACTCAGTTCCAGATGCCTCTTAATTCTTCCTTCTAAGAACTTTGGCCTTTCTCGTTGGATGACAATTTGAGTACTAGCTATATGGTCATTTCTTTGATGTGATTTTTTTTTTTTATGAGGTCCAGGCTGGCCTTAAACGCCTGGACTGAATTTAGAGGTGCATGCCCTCAGTTCCCGTCCCCACCCTGCAAAAAGAAATCTTAACAGAGAATTTTCTCGTTTAGTTCCTCTACTGAAAATTGGTTTTAAGGCCTTTACTTTTACCCTTCCAAATTTACAGCTTTGTTACTAAATCTGGAACTATTTTCACTAGCTATCTATTTAAAACACAAAGAAAGCCCAGCTGTTAAATTTAGAAAGTTGGGGCTTGTCTGGTCAACTAAATCTATCCTGTGGCATTGTAATTGATCTTGGTTCCTCTTTATAAGACCTACATTCTTCAGATAAGATGACACAAGGCTTGAAAAAGAGACTATAGAAACAATGGGGATTGCAATATAAATATTACATATGATATTTTATTTGAAGACCTCTCTTTGGAAGTATAAAGGTTTTAGGCAGTTTGGAGATATTTTTAAAAATAGATAAATAGGGCCAGTGAGATGACTCAGCCTGTTAAAGCTTTTGCATGTAAACCTGACAACCTGAGTTTGAACCTTGGAGCCCATGTAAAGATGGAAGGAGAGAACTGACTCCACAAAGTTGTCTTCTAACCTCCATGGAATGCACACTCTCCCTTCCTCCACATCACACAGACGTGCACACACACACACACACACACACACACACAATAGTAATAAAGTTTTTAAAACTAGAGGTCGGAGTGTAGCTCGATAGAATAGCATGTGCTTAGGATGTGCAAGGCCCTGAGTTAGACCTTGAGCAACACAAAAATTAAATAAGTAAATGAATAAATAAATAACAATGCTTCCCCCAGACCCTTCACTCCCCCACCCCCACCCCCACACTAATGTGCTAAAAAGAAAACAGAGGTAGGAATCCATGGTGTAGTAGAGTGGTAGAGTACTTGCCTAGCATATGTAAGACCCTGGATTCCATCCGCAGAATGAAAAGTAATAATAATATTTAAAAGCAAATAAGAAGAAAATTACAGGTATGCTGTGCCCAGGTGTGTCTGGGCACTAATTTTCAGTTGCAGGTCCAGGGTCCCACTTTGGACTTTATGTCTTCTGAGAGTTCAGCTTGTTTAACCCAGACTTTGATTAGCATAACAGGTTCTGCTCTCCACACAAATGTTGTCTTTTGAACTTCACACAAAGGCAGTGACACAATATATTTTTAAAAGTTACAGACATTTCAGGATAACTAGCAAACAGTGCTCAGGCCTCACCCAAATCCAGCTTTAGGAGTTTTCCATCATTAGCAACTGCCTCATTCCCTTAAAAGGTCTTATAATCTCTTTTATAAATCCCTTGACATCACCAGCTGGCCCCTCTCCACACCACTCAGAGTATTTCTCTTGCAATAGTGCTGGAGGGGGCTCAGAATTTTCCACCTCTCTGAACAGCCTCGCTGTGCCATTCACTGGCCAAAGGCAGCCTCTGTAATTTGAGCTCCATGTGTATGATAACACTTTAATTGCAGCCAAGTTTAATTCAGAACAAATGCTCCTCATGTTCATACCTTTATGGAAAAGCATCCCAGTGTAATGGCTAGAACAGTGAAGCCGTGAGGATAGGGGTAGGAGAGGGACCAGGTGGGATCACTGAACAGAAATCCGATCGTCCACATTAACACACTGGGCTACTGCAATCCACTCATTTGTTTCCTGGTGGCCAGTGGCCCTCCCTAAGATGAAGGCAGAACTCCCATCACTCCCTATTGTACATCTGCTAGTAACAGAAACCCAGGAAAAGTCCTTACAAAGCCTAATGTTGGAATGAAGTCATCTAGCTAATTAAATATTTGAGTTAGCAAAAGTTGCCACAGGTATAGGGGTTCACCAGCAAGTACATGCGTAAGACTGTCATTAAATAGTTCATTCCTGACCAGGTATTTGTAGACCTGTTGTTCATAGCAGCTCTGTTCACAATTACTTTCCAAAACGTAGAAACAATGCAACTTGTCCATCAACAGATGAATGAATAAACAACAAAAATGTGTGTATGTAATAGACTCGAGGTCAGCTTTAACAAGGAGGGGGGATCTTGGCATATGTTTCAACATGGATGAACTTGAGGATATAAGCTAAGTGAAATAAGCTGGTTTCCCCCTCCCAAAAAAAGATACTCTCTGGTTCCCCTTAAATAGGGTACCTACAAGGAGCAAATTCTTACCTAGACAGAAAGGAAATAGAGGTTACCAAGGCCAGCAAGAAAGAATACAACAGAGTTCTAGTTTAATAGGTACAAAATTTCTGTTTAGAATGATGAAAATGTTCAAGAGATGGATAGTGATGGGCCAGTGAGATGGCTTTGTGGGTAAAGGCTCTTACTGCCAACTCTAATGACCTGAGTTCAATTCCCAGGACCTATATAGTAGAAGGAGAGAACTGACTCCTTTAAGTTGTTCTCTGACCTCTACACACATGTCATGGCACACACAACCACACGCATACACCAGAGAGATAAATGATAGATGATAGATAGATAGATGATAGATAGATAGATGATAGATAGATAGATAGATAGGTGATTGATAGATAGATAGATAGATGATAGATAGAGAGAAATCAATAATTATTCTGCTGATGAGAAGAAAAGTTCTAGCTAATCAGATATTCTAATTGAGAAAGTCCTATGTCAACAAGCATGTACTATTTTGTGACATTCAAGTTCTTCTCCAGACCAGCTGAAATACTGAACAGACAGACACAAATGTCACTGAACAAACAGACACAAATGTCACACTCTAGCGTATTGGAATACCTGAACCCCCATTTGAGCCCCAGTCACTAGGTACTCAAAGCTCTTTTTATGATTATTTCCACAGAAGTTTGACTGATTTTATTACTTGAAGAATTACATGAAGCTAATTTAAATCTGAATGCCAAGAGCAGCCCAAGAGCTGTCTTGAATGTATCAGGAGGTCAATGTTACTTCATTCTCCACAAATTTAGTGAACGCCTACCATGTGCCACTATTGCGTAAGATCTGGCCATTTATTCAACAGTTATTTGTTGATTGATGACTGTTCTGAATAGTAGAAAGAAAGATGAAATAATTCCTCTTTCAAGGAACTCACCTTGGTCTAACAGGGAGTTAAGACTGATATCCAGGCATTCAGAGTAGCACATGCTTATAATCCCAGCACTCAGAAAGCTGAGGCACAAAGATTGGCACCAGTTCAAGGCCAGCCAGGACCACATTTCAAGGCCCTGTCTTAAAAAGCAGAAAGGATTAGCATCCAGGTACCCACATGGTAAAGAAAGGAAAGAAAGAGAGAGAGAGAGAGAGAGAGAGAGAGAGAGAGAGAGAATGGGAAGGGAAGGGAAGGGAAGGGGAGGGGAAGGGGAAGGGGAAGGGAAGGAAGGGAAGGGAAGGGGAAAGGGAAGGAAGGAAGGAAGGGAAAGAAGGAAAGAAAGAAAGAAAGAAAGAAAGAAAGAAAGAAAGAAAGAAAGAAAGAAAGAAAGAAAGAAAGAAAGAAAGAAAAGAGAAAAGAAAGAAAAAGATTCTAAGGCTCAAAGTGATGCCATAAAGCATCAAAGCAGGAGAGGTCGCTTTGTCTAGCAGCCAGGGAGAGGGAGAGGGAAGGTGTTGTGAGGGGACAGTATTTGAGTCAGGCATTAAAAAGTTCTATTACTTTCACAAGCAAGAGCAGAAAAGACCATTCCAGAGAGAGGAGGTAGTCAGATTATTGCTGACTGAGTCCTTGTACTTGAGGCCAGAACATCCCCAGCCTTTTCTGCAGATGCATTTTGACATTTCTCAGCCAGTTGAGTCCTGTGTTGTATACATACAATAGATTATAGAATATTAAGCAACCTTTAAAAAAAGGATTATTTTTTTCTGTTTAATGTTTTTTAAATGTTTTATTATTTTTATTTTATGTGTATGTGTGTATTACCTGCATGTAGGTAAGAACACCTGTGTCGTGCAATGCCCATGAAGGACAGAAGAGGCTGTTGGATCCCTTGGAACTGGAGTTATGGACAGTCGTTAGCTGCCATGTGGGTGCTGGGATTCAAACCCAGGTCTTCTGCAAGAACAGCCAGTGTTCTTAACCGCTGATCCATCTCTCCAGCCCCCTGTTTAAAGTTTTTATTGAGCTTTTTTACATTTCATACAACAATTCTTGATCAAATTTAGACCCCCTTCCCCATCCATGCTCCCACACACACCCCTACCAGACCTCATGTATTTCTCCATACATGTTAAGTCCCATCCTGTCAAGCATTTGTACCCAGATGTCCTTTGGTGCAAGATTGACTGGAATCTAGTCAGCCTATCTAGAGACCTTAAGGAAAGCCTGCTGTCCTTCACCCAGCAATAATCAGTCTCTAACAGTTCCCAGGCTAAAGCCAGTCCACTACCCATTTCCCTCACTCCACTCTGGGCCATTGTCTGATTGAGTTGGCATGAGTCTTGTGCTTGATGCCACCATTGCCACAAGTTCACATGAGCAAGCTTCCAGTGGCCTGAAAGCCTCTGTTTCCTATGTTCATGGACCAACCCTGGTTCTTACAATTTTTCTGCCCTCTCTTTTGCAATGGTCCCTGAGCTGTGGGTGGGTGAGTTTTAATATAGGAGCCCTATCCAGGGACACACACTCTGCAGTCTCTTATTCTTTAAAACTTAGCCATCTGTGAGCTTCTGTGTACATTGCATTCTTTTGTATAAGGAAGCTTCGCTGGTGAGAGTTGAGGGATGTGCTAGTGTTCTATCCACCCCCTGGTCCACTATGTTTCACGAGCCTTAGGTGTAGAGGTTCCACTGTCGATGTATCACCTAGGGCTGGGCTTCTCTCAGATGTATATTCTCTGCGTGTGACCAGTTGAGGAACTCTGTCATAACCTCCATCTGTTACAAAGAGAAGCTTCTTTGATGAGTATTGTATGGTACACTTGTCTGTAAATATAAGGATCCATATTTAGCATATGGTAAGAAATTTCATTTGTCTAGAGATATGACAGAGATAGGGTTTTCTCTAGGATCTATGACCTATCCAGCCATGTATAGTTGGCTATAATTACAGTGCCACCCATGAGTTTACTCCCATTGAGATGGTTTTAAGTCCAATTAGAGAGCTGTTGATTACTCCCCCCACCCCCAGATAAGAGTGCCACTACTGCACCAATAGATGTAGTTTGCTATGCCAGTCATTATGGTTACTTGACTTTAGGGCTGGGTTGGGTCATTGATGATTTTCCCCTTAGCAGATTACATAGTATCCTCTAGAATAGGAGCTAGTCTTCAAGGAGAAGGCTTCCAGGTCAGTTCCTGCTCCATTGCTCTAGGTCCTGTGTCTGAAGAAGTATGTCTTGTCTTCAGCAGTAGGGTCTTACCTTTGAGTCCTAAGAGATAACCAAGAGCTCTAGCAATAGTCTCTGTTATTTTGGGAATCTCCTGGACTACTCTGACCAACTACTTGAAGGGAGGTCTCTCCTCTCTATGCCTGTATTCCTTGTCATACAGCCCCCAACTATACACATGCACTAATGTTCAGACACCATATGTGTATTTCTCAGGAGGTTCCTGAGCCAACCCATTTCCCTCTGGCTTCCCATGCTACCTATGATCCATTCATCTCTCCTTCCCCTCACCCTATCCAACCTCCCTTCTCTCTCCCCAGTCCAAGCACCCCCATTATCCCCACCTTCCTCCATAACACCCACCTCCCACCATCCCCCATCTCCTGAGTTCTTCTTCCCCCACCCCCATGATCCCCTGCATGTCCCTCCTTCCTCCCCTCCCAGCCAAACACTCTCACTTTCCCCACTTCCCCCCTCACCCCAGTAACATCTGTTCTTCACTATTCCCTCTTTCAGGCTCTAAGAAAAGAATTCTTTACCAAGGATGGTGATATATGCCTAGAATTTCAGCACTCAGGAGGCAGAGATAGAATTGTTGAAAGTTTGAGACTAGCCTAGTCTTTATAACAAGTTCCAAGACAACTGGGGCTACATGGTAAGACCCTGTCTCAAAAACAAAAACAAAAAAACAAAACAAACTTTAGACTAAGAAAACCTTGATAGATATGACAATACTGATAATCCTTGAGGAATTATGCTAGTTATTGACTTCAACTAGGGACCTCAGGGATGATGACCACTTAGGAAGGTAGGTGTTGTGGAGGAAGGTGACCAGTATAGCCTATGGTTTCTGACTATTCCACAGCACAGCAGAAGCACAAGCATCCTCTTCAAGTGCCTGTCTATAGTCCTTGGAGAACACATGCTGCTGGTAACCATGTCAAAATAGAGGGTGTTTATGGTGAAGAGGTAGAACCAGGGCGAGGAGCCCATTGACTTCTGAGCCTGCAGAGCACAAGGACTGGAGAAGCAGGCTGGCCTGCAGCCTGAGATCATGAGGCCCACATCCTCTACCTCTTTCTCAACTTGTTGAAACCAAGCCTTGTGCTCACCCACACTCACCGAAGAGCAGTGGCTTGGGAACTTTGGGCTATACTGAAGGGAACTCTAGCAAGGGGACCTCCTCCTTTGCTCTGTCCTTCCTGATTAAACATGAATCTGATCTTCAAAAAAAGAAAACAGTTAAGATAAATTTTATTAAGAATATTTTACCAAAATAGAAGTTTCAAGACAATAACATCATATGTTACTTATGAATACTTAGCAGAGTTTCTGTCATGTTGTAAACTCTTTATTAATATTTGTTGTCAAAGGCATATTACTGTGATATTAATGGTACATTGAGATAAGAGGCTCCATCCAGGACTGGAGATGGAACTCAGTAGCACAGTGTGTGTCTAGCATGTCCAAAAAGGATCCATCCAGCCTTTCAGAGATGTATTATGGTATTGGGGATGTAGCTTAGTTGGTAGAGTGCCTAGCATGTGCATGCATGTAATTCAGCTCTTGGAAGAAGAAGGCAGGAGGATCCGTTTAAGGTCGTCCTTAGCTATATAGCAAGTTTGAGGCAAACCTGGGATAGATAAGATCCTGGGTCACAAAAAAACAAACCACCACCAACAAAAACACTTTGCTGGGAGTATGTTATTTTGGGGGCCCCCCAGCAATGCTGGCTATCATATAATTTGTAGGGAACCAAACAAGGTAGACATAGTTCTCCTGTGTAAAGTGTAGCACTAGCAGACAGTTTTTAGGTTTCCTGTAGGTCCCCTCCTAGTTTACTACAAAAGGTGATTTCTGCCAGGAAATCACCAGACTGAAGACGAACAATCCAAGGATTCAGGCCACACACACAGTGCTCTTGAACCCATTTACAACCCTAATTTGCCAACACTGGCAATCACCCAAAAGAAGACATTTTGGCAAGACTTCAGGGGTCCCCAAAACACCACCAAGTGAGAGGAATAATAATTCTGATGCTCTGATCCACACCCACTGCCTCTGCCTTTCATAACAACTTATTTTCATATCATGCCTTACAGTTTCCAAAGCACTTTTCTCTATGATCTCACCTAATCCTCATGAGAACTTTCTGAGGGAAACGCAAGCATAGTGCCTTTTGTGCGGACAATGAAATAGAGGCTCAGGGAGGTTATGAGATTTTAAAGAGAGTGGGGTCAAACTTGGAGGCCAACCCTACATGTCCATCTCAGGCCCCTCAGGCATTCCTTCTCCTTAGGCCTTGGCTTCCATCACCTGTTCCATAAACCTGTTTTCCTGCCTTTCTCTTATTGGGAAGAGCTTTCTGGAAAGAGGCACAGCTATAAAGCCAAGAACAAAAAGATGCTTTGCCTTCCTATGGCTCCTCTGGGAGAGTGGTGAACTCTAGGTTAGGGTGACAGCATCATCTAGAAAGGCTCCCAGGGGTCCCACTGCCTGTATGGCTCTCTGAGCAGTTTTCTCCCCTAGACATTTATCTTGCTTTACTGGCCATTGCTTCACATGATGACCCTACAAGGCAAGGAGCCCAGTGTTTATGCTGTCCCCAACACAATGATAATATGCATTCAGAATACAGCATCACTTCTACCTGTCTGCAGTCTGGTGTTCATGGCATAGAAGGCTGTCCTTTTCTCACATTCCCCACCTACTCTCGAGTTCTTTGCGACTCCCAGATTCTGAGTCCAACCTAAACATAAATGACCCAGGTCCCTCTACCTGTGAATTCTCTATGCTCAGGAGCTCAGACTTCCCCTCCTAAGAGCCATCCCTGCATTATATGCATTTCCCACCTGCAGCCAAGGCCAGTACACTAGTGCTTGCTTTAATTCATTAACTCATTCATTCATTCATTCATTCATTCATTTTCAATGCTACATAGATGAATTTTCTCTTTTCACTCTGGTAAGTCAATGTGAGCCAGAGCATCTTGTATAACTCAAGTATGAAAAGAAAGCTTATCTGAGACAACTGCCCATGTTTCAACAGGGCTGGTGAGTGAGGCCAAAGCCCTGAGTAGGCTTGGTTGGTATTGTGTTTTACTGCTGTTATGCAGAGCTTGGAATGGTGACAACAAAAAGGTGGTGTAATCTTATTCCAGATCCTTTTCCTGCACTGAAAAGGAGTTTGGGTTATGGAGACCTTGTAGGTTTCCACTCCTGATTTATCTCCTGACTCTCACCTTCCTCTACTGTCATAGCTCTGTTATCCTCCATCCTAGTCGTCTTGCCGTAATTGATTTCTGGCTATGTTGAGATAATGCCCCAGACAGGAATACTTTCAAAGGCTTCAGAAAATAAGAATCTATGTCATTCTATCATTTATAGGTATTCCATACTATTATGATCTCTTTCAAAATTTGTTGGTACTGGGGAATGAATCCAGAGTCTTGGGGGTCTTGCTAAGCAAGCACTATGCCACCGAGCTACATCCTCAGCCCCCTTTATAATTTTTGAGACAGGATCTCACTAAGTTGCCCAGGCTGGCCTTAAACTTGCAATTTTCCTGCCACAGGATCCTGAGTAGCTGGAATTACAAGCCTGTACTACCAGGCCTAGCTTTCCTTATTATTTAGAGCAACTTAAAACACTACTTTTAGAAGATGCTTTTTTGGATCAGTTCTTAGCACCACTATTTTACATTGGGAGGAAGCTGAAGCAGAGAATCCTGGGGATGGAACCCAGGGTCACACAGGGTCACGTGGGGTCACATGGCTGAATGATAGTGAACTGTAACTAGACTCTTCTTGGGTTCTTTACACCGTGTACTTGGTGGTTATCCACCGGCTGTGTGGACCTCCACAGAGCTGTGCCCGTAGCAGTGCTCTCTGGGTCCGCAGAATGGCAGAATGTTGACTCCAAGGATGCACAACTCAGCTGACTGCTGGCTGGTCTCCCTAGAGGCTGTTCTCAGCGCCCTCTGTAAGGCAGAGCAGTCTCTGGTGCCCTCAAGGGGCAGAACAGAGAAATTGAAAACTCACACAAGGTCTGGAAGCAGCCTGATGAATGAACCCTCTGACTCCTCGTACCGTTTTATAGGACACTTTGCAATCACCTTTTAATTTTAAAGAGCATGAAACATAGAACCCAGAATGGTGGTTCATATCTGCAGTCCCAGCACTCAGGAGGCTGAGGCAGGAAGACTGCCACAAATTCAAGAGGCCAGCCTGGGCTACAATAGTTGAGTTCCAGGTCAGCCTGGGCTACAAAGTATGATTCTGTCTCAGAAACAAAATCATGAACTATGTCTCTAAGAATATCAAACTATATTTGAAACAAAAACAACCACAAATGCTCTAAAAAAAAGGTAGACCAGAGCTAAGAACTAAGGTATCCACAGAGCCAGGCCAACTTCTGTACCTCCCACATCTCTCCAGCACCTGACATTGAAGCATGTGAGCAGCAGGAGCAGTGGAGGGACTCTTGGCTGGGTAACAGGTATCTATTACTTTGACTGTGAAAGGGCTGTGGTACTGCCCTTTCATCCGAGGCTAGGGATAGGGGCCGCAGTGTCCAGGGTATAGAGCCTGGGAGCACAATATGGGAGGAGGTCAAACAGGAAGTAAGCAAGGACAAGCCCTGGCCTCCCTGGAGCAGAGGACAGAGGTACAAGGATGCTCCAGGGATGTAGGCCGGAGGAGAGCAGAGGGCCAGCAAGGGGGACCTTGATAGGAAGGCCACTACTGAAGAGTCAGGAAAACCGGTGAGTTCCCAAAGTAACAGTGACAGGAGGCTTCATTTCTGTTGAGTCATAGGAACTAGGAGCCATCTGTACCTGGGACTGGACAGACATCCAGACATTGTGGTCTTTGCTAAGAATTGACATACCACAGATGAACAAAATTAACTTCTATTAACTATTCCTGCAGCTCTGTTTGGACACCTACCTTGTATTAGGAGTGTTTTGTTTTACAACTGACTCTCAAATTAATGAATTTGACAAACATTTATTGAGTGCTTCTGTTTGGCAAGCATTGTGCTGCCACAAGAAACTGGTTCATCTGTCCCCAATTCCTTGCAGAACAGCCGTGGTGCAACTTGATAACTATTGGATTGATGTTTTGTAGTCTTAATTTATAGACACAGTCTCATGTAGTCCCAGGGGCCACATTCTGGCCTATCTTTTTTATTCTTATCCTCACTCTAAGGAAGATAATTATATTAGTCAGGGTAATTAATTCTTACTGCTGTAACAAAGATCTCTAAATCTCAGTAATTTAGCACAAAGTTTACTTTTTATTCAAATTTGGAGCAGATGTTCCCAATTAAGCATTCTCATTTAAAATGATGACTCAGGGGACCAAAGAGATGGCTTAGTGGCTGAGAGCACTTGAGAAGACCCAAGTTCCAGTCCAAGAAAACAGTCAGGCAGCTCAGAACAGCCTGGAACTACAGCTCCAGGGGATCTGACACCTTCTTCTGCTCTCTGCAGCACCTGTACACATGGCACTCACAAAGACACACATGAAGTAAAAAGTAATATTTAAAAATGTAAATAATAGAGGCTGGAGAGATGACTCAGCTGTTAAGAGCACTGGCTACTTTTCCAGGGGACCCAGGTTCAGTTCCCATCACCCACATGGTGGCTAACATCCTCCTGTAACTCCAGTTCCACGGGATCCAACCTTCTCTTCTGACCTCTGTGGGCATAGTATGCACAGGTGCAATTATATACATGCACACAAAACACATACACATTTATTTTTCATTTATTTAACACTATATTTGGAAAACAAACAAATGAAAACTACAGCTATATACAAAGTCAGGTATTACCCACGTATCAATATTTGTTTGAATTTTTTAAATAAATTTTTATTATTTTTTATTTTCTTTTATTATTTTTTCTTTTTCAGAAGAAGCATTTCATTACAGCTTTTACATACTCAATAACTGTTTCCAGAGCAAAGATTCATCTCTTTCAAAAGTGGCTGTAAAATTTTTAGGAATTTTTTAATTAAAAAGAAATAAATAAAATGGTGGCTCAGGATCCAAATCCTTTCTGTCTTGTGACTCCACCCACTGGTCATCTCCACTGGATTCACTGCATTCACCCAGGTCAACAAGAGATAAAAAGAACTTAATCCCCTCAGGCCAGCAACACACCTTACCTTTGCTCAGGATTTGCAGGTGAGGATCAGTCATGTGGTCCCTCTCATGTGCATAGGCAGCTGGGTCCTCTGGTTGGACAGCTGTTTGCTAGCAGGAACTTTTCATTTTGGAAGAGTATAAATTTTTGTTATGCCAAAACAGTATTTTAGAATAATTAGGCACTGAAGTTTTGTTGTGAGAGATGAGAAGTCAGGGCAGGAGCTCAAGGCAGGAACTGAAGCAAAGACCATGGCAAAACTCTGCTTCCCAGCTTCCTCTCCTGGCTTGCTCAGCTAGCTTTCTTACATAACCCAGGTCCACCTGCCCAGAGGTGGTACCACCCACAGTGGCCTGGGCTTTCCTACATCAATTAACAATTAAGAAAATGCCTCACAGACATGAGCACAGGTCAGTCCTGCTGGATAAGTGTGTCCTCTGAAAGGACTACAACCTGTTGGATGTCTGAACCATAAGAGACTCTGTAGAAAGGGAGGTAACAGTCACCCCTGCCCACCCAATCAGTTAGCTTCAATTGCATAAGGTGGGGGAGGGTCTAAGGACAGACACAGAAGAAGGCAGGGAGGAGGCAGGGGCTTTGCCATCTTGGGCCCGAGGGCTGGCAGGTGCGGATCTGGAAACCTCAGCTGAGATGTAGGGAAAAATGCTCATGGGTGCCCATACCTTTGTAAGTAACCCCTCCCAGACATCATAAACTCAGTAAGGAAATCTGAATAAATGAATGTCTTTATTCCCACAACTGTAGCTTAGAGGGACATTGCGTCAGTTTTGTTGGTTGGTTGTAAGGACAGCATGGGGATTGAAGGTCACAGTGCACCTCACAGAGGGCCTGGTACCTGAGAGTGCACATAGTATGGGGGCCTCCCAGAGGTGAATTTGACTTTACAAGTCCCATGAAGGAAATTCCTCTGTTGGGATTCCCTCTTCCCAGGTGTGTCAAGTTGACAGTTGACTGATGCTAACTATGACACTTTGTCATATAATTACAGTACTTTGGGTCTGAGGGTATAGCTCAGTTGGTAGAGTGCTTACCTAGCATGCATGAAGCTCTGTGGTATAAAGCTCTGGGTTTGATTTCCAGCCGTGCATAAACAGGGCATAGTAGTTCAGGGCTATAATCCCAGAACTGGGGAGATAAAGCAGAAGGATCAGAAATTCACAATCATTCCTGGCTGCATATTGAATTGAGTTCAAAGTCAGTCTGGAATATTTGAGGCCTTGTTTCAAGATAGATAGATAGATGATGATGATGATGATGACGATAGATAGATAGATGATAGATAGATGGTAGATAGATAGATAGATAGATAGATGATAGATAGATAGATAGATAGGCAAGCAAACTGGATGACAACCCAGTCCTGGGCTTGTTTATAAGGTCTTATCTACTATATTCCAAGAAGCCTCTGTAACTTTCTGGGATCTCCATAGAGCTGCCACCAAGTTGGAGTTGCATTGAGGCTTCGAATACTGGATAGAAGGTAGGTGAAATGGCAAACCTTACCCAATTCTGTTCTAGCTGACTTTTGCTTTACCCTGTGTTTCCATCCAGCCAGTCCCACTGCAACCAGCCAGCCATGAAGGATACACCTGTAGTTTCAGGGAGTACATTGTTCCTACAATTCTGGGAAACTTACAGGTATTCAGGTAGACCATCCTCTTACCCAGCTGTACCAGAATCTCCACGGAGTCCATTGTCTCTGCAATTCTGAGAAACTTGTTTTTCCTAACCAAAACTCTTAATGGAAAAGCTCTTTGTTAACTGACTTGCCCCTGATCTGGTGTAACTATGCTGAGCTAATGTAACTATGGTTATTGGCTTTGCCCCTGGCATGATATAATTATGGTTTTAAGCTTTATAAACCCATTCTGCTTCTCCTTGGGGTTGAGAGTTCTTTTGGTCATTAGGCCCCTCTCTGACCTCTGGCTAATAAAGGACTCCTAACTTGATCTGAAACTGCATGGCATTTCTCTCAGGGTATTACAGTAGGTCCAGTTGCCCTTCAAGGCTGACTGAGAAGAATGAGAGAAGGCAAAGAAACCTTTTGTGGCAATCTGGAAAGAAGATTGAATTTTTTCTGGTGAAAATTCTGTTCCTTTACACACTTAAAGAGCAAGGAACAGTGGCACATCACAGTTGACCCTGGGCCAGGGTCCTTGAGCTGAGAAAGATGGATGAAATCTTGGTACTGAAGAAGCAGTATGAGGAATCAGCTTGGAAGGAAAAGGAAACCCTGACTTCTTCTGGTGCCTTCATTAGCTCAGAAGAACTGACTTTGAGGCCTCTGGTGTCTATCTTTAAAATATGAGATCAAATATATGACAAAAGGAAAAAAGAATTCTCTGGTTGAAATGTGATTTACTGCAACTTCTAGAGGTGATGACTTGCCAATGATATATTTTATTTTTTTATTTATTCATATTTTATTTATTATTTTTATATTATTTTTACAAGTGTATTGGATGATGTAGGTAGCTACACCCATGTCATGCAGTGCCACAGAGGTTGGAAGGGGGCATAAGAGTCCCCTGGAACTGGAGTAACAGATGGTTGTTAGCTGCTATACTGGTGCTAGGAATTGAAATTGGGTCCTCTGCAAGAGCAGCCAGTGCTCTTATCTGCTGAGCCATCTCTCCATCCCTTATTTTTATTTTATTTATTCATTTCTTTATTTTTGAGATAGGGTCTCATGTAGCTCAGGTTGGCCTTCAACTCATTATTAGTCAAGGATGACCTTGACTACAAATCCTCCTGCCTCCACCTCCTGAGTTCTGGGATGACAGGCATGCACCACCATGCCCAGTTTATGCAGTACTAAGGAACGAACTCAGAGTTTCATGCATTCCAGGGAAGCACTCTAAATGGAGCTACATCCCCAGCCCCAGTCTGGTGGATTTGATAAAAATGAAAATTATTTCCATCACCATCCAAAAAAATTTATTTTTCTTAAAGGGGAATACGTTCTTTTTACTTCATCCAATATTAAGATAGAGCTTTCGAAAACTGAATATGTATATTTGAATTGTGGACAGTGTACACTTGATGTGGTAAAGCACTCATCTGTCTTTTATACATTCTGGGCTGACTTTGTGCCTTGAGAAGACTGAATGTTGACTTGTTAATTTAGGCATAGATATTTGGAGTCCTTGCAGATGAACACCTCCAACTTGACAGGAAAGTTTTAGATCCTTTGGAGGTAAAAGAACAACCGCTGGCCCTGTAAAACACAAATTATTCTACAAGTGCATACATTCTGAGTAGCTTATTCAAAGATGGAGGTGATTCTAATTAATACAGTCTATAATCTTTACTCTGTTTTTAACTTGAAATGTTTACTTAGAATATAGCAGGAAAACCTCCAAACACTAGCCCATGTAAGAATGATAAGTTTCTTTATATAATAGGATAAAATAGCAAAAGATTGTGAGTTTAAAGAGACCCTAAAAGTAAACTCCTCAGGTCCACCCTCTGTTGTGTTCTGTCCACCTGTGGCAATAGAAAGCACAGGCCCTAGAGATAGAAATCTGAGTCTCAGTCCCTGCTTTGCCATTTGGACAATAGCTATATAATTTTAGACATGTGCCTTATGTTTTTTTTGGGGGGGGGCTCAATCTTTTCTTAAAAAATTCAAAGTCTCATGTAGCCCTGGCTAGCCTCCATCTCACTATGTAGCCAAGGAGGCCTTAAACTCCTAATCCTCCTGCCTCCACCTCCTGAGTGTTGGGATTAAGGATACACCACCACATCTGATTTATGGGCTGCTGGGGATTGAACCCAGGGCTTTGTACATGCTACACAAGCATTCTACCAACTGACCTATGTTACTAGCCCAGATCATAATTTTCTGTACTATAAAGTGGGAGAGAGGCCCCCACAGACTCTCAGTTCTAACATTCTGTAGCTTCCTCCTACAAGCTCCATGGTTAATGAGAGCCTGATGAAGAAACATGAGCCAATTTTTACATTGCTAATTATCCCTCAATTTGGAATGAATTAGAGCATGTAAATGTACAGAGATGAAAAATAACGTAATCTAAAATTAAAATGCCCTTATCTAAAATGCTTAATTTAATGAATGAATTAGCTCCCAATAAAAATCAGAAAGGATATTCTCTGATACAATGCTTAAAGAAGACACTGACAATTGTCAAACCATCAGAATAACTGGATTTACAGTAAAATGAATGTGCTCTTCACTGCAGACAAATGGAGCTCTTAAATAATGTAGTTGTCACAAATTATCTCTAGAGACACAGATTCCTGAAGCTCACTATCTCCTGATACTTAACGGGATGTGCCTCCTCGGCGGAACAATGATCCCCATCATTGGTAAAAGGACTTCTTACTAAGAAATCCATACAGAATCTCTTAAAAACCTTTTTTTTTTCAGTCTTTTTGAGACAGGGTCTCCCTGTAGCCACAGCTGGCCTGTCACTCTGGAGCTCTCTATGTAGATCATGCTGGCCTTGAACTTGGAGATCCTTGTGCCTCTGACTGCTGGGGTTAAAGGCATGTGCCACCATGCCCAGCCTACAAACTCTTCTTAAAAGATCATGTATGTATTATCTCAATTTTTAAAGATTGAACCTAGGCCCCATGCATGCTAAGCAACTGCTCTTCCACAGAGCCACACCTCCAG
Organism: Nannospalax galili; assembly: GCF_000622305.1. NCBI lineage: Eukaryota > Metazoa > Chordata > Mammalia > Rodentia > Spalacidae > Nannospalax > Nannospalax galili. Next base: position 567,309 of record NW_008352264.1, on the reverse strand, counting down.
CTATCAGTTTTATTGCATTTTATTGCAGTCCTGGGGTATATCATACCCAAGACCTTTCACATATTAGGCAACTGCTCTTCCACTGAGTTACATCCCCTGCCCTCACCCATTTATTTTTAAATTTATCTATCATCTATCTATCTATCTATCTATCTATCTATCAAACAATCGATCAATCAATGGATTGATTGCATAGCTCTCATGTTGTCCAGGCTGGCTTCAAACTTACTATGTAGCTGAGTCTGACCTTAAACTTCTTATCCTCCCGCCTCTACCTCCTGCACATCACCCACCCCTTCAGTGCTGGAATTATAGGCAAGTACCCATGCCTAATTTATGCTATGCTGGGAACTGAGCTCAGGGCTTCATGTGTGCTAGGTAAGCACTGTGCCAATTGAACTATACCTCCATCCCAAAAAACCATTATTAATACAAATAAATAGCTTTGGTTTAGCACCTTGTATTTTCAAAGCATAGCACATGGTATGAGGTTAATGATAGTTTACTAAATACGTGGTTTAAATTTAATAAAGCACCTGGCACTTGACAAACTTGGGCACTGGTATCCAGTTGAAACAGCACTGGTATCAGAATCTGGACCGTTTCTTGTTGGCAATTTGTAACTTCTTTGAGCCTTCTTTTCATCTGTAAATGGAAACAATTCTGTCTAAACAGGAGGCTTAATGAGAGAATTAAAATAGGTAATAAATAAAAGTAAGCTTGTGAAAAACTTCAGCTACTTTTGTGGTACTAGGGATCAAATCCAGGGCTTCACGTATGCTAGGTATGTGCTCTACCACTGAGCTATGTTTCCTGGTTCTTTTTTGAGGCTCTCACTATATAGCCAGACCACCCTCAAATTCCTAATTCTCATCTATGAATGGCAATACATGCCTGTAAACCCAGTATTAAGAGAGAAAGGCAAGAAGATTTCAGTAAGCTCAAGGCCAATCTGGCCTACACAGAAAGTTCCAGGGTAGCCAAGGATACTGTGCTGGATAGCTTTAATGTCAACTTGACACACCTGGGTTGAGGGAGCCTCAATTGGGGAATTTCCTGCATTGGACTGGCCTGTGGCCATGTCTGTGGGGCATTTTCTTGATTACTGAATGATGTGAGAGGGCCCAGCCCACTGTGGGTGGTGCCACCCCTGGGCAGGTGGGCCTGTGTTGCATAAGAAAGCAGGCTGAGCAGGGGCCAAGTGAGCAAGCCAGTAAGCAGCATTCCTCCATGGCCTGTGCTCCAGCTCCAGGTCCAGGTTCCTGCCCTGAGTTCCTACCTTGGGCTCCCTGAGGAACTGTGACCTGGGAGATGTAAACCAAATAAACCCTTTCCTCCCCAAGTTGGTATTGGTCAGAGTATTTTGTCACATCAATGAAGCAACAAACTAGGACAGAAATTGGTATCAGGATCATGGGGTATTGCTGTGACAGACCTGACCTTGGTGTTTTGGGGGAGGATTGTGGAAGCATTTAGAACTTTGGACTAGAAAAGCCATTGAGTGTTTCCAGTTTGTTACTGTGGAGCTTGGAACAGTTATATGGATGATGGAGACCTGGCTTGTGAAACTTCAAGGGGAAGTGGAGACTATGAAGGCTGTTTGTGTGATATTTTGAATTGAGAATTTGTGGGTTCTGGTTGGCTAGAGATGAAGAATCAGCGGTGATTAAGAAGAGACTAGAGCCTGAAGTAAAACTTTGCTTTTCTGGGACAACTGATGCTGGTTAGCTGGGGCTAGAAAATCAGCTGTAAGTAACAAGAAACCAGCATTACTGAGGTGAAATCTGGGAGGTATTTCCTCAGGGTCAGCACACAGAGGGGACCCGAGCCTCCATCTCAAACTAGAAGCAGGATTTGTGTAAGAGTCTCCTGCATGGTTCTGGTGTTGAAAGCGTGAAGAGGTCAGAGAGCAGCTGAGACTTGACACTCTGAGAGGCCAGGAAAGGCCATAGGTGAAAGTGCAGCTTCAGTTCCAGTGAAGACCCCAGGATTGAAGGGGTCATGGAGAGAATCTGAGGCTTTGCACCCCAAGAGACAAGAAGAGGCCATTGGTGAAGGTGTAGCCTCAGTTTCAGTGGAGACCCCAGCTTTTTGGAGATGCCAGAACCATGGGATGACTGTCAGGGACAGCAGTAGGTACAGAATGGAGCTGGCCTGGGTTTGTGAGACAAGCTGTGTATGCTTTGGACAGCAGAGAAGTGGAGCTGCCAGAACCCTTTGGAGCCAGAAGATCGTGAGTGAATCCCAGATGTCTAGCCTTGAGCTACTTTGCTGGACTTAGGTTTTGCTTAGGTGTGCTCAATTCTTCCCTTTGAAATAAGGCAGTACTTGTTTTGGATTTTACAGGAGCCCACAATTAAGAGACTTTTAAGAGACTGTGAATTTTTAAGTGTTTGGGATTTTAAAATATTTTATTTATTATTTTTATTTTATGTGTATGAGTGTATTGCCTGCATGTATGTGAGTACAGCCATGTCATGCAATGCTGTGGAGGTCAGAAGAGGGCTTCAAATTCCCCTGGAACTGGAGTTAAGGACGGTTTGTAGCTGCCATGTGGGTTCTGGAAATCAAACCTGGGTCCTCTGCAAGAGCAGTCAATTCTCTTAACCACTGAGCCATCTCTCCAGCCCCATGTTTGGATTTTTCAAGGACTGTGGGGCTTTTAAGGTTGTACTGTCTTATGTGTGATATTAATGTTAACATATCTTGGACAAGAAATGGAAAGATTGTGATTTGATAGTAATGTGTTTATGTGTCAAGTTGACAAGGGGTCAATTGTGCTGGATAGCTTTAGTGTCAAAACTTGACACCTGGGAAGGGGGAGGCTCAGTTGGTGAATTGCCTCCATTGGACTGGTCTGTGACCATGGCTGTGGGGCATCTTCTTGATTCCTGAATGCTGTGGGAGGGCCCAGCCTACTGTGGGCAGTGTCACCCCGGGCAGGTGGGCCTGTATAGTATAAGAAAGCAGGCTGAGCATGCGTCATGCTCAATATATAGCTGAGGATGACCTTGACTTTGTAATTCTGATCCTCCTGCTTCTGCTTCCGAAGTGTTGGCATTATAGGCGTGTGCCACTATGCCCAGTTTATGTGGTACTAAGGATTGAACACAAGGTCTTGTGCATGCTAGGCAAGACATATTCCCCAGCCTCAGTGTGTGTGTGCGTGACTGAACTTTAGAATGAAACAAATGTTGGTTTGGGTCACAATCTGAGAAAAAAAAGCCAAAAATGTACTGGCCTGCTTTTTATGCTATTGACAGTTTTAGCAGATTTGATAAATATTCACACAATTCTCTGGCAGAAAAGACTTCTCTATTTATATTAGGGAGTAAACTTTCCTTATCGCTATGGTAGATTTTATATGAGAAACAAGTCTTGTTACTGACCTTGCAAATAACAGAGATTATGGAAAAAAAACTTCAATATTTTACTGAAAAAGATACAAACATTCATTATATGAAAATCCATATAACTGATCTATGCCAAGTTTAACAGCAGTAATTTTATATAACAGTAGATTCCATTACTAGAATTAGAAATATCCATATAATTGCATATCCTCTGTTTTATGTATCCTGAGATGGATTTTTATGGCACAATCCACTTTAATCCTAACCTGTGCAAAAATCTGAGAAACTAAAATTTTGATGTCTAATTATGTTTCCAACTTCATATGTAGACTGTAGATTTAAGTGTGTGCAATAAAGAGACGGAGAGCAAGAGGGAGAGTGAGAGGGAGGAGAGAGGAGAGAGAGAGGGAAGAGAGACAGAGATGGGGGAGAGAGAGGGAGGAGAGACAGAGACGGAAGAGAGAGGGGGGAGAGACGAGGGAGGAGAGACGGGGGAGAGACGGGGAGGAAGAGAGACG
>NW_008352264.1:542925-563245 GCF_000622305.1 Nannospalax galili | reverse complement strand
GGAGGAGAGGCAGAGGGGGAGGAGGGGGAAGAGACAGAGGGGGAGGAGAGACAGAGGAGGAGGAGAGACGGGGGAGAGACAGAGGAGGAGGAGGAGAGATGGGGGAGAGACAGGAGGGGGAGAGACAGAGGAGGAGGAGAGATGGGGGAGAGACAGAGGGGGAGGAGAGACAGGGAGGGGAAACAGAGGGGGAGGTGAGACAGGGAGGGAGGAGAGACAGGGAGAGACAGGGGAGGAGAGACAGAGGAGGAGGAGAGATGGGGGAGAGACAGAGGGGGAGGAGAGACAGGGAGGGAGGCAAGACAGAGAGGAGAGACCGAGACAGAGAGGAGAGACAGACAGGAGAGACAGAGGGAGAGAGATAGAAAGGGGGGGCTAGAAGCATGGCTAAGAGGTTAAAGCACTTGCAGTGCATGATTGAGGACCAGAGTTTGGATCCCCAGAACCCAGCAAATGGGAGGCGGGCACAGGAGCCCACCTGTAGTTCCAGCCTTGGAAGGCAGAGACAGGATCCCCAGAGCAAGCTGACTAGTTAAGACCAGCCATTGGATGAGCTGAGTTTGATTGAGAGATCCTGCTTCATTGAATACGGTGGAAGAGCAATGAAAGATGATTCAGGACATCACACTCGGGCCTCCATGTGCCCACACACCCATGTAAATGTATCCTCCCCCACATGTGCCCACACACATGCAAACATTCCTATACACATACATTCACACCACACACACCTGAAAATGAAAGAGGAAAGTAGAAAGGCGACCATGAGAGGGTAGCAAAAGGATAAGCAGGAAATATCATAACAGAATACAGGTGACAGGAAAGTAAAAGAAGACTACTTATCATGGAGGAAAGGGACCCCCAGAGGAGGGCAGGGGAAGTGGGGGAGAGCTGGAGGAGGGGTTAAATAAGTACAAAATATAAGATATATATGCATAAATACCATAATGAAACCCATCAATTTGTATGCTAACTTAAAAAATTCAAAAATAAATACAAATTACATTTCTAATAGTTAACTAGTCAACTGCAAACTGCTAGAATATAAACCTCAGCCTGATAATCACTTAAGATGAGCAGACACATCCACTGTGGTATGCATCCCACATTGGAGCACTGGTGTATTGGGAGGCCAAATACACTCATTCCCGCTATGGCCTAATCCTAGAACCAGACTCTGATAATTGAGTATGCAACCAGACATAACTACAGAAACCAGGATAATGGAAAGGAAACAGGGAGGTAAAGGAAAAGAAATAACCTGAAAGAGAAAAACAATAGGAAACAGGCATTAATAATGGAGATATGGATAAAAACTGTGTGAGTTTAAGGGAGGGGGAAGGGAAGGGTATACGAGGAACCTAGGGCATAAAGGGAAAGAAGGAGCTCAAGAGAGGTAGGACCACAGGAGAAGGGTGTTATTGTGGGAGAAAGGGGAACAATGGGGTTACCTTAAGAGGGAAAACCATGATGGAGGGGTGAGACAATGAGAGAAATAAACAATACTTAGCTAGCTTTGAAAACCAGTGAGAACCATATCACTCCTACAACCTACTGACAAAGTATACATAGGAGATCAAGAAATATATGTCTAGGTAAGGTTTATCTGAGAACAACTGGTCTTTGCCTAAGATTTATCTACATGACACACAGTAATTAAAAATACCAGACTGGTGGAACTAACCTTCTTGGGTGTTTAACAGACATACTTTGAGGTCTATAATAATTTGGTCAGAGGGACGTAAAGGACACTTTTTGCTTCTTGCCCTCCTAGGTCGACTAGTTCCAGGGGACTATGAGCATCTCTCAAAATGTCCTATAATGGTGGTAGGTCACCTGTCCTCTTGATCAAGGAGGCCAAGGAGACTGCTTGGTACTTGAAAAGTTACTTAGTATTTCTAAGCTTCCATTTCAGTTTTAAAAGAAAAGCATGCAATAAAAATTATATTTTGAATCATCTGGAATGCCAACACAAAACCAAACACTACCACAGATTTCAAGCCCCAATCCTGCTTTTGCTAATGCATATGAGACAGACAGTGGAATTCAGCATCCTCACGGAGAAGAAAAGTGTCTTAGTTCAAATACAGGAAAGTGGGAAAGAACTGAGTTACCCCTGGGAATCCTGAATTCAAAATAATCTGCACATTAACATCAACATTATATTCAGAAGCTTTATTTCTTTAAAAATACGAATATGCATTCATGCCAAAGGAAGACTAAACGATGTTAAAGCAGGAGATGTCACTGCAGAAGGAAATTTTATCCTTAAACACATCACAATAACAGCGACATTTCAATGTTATTTTGACATTTGTACATATCTGACTTTAGTACCAACACATTAAGAATCAAGTACTGTGTGAGTGTGGTAGTCAGTATCTGTAATCCTAGCGGTCTGTCAGGTTGAGGCAGGTGGATTGGTGCAAGGTTGAGGCCAGCCTGGGCTACATACTAAGACCCCCATCTCAAAATAATTAAACTAATAAATATCTTAAAAGATAACACACATAGACACTATCACTAAGGGTATCACTGAGAACCTCACAATCACAAATGCAAATGTGAATGTGAGCCCTGAAATTTCACAGCAGTAGTCCATTTTTTTGCTTTGTTTTAATATTTTATTTTTATTTTATGTGTATGAGTGTATTGCCTGCATGTATGTAGGTGGACCAGTGTCATGCAATGCCAGTGGAGGTCAGAAGAAGGCGTCAGATCCCCTAGAACTGGAGTTATGGACTGTTGTTAGCCACCATGTGGGTGCTGGGAATCGAACCTGGGTCCTCTGCAAGAATAGCCAATGCTCTTAACCACTGAGCCATTTCTCCAGCCCCAGTATTTCATATTTTAAAATACTTTATACATGTGGGATGTGGTGGCGCCTGCCTTTAATCCCAGCACTTGGGAGGCAGAGGCAGGTGGATCTCTGTGAGTTCAAGGCCAGCCTGGTCTACATAGTGAGTTCCAGGACAGCTGGGGCTAGAGGGAGATCAGGAAGACCCTGTCTCAAAAACAAACAAACAAACAAACAAACAAAAAACCTCATACATGACCTTTATAATGAAAATAGACAATTAAATCTTCTAATGAGATTTAAATGTCAGTAGAATTTTCCTTTTTTTTTTTTATTCTTGAGGTTTTTTTTCCCCCCTGTTATATAGTCTCTAGGGGTAGAATTTTTCCCAGAAAAATCTCAGTAGGTCCATTGCATTTCATTGTCAGAACTGCACTACCTGCTCACCCCTAAAGAAGTCACCAGAGGGGAAAAGGAACCAATAACAGTGGTTGGAACCAACCAAAACAACTCTGAGCAGCAGGTAGGGTTTCCACATGGCGAGTCACTTAGATAAGAGATAGAAAATGGGCAATAGTTGTGCATCAGTAAACAAACTGCTACCTTCTCATAAAAATGCCTAAACTTGGCCAGTTCAGCTGTATAGAGATCTAACTCTATTGTTTTTACACCTAGAAAGATAGTCTGATTTCTAATAAGCAACTGACACATTGAATTTTTTAATTTAAAATTTTTAAAAATTTTATGTGTGTGCATATATTGCTTACATATAGGTAATTGCACCCATGTCGTGCAATTCCCAAGGAGGACAGAAGAGGCTGTTGGATCCCCTGGAACTGGAGTTATGAAACAGTTGTTAGCTGCCATGTGGGTGCTGGGATTCAAACCTGGGTCTTCTGCAAGAACAACCAGTGTTCTTTTTTTTTTGAGTAGATCAATTTAATAACCATATGATTAGAAGAAGCACTTCATTGCAGCTTTAACATATTCAGTAACAATTTCCAGAGCAAGGATATATTTCTTTCAAAAGCAATAGCCAGTGTTCTTAACTGCTGAGCCATCTCTCTAGCCCCTCTAAAGAGGAATTTTAGCAACATTCTTTTTGAATGGGTCTAGTCGCTTTATTAAAAAAATCTTTTCTTAGGGTTGGAGAGATGGCTTGCTTGTTAAGAGTGCTGGCTGCTCTTCCAGAAGACTTGGGTTCAAATCCCAGCACCTACATGGTGGCTAACAACCATTCATAACTCCACTTCCAAGGGATCTGACACTTACTTTCTGAGTTCCTTGGCATCTGAGTATGAATATAAACTCGTCAGATAGACAGCCTTCCTCTCCCACTAGAGCCTCCATACTCTGCCATCCCTGCCACTGTCCACTGTGCTGTCAGGACCCTCATCTATTCCCCCCTATCTGCCCTTCTGGTAAATCTAGTCAGCCAGAGGTCCCTGTTCCAGGATGATCAGCTAAGAACAACCAGTGTTCTTAACCACTAAGCCATCTCTCCAGCTCCCACACTGAATTTTTTTATAATTCATTTTATCTCCACTTTTATTATATTAGACATCTGAAGTTAAATGGAATCCCTCAAAATTCATATCTAGCAGAAACTCAGAATATAACCTTATTTGGAAATAAGGTCTTGGCCAATATAGTTAAGTTGTGGCTAGGATGAACACCCCTCTTGTAAGAAAAGAAAACAGGAGAATGTCATGTGATAGGTACAGAGGCTGGAGTGATGCATCTATCATTCCTGCAAACCAAAGAATGCCAAAGATGACTGGCCTCCCTCAGAACCTAGACAGAGGCAAGGAAATATTCTTTCCAGATCCTTCATTTGCCTTCATTCTGCTAACATTTTGATGCCCTTCAGAACAGAACCATTAGAAAATAAATTTTTGTTTTTAGCCGCCCAGTTGTTTGTGGTAGCTTGTTATAATAACCCCAAAATACATTAATCATTGTTTCCTTCCTCCCTTCCTCCCTCCCTTCCCTTCCCTTCCCTTCCCTCCATTCTCCCCCCCCCATGTCTCCTGTAGTTCAAGCAAACTGCAAACTCACTATGTCACTGAGGCTGACTTAAACTCCAGATCTTCTTGTCTCACCTTCTAAGTACTAGGATTATAGGTGTGCACCATCATGCTTGGCTATCTACTACTTTCAATATCCTTGTTTTGTGCTTCTGTCATTTTAGCTATGAATTGTGGAGGGGGTCTCCTCTGGTCATGTCTATTTACTCTTGTGCTTGGATATCCATTTCTTCCCCAAGATTTCTTTTCTTTTTTTGCTCTGATCTCATTGAATAGATGTGCCTTTAGTTAAGTCTCAGCTCCTCCTTATAGCCCATGGATTTTCAGGCTTGGTCTCTTGATCTTATTCCCAGAGCTCTTGGAAGTTGCAGCCCTGCTTGTTTACATATCTCTTTACATTTGTATTTCCTCAAACTTGTCTTCCATCCTGGATATTCCTTCTTCTGCTCTGTCTAGTCTATTGGTCATTCTTTCTACTGTTTTTTATTTGATTAATTGAATTCTTTATTTTTAATATTTCTATTGTTTATTTTTACAAAAATCTCCATTTCTTTGTTGCATTTTCCTTCCACATTGCTTGCTTTTTCAGCCAAATTGCTAACTTCCTCATCCGTTTGCTGACTCTCATCTACGAGTCCAGCTTTTTTCAGGTCCTAAGTCAATTTCCTTGCTTTGTTTATCTTCTGTATCCTCTTTCAGGTCATTGATCATTTTTACTAAGAAACTTTCGAGATCTTCATTTGGCCTTTTACCTGTTTCACTACCTTTGAATCCAGTGATTGATGGGGTATGATCTTTTGGAATTCCATGTTGCCTTGCTTTTTTATTTTTTGCATTTCTTGGTTGCAATTTGTGCATCTGTTGCTTTGAGTACCTTCTGTCTTTGTTGGGGAATCTTCTCACTGAGAAGCCTACTCCTGAGGGCTTAATCCCCTCTACCATTCAAAGATGAAAAAAACAGTTATAACATCAGCGGCACCGTGTATAAGATACAATGATACACTTAAACCATTAAAACCACTAACAGACCACCACTGGGCACAAGACAGAAAATGGAAAAACAATGAAGACTGCACTATAAAGCTAAAAATCATCAAGGGTAAATGTGAAAATAGTGAATGAATGAGATAAAGTGGCAAAGAAAGGCAAGAAAGAGGAGAAGGTTAAAAGAAAGGAAGAAGAGTGGACAAATATGTTATGAAGGGGGAACGGAAAAAGTAGGAGGCAAAAAGAAAAAGGGAAAGATTGCCCAGTATTGAAAACATTAGCAAACAAAATTAGAAAACCCTAAGAAAGGAAATAAAAACATAAAACTTGTGCTTTCTTTTTAGGTTGGGTGTGGTGGCTCATAGCTATAATACTAGCACTTGGGAGGCTGAGGCATGAGGGTTGCCATGAGTTTGAAATAACCAGCATGAGCTACCACATCCAACTGCATCTCCTCTTAGTTGACAAAACTCACAGTTTTGGAGGTTGCACAGCTAATCCATTATTAACCTCCCACTAAATTGCTGGTGCTAACATCTCTGATGTGTGGGTTATAATAACCTCTACAATATTTTACAAACACTTGAAGCCTGCTCTTGCTAAAAACATTGGCTCTACACTAGAGCCTGCAGATATCTGGTGAGTGACTAAGACAGGTTAGGTAGTGACTAAAATAGGTTAGATAGTGACTAAAACTCTGTCTTCATACTGTGCCTGTTCATTTCTCTATCTTGCCCCTTAGAATCTACTCAGGTCTGCATGGAGACATACCACTTCAAAACTGTTTTGCTCTGTTGCAGCTGATGCATGCCCCTTATGCCCTACTCTTGCATTTCCTCAGCTGCTCAAGCACCTACAATCTTCTCAGAAAGTCCAAACTAAACCATGAGAACAAGATGTAAGATGATTGGTAATCCAGCAATTCCTGAGCAAAACTAACCATTTATTAGCCTGTTACTAATGGAAGATAACCTGATTAGTTCCCCAACACATCAATACAAGCTTGCTACTACTCCCTTACAGCCTGGTCATCTCCATCAGTGTTAGCTCCCTTCTGTTTATGAATTCTCTCTGCCTCTTGTGTCTCTGTCTCTGTATCTCCCTGTCTCTCTGTGTCTCTCTCTTTCCCTCTCTCTCTCTCTCTCTCTCTCTCTCACACACACACACACACATTTTTATTTATGTGTACATGTGTATCTGCCATGCATGTGCAGGTACCCATAGAGGCCAGAAGAGGGTGCTGTATCCCCTAGAACTAAAGGTACAGGAGGTTATGATCTACCCAACATGGGCAATGGGAACAAAACTCTGGTTCTCAGAGCAATAAGAGCTGTGAACTACTGAGCTCCTGAATTCTTTTTTTAAATGAAAAAAAATATATATATATCTTTTATTTTAATGATTTTAATTGTTATACATTTATTTATTTATTTGTTTATTTATTTATTTATTTTGCAGAGGGTGGGATGAGTGGGCATGTGCCATATAGCACAACCCCTATAAGCATAAGTGTTTTTACCAGCTAAGCCATCTCATCAGCACCAGCTAAACTCCCAGTAAAGGACCCTTGCCTGTCTTGTTCATAGTATGTGACTTGATTTCACTTCTGCTGTTTCCAAGTCCATAAGATCCCACCATCCAGGATCAAAAGCTCTTCAAATATCACTATTTATAGAGGTTTGATGGAAGCTTCATGACCTAAATGATTGTTGGTAATCGATTTTCATTTTTATCCCACCTATATCCACTGCATCTATAGAGGAGGGAGGCTGAAAGTTCCCAGTTTCTTTTTTAATTAAAAATTACATCTATTTGTTTTTACATTTTCTAATTAATTTATTTTTATTGTGTGTGTATGAGTATTTTGCCTGCCTATATGTAAGTGCACCACATGTGTGCAGTGCCTACAGAGGTCAACAGAGGGCATCAGATCCTCTGGAACTGGAGTTACAGATAGTTGTTAGCCCCCATTTGGGTGCTGGGAGCTGAACCCAGGTCCTCTGGAAGAGCAGTCAGTGCTCTTAACCATTGACCAATCTCTCCCAGCCATTTCTTTATTTAATGTTGAAGGGTGGGGGGATGTGTGCCATGACGGGCCTATGGAGGTCAGAGGACAACCTGCAACAGTCAGCTACCTGCTTCCGCCATGTGAGTCCCAGGAACTGAACTTAGGTTGTCAGAGTTGGTGACAAGTACCTTTACCAACTGAGCTATCTCTCTGGCCCTGAAAATTCCTCACTTCTGGTCAGAGCTTGGTGTATTCTGGTGACTAGTCCCCATCCTGTAGCTATCTAGTAGTCTGCCAAGAGTTGCCTCGTTGAAACAAAAGACACTTTGATTATCTTTATCATTCAGAAAATTCTAAGAATTTTAAGAACACTGTGTCCATAATCAGACAAAGACTAGCTGGTTTTCTGTGATATCAGAGGTATGCTAGTAAATGTTTAATAACCAGCTCCAGGAGTAAGGGGGTCAACTGTGATTTGTAGTGTGTACAATTTCCTGGATATTCCATATAGAACATTATATTATGCAGATTTCTGAATCCCTTTCTTTCTATGGCTCCCTTCTTTCTGGTCCTCTGCTCTGTGCATTCAAGCAGCCTCACCCTCTTGATTTTTGTCTCCTCAAATCAATAAGACTGCTGTGATCTTGTGTTTCCCATCCCTGCCTCACATCCCAGCAGATGTCTCCAGGAAGAACACTCTGCTAATCTTAGGTCTCACCTTGTTTGACTCCCTTTTCTCGGGGATCAAAATTCTGTGCTGCCAAAACAGCCAGGCATGTGCCATGACACCCAGCCACAATACCAATTCCTTTCTTACTGGGAGATGTGCCATTTCCGATGTCATATTTTCCTTTTGTAAAAGGGAACCTTATTTTATTTTTGTTCTTACAAACTATCAGCTCACTATTCTTTTACCATACCTTGCTTTAGTGATTGGATAGTCCACATACCTTGTGGAGACAGTGATCTAAAAGAGGTACCCTTCACCTCTGGCTTGCCCTCTCTGAAAACAGAGCCTTGACTGATAGGTTCAGGCAGAATTTCCTGGATCTAGGATTATCCATAACATCTAAAGAAATTATCTAGGGGCTTATGAAACAGTATAAGGAGCAATTGAAAGTAACAAGTCACATCAACATGAGAACAAGGTAAAATTTGTTTTATATATATATTACATATATAGTAATATATATATTACATATATAGTAACAAATGCTTAACACTAGACTTGTTTATTTATTTTAGTGCTGGGGGTTGAATCCAGGGCCTGGCATATCCTGGACAATCACTCCCAGTCCTAGATCTTTTTTTCTTTTATTAAGAGGGCATAAAAAGGTAAAGTTTATTATTTACATATATAAAGTGAGGACCTGGGCACAGTCCGGGCAGCTCCTATCAGTTGGTGATGATGAGCTCATCCACCTCTTATTCTTGGTAGCTCCCATCTGGAAAGTAGTGCTGAATGATGATGGGGATCTTTCAGGCCTTGAGTTCCTTCACGGTGCTGAGTGAAGGCTCTGGCTCCCCCTCCAGCTCCACCATCACAGGGGCATATACCACAACCTGGAGTGCTGGGGTACCCGGCAGTGTACTCACTCATACTTGGTCATTGACGGAGTAGTGATTCACTTATTGTTGGCCTGTGGTCGCTGCCCAGAGGGAAGGATCTTGATGTTCTCCTAACCCTCCTCCTCAGCATTTCCAAGTCATCTAGCCCTTCATCTCCATATTGTCAAAGTCCTTGCCATCAAAACTGCCCTCATCATCTGACATGACGCCCTTGCCAGGGCACCCCTGTTCCTAGCACAGACCCCTGAACTTCATGTCTCAGCTCATGTGGCATCCCTGTGGCCTGAACCCTGCCTGACCCAGAAGCCCTAGATTTTTTGAAATTTCAATTTCAAATTCCTCCTTATGAGGGAAATGGGAAAAAAAAAAATCCAAGCATGCCTTCTAAGAGCCAGCGTCTGTCCGACACCATTAGAGTTTCCCTTTTCTTGCTCTGTGCCAGCTTAGAAGATTTTCTGTACAGTGTCTCGCACCATTCTTGTTCCATGAGCCTGTGAACAGATGGAGTCAGGTGCTTTGCAGTACCTTTCTTACACATGGCACAGCTTGACTGAAATTTCTTTTATACTGTGAACATCAGGAGGATTATCTTCATAGCTATAAAGAGAATTATTTCTGGGGCTGGAGAGATGGCTCCGTGGTTAAGAACACTGGCTGTTCTTGCAGAAGACCCGGGTTCAAATCCCACCACCCACATGGCAGCTAACAACTGTCCGTAACTCCAGTTACAGGGGATCTGACAGCCTCTTCTGTCCTCTGTGGGCATTGCATGACACCGGTGCATTTACCTACATGCAGGCAATACACACATACACATAAAAATAATAAATAAAATATTTTTTTAAAAAAAGAGAATTATTTCTATATATCTGTGAAGATGTTTCCAGAAGACACTGGCATTTGAATCATAAAACCGAGTAAGGAAGATCAGCCCTCATGCAATATCAGTGGGCACCTAATCACCTGAGACGTTAGAGCAAAAAGGTCAGGAAAAAGGAGCTTCCTCGCTTCTAGAGCTGAGACATGCATATTCTCTTCCCCTGAACATCAGAACCCTGGGTTCTAGACCTTTGACTTCAGACTGAAGATTACACTGTTCACTCCCAGGATTCCTGAGCCTTTGGACTTTGGACATGGACTTCACTGTTACTTCAAATTGTAGATGACACTCCATGGCACTTCTCAACCTCTATAACAACGTGAGTCAATTCTCCCCAATGAACCCTCTCTTAGATACCCATCTGTGGATTCTGTTTCTCAGGAGAATTGATTCGGTTTCTCCAACTAATACAGATTTTGGTACCAGGACAGGTTCTGGAGACTAGAATTAAAAGGATAAGTTTCTTCAACTGTTTTTGCAGTTCCTGGAACTGATTCTGATTTTATTTGTCTTAAAAATGCTAAAGACTAAGCCAGGTATGGTGGTGCATGCCTTTAATTCCAGCACTCAGGAGGCAGACACAGGCAGATCTCTGTGAGTTCAAGGCCAATCTGGTCTACATAGTGAGTTCCAGGTCAGCTGAGGCTACAGGGAGACCCTGTCTCAAAAAGACTCCCCCCGCCATAAAAAAAATTTGTGTGGAATTCTGTCTCTACTTTTAGGTTGTACAGAATATCACAGATGGAGTCACCTATAAATAATAGAAGAAGGTGGCTATGATGGTGCATATCTATAATCTCAGCATTTGGGAGGCTGAGGCAGGACTATAAAAAGTTTAGGGCCAGCCCTGAGCTACATAGCAAAACTCTGTCTCAAAAAATTAAATTTTAAAAATTTATTTATGTCATGGTTCTGGCAGTTAGCATATTCAAGATCAAGGAGCTATACCTGGGGAGGGTCTTTTTGCTATGTCATAATGTGATGAAAGGCATGATTTTTGAGAGAGAGAGAGAGAGAGAGAGAGAGAGAGAGAGAGAGCGAGAGAGAGAGAGCAATGTGCTTTCATAACAAATAATGAACCTACTCCCAAAATAACAGGGCTCATTCACTTATGAGCCCCTAGGGACTTAATCACCTTTTCAAGGTCTCATTTCCCCACATTGTTGTGTTGGGAATTCAGTTTCTAGTACCTAAACTCTAGAGGATGCATTTAAATTGTAGCAGATATTCCTAAGCAACCATCTATAAGAGGCAAAGAAGTCAAACCTGGTAGTACACATCCATAATCCCAGAATTTGAGAAGCTGAAACAGGAGGATGGTAAGAAGTTTAAGGGTAGCCAGGGCCTCATGGTGACAATCTGTTACTCTGAGGCTCAGTGGGTAAGGGTAGTTGCTGAACAAACACAAGGACCTGAGTTCAAATCCCCAGCATCCACATAAAAAGCTGGGCATGGCCGCATGTGCCTGTAACCCTAGTTCTGTGAGGGATGGAGACAGGAGGATCACTGGGGCTTACTGTCCACCAGCCTAGCCCCGAGTTCAGTGAGAGACACTGTCTGAAGAAAGTAAAACAGAGCAATAGAGCAGGACACGCAGGTCTTCCTGTGGCTTCATACAGGAGGGAGGGAAGGAGAGAGAAGAGAGGAGGGCAAGAAACTTAGTGACTCTGCATGCTAGACTTTCAAACGTTTAGAAAATTAAGAAATACTGTCTACAGCCTGAACATACCAAATATTGTCAGAAAATTAAGAAATAAAATGACATTGCTAAAGGAAAAGGTGAGCTCAGGGAGTTGAATCCCTGGTTCAGGCAACACATACATGAACTAAGAACTGGGAAGGAGACTCTTCTGTCCTATAGTCATATGGCTGAAATTACTGAAAATAAAATACAAATCCTTCTCATGTCATTGACCAAATTACAATGAAAGTTGAGCTCCCAGTCTTGTATAATGCCTACTTTTTGTTTATTTGGGGTCTTTTTATGTTGTTGTTTTGAGGCTTTTTTTTGTTTGGTGGTTTTTGTTTGTTTGCTTCTTGAGACAGGGTCTCCCTGTAGCCCCAGCTGGCCTGGACCTTGCTATGTAGATTAGGCTGGTCTCAATCTCACAGGGATCTGCTTGCTTCTGCCTCCCAAGTGCTAGGATTAAAGGTATGTGCTACCATGCCCAGGTGGATGTCTACTATTAAAATTAGGTCCTTGATCAGAAAAGAACAGTCTCCATTTTTTGCTTATCTGTTTTCTTTTTTGAGACAAGGTCTTACTATGTAGCCCAGGTTGGCATTTGCTATGTAGAAGCTAGATGTGGTAACATATCTGTAATCCAGGCACTCAGGTGGCTGAGGCATGAATTTGAGGGTACACAAATACCCCATCTCAACAAACATCAACAAGACAGTGAAACAAACTGTGTGTCCCTTTATGGTCTCAGATTTGTGATCTTCCTGCTTCAGCCTCCTGGGTACTGGGATTACAGGTATACACCACCATGCCAAACCCTGAGACCCTATAAGCATCAGTTAATATAATGAAGGAAGAACTTGACAAAGCAGAAATCTGGGAAGCACGTATGGAAATGAATATTGTAAGTGAGAGGTGGGTTGGGCTGGAGAGATGGTTCAGTGGTTAAGAACACTAGCTGCTCTTGCAGAGGACTAGGGCATTGTTCCCAGCACCTACATGGCTACAGTCGGTAGCTTCAGTCCCAGGGATCTGACACCCTCTTCTGACCTCCACAGGCATTGCATGGTATACGTGCACTTACATGCAGGCAAGACTACTTATACACATAAAGTAAAAATAAATTTTTTAAAATGAGAGTTGGCAGGGGAAGAAACATACAATGGGGACAGACCAAATTTATTGAGATGGGACCATTTAGAAGGGATGTGGCCTTTAATCCTACATTTTGGGGAGTTATAAATGCCTCCTAGTTTCTCTGAATGACTGACTGAAGCAGGATCAAAAGATGGTAACCCCGAGTAAACTGGAGATGCCTGATTTCCCCTTGGTTTAATGTTGATGAAAGAGTCAAAGACTTAGGGAAACTGGAATGCTAGAGTAGATTTGTCTCTTAAGAGCTACTCACCTACCCAGGGAGGGTCCAGAGCATATGCCTTTCATCAGTACTTGGAGAAATAAATAGACTTGTGACAGGAGCCTAGCATCCCAGAAGAGCTCTGTGATTGATGACTCTTCTATGTTGACTGGGCCTTAAGTGGGAACTTAAGTCACTGAACTGGAAAAATTAAATACAATGAGAGTAATGGGACCTTAGAGTGACAGGGGCCAAGTGTCAGCACTAAGCCATCAAAGGCAAAGTAGGCATTGTTCCCTTAATAGACAGCAGAGACAAAGCAATAATCAGACCCATGGCTTTTGCCAGATGATCACAGTGTTCCTATAGGTGAAATAGGTAGAACATTTACTAAACTTTTACTTGACTTGTATAAGAAGAAATCTTCCAGGTCAACTGACCAAAGGTCTAACTCATTGTAAAAGTAGAGTCATGGCCCATTAATGGATTCTCAGACTTGGATCAGTTTACAGATCCAGAACCCTTTGAATGAAGGGGAGACCAGGTCCACTTTAGGAAAGACCCCTATATACTCCCCCAAACATATCCTATTTTTTTTTCCTATCCTCCCCAAAGGAACTTATGACCTGTACATTGGAGAAAAAGATCTAATTAGACCTTTCATGGACTACTGGGCACTAGCTCTGAGGTGACATTGATTCTAGAAAACCCCAAACATCGCTGTAGCCCTCTAATCAGTGTTAAAGGTTTGTGGAGGTCGCATGACCATGGGAATTTCAACTCAGGTTTGACTCACAATTGGTTCAGGAGGTCCTCCTAACCACTCTGTGGTGATTTCTCCTGTTATAAAGTACACAGAATAGACCTTTCAGCACCTGACAGAATCTGCACATTGGTTCTCTAACTTGTGGAGTGAGGGCCATTGTGGTAGGAAAGGTTAACTGGAAGCCATTAGAGATGTCTCTATCTTAGGTGACTCAAAAGCAATACTAGGGGATAGAGAAATGATTCAACAGTCAAGAGCACTGGTTGCTCTTGCAGAGGACCTGGGTTCAGTTTCCAGCACCCACATGGTGGCTGACAACTGTCCATAACTCTAGTTCCAGAGGATTTGACACCTTCTTCTGACCTCCAAGGGCATTCCCCAACACCAGTGCACTTACATACATGTGGGCAATACACTCATACACATAATTTTTTAAAATTAAAAGCAATGTACGTTAGTAGAGGGACTGTAGAATTAGTGGAAACATCAAGGTTTTGAAAGATGAAATGATTATGTTATGATTTGGATATAAAATGTCCCCATAGACTCATGCATTTGAACATTTGGTTCCCAGCTGGTGGCTCTGTTTGGGGAGGTCATGGAAACTTCAGGGGACAGTCCCAACTCTTAATATCTTATGAGGTGGATTCAATTTCAACTTGATTGGGGGGGAGGGGATCAAAACCATAGCAAATTTTTTTTAGAAAGTTATACAATGAAAGATGAGTTTACAAGCCTCGAAGAGGCAGTAAGTAGTAAGAAGGGGCAAGCCACATAAAATAATGCACCAGACAGATAGACCAGGGCACAGGAGAAGAGTGAGAGGAGAGTACTCATAATAGGTGTGAGGTTTCCTGCCTGGCAGCTGCCTTTGCCCAAAGGAATGATGGGGAAAGAGGAGTTGATGGTTGGGGACAGAGAGGATGAACTCAGATTGGAATTGGCTGGTTTGAAAGATGACACCAGACACCAGATGTCACTATACTCCTAGTCTGAAAATTGTAAAGCAGTGACTAAGCTACCAAAGGGTAGTCCAAGCTGTGTGAGTGCCATCTGCTGGCTGGGCTCCACCTGATGTGCTTTCTTCTGCAGGGCCAGCACAGAAATTCCACATACACTAGGAATTCTAAGCTACATTAGGCATCCCACACTGCGGATGACTCCCTGTGAGCCCAGACTGTATGCTGTCAAGCTCTATGACAAAGATCCAGCCCTTTGAGCTGATAAGGATTTTTGATCTTGGGGGGAAACTAAGACCTTAAGTCTGAGTTTAGAAGTCACATTATTTAATATAGTTACCAAGTTTGATATAGGGAAAGGAAAGAGCTATGCAAACTAGAGTATGTGTCCTATCTAAAGATATTCAAATTCACAAGCTAAAAAACCAAAAAAATAATGCTGACCTAACTAAATATATCATTAGTTAACCACTGTGAAACCTATGCTAAGCCATTTGCTCAAGGAAAATGTTGGTAAATACCCAACAGGAAGCTTTGAATGCCCAGGAGACACAAAGGGAAGGAGGAGATCTTGGAGGCAGGAAAATTTGAGTCTTAATCTATTATCACACCTTATGTAGATACAGTTTACTTCTTTCTCCATTCAAAGGGTACCAACTGCCCATGTTAGGATGCAGTGCCAGGGGTTTAGGGAGACCGTGGTCCAGCTATGTCATCAAGGAACCAGCAGACACTGGAACATGTGATCTAGTTCAGCAGCCCCTAAGTTTCAGATGTGTGAAGGTCTTCACTTGTACAATTTTCTTTAAATAGGCCTTAACTCAATTCCCTTTCTAATATTCAGACTCAAACAATACCCATTAAATAGTGAGTTTTATGTGCTATGTCTTCCTCTTCCTCCTTCTCTCCCTTCTCCTCTTCCTTTTAAATTTAATGGTTTAATGGGAGGAATTTTTTTATTGTGTGTATGTATGTATGTGTGTCTGTGTGTTGGTTTGTGCCCATGAGTGCAATGCCTATGGAGGCCAGAAGACACTGGATCCTCTGGAACTGGAGTTACAGGTAGTTGTGAGCTGTCTGACATGGTGTTGGGAATCAAACTGGAGTCCTCTGCAAGAGTGGTACCTGCTCTCTCCAGTTACAATATGTTATTTAACACACTTAAAAGTTTTTTTAAAAAGCATCTATTAAAATTTAAAGTGAATATTATATTTAGCACCTGAGACATTTTCATTAGTTCCCAGAAGTCTGAATGTCATGTGCTGGAAGCATTGACACACCCTCACT
Source organism: Nannospalax galili (assembly GCF_000622305.1). Taxonomy (NCBI): domain Eukaryota; kingdom Metazoa; phylum Chordata; class Mammalia; order Rodentia; family Spalacidae; genus Nannospalax; species Nannospalax galili. Next base: position 546,927 of record NW_008352264.1, on the reverse strand, counting down.
TCACAGGTGATAAGTGAATAAGGTTTGGTGTTCGAATAGACGAGCCCGGGGTTCCAAGGTGGGTTCTGACCTTGGTCTTACACTTTGTGAGCTTCTGTTTTCTCACCTATGAAATGGAGGGAAGAGCATGTGTCTCTCAGCAAGGCTTAGAGATTCGAGAGGCTGGGGAACACACTCAGGAAGTGACACTGTTGTGAATGCTGCTGACACTACATCCTACAGCATGCCAGCTGAGCTTGGCAACCAGGACCATTTCACCAAGAAGGATGGACCACTTCTAACCAGACCAGCAAATTCTTATGGCAGCCAGCCTTGGGGTAGCCCTGCTGCTCCTCCCTCTTCACCACCACCTGTCTGGCACACAGTAGTTATGCAATCAGCAGGTTGTAATTTAAGGACTGCAGAGTTGTTGAGGAACATGTCATGACAATTACAGAATGTCCACCCTTCTCACATCTTAGGTGTTGAATGAACATTCCCTACTGCAATTGACGGCCTTATAGAAAGGTAGATCCAAAACGGGGATTTTCTGTGGAAAGCTACACTTAGGGCAACTGTGTTGGAGAACATACAACAGGACCAATAAATCAAGCTCCTTGACTTTGCCCAAGAATTTGGTATCTTAGGTTTGAGAAGGACCACCCTGAAAATCATTCTGTTAAACCCATTCTTTTGGTGATTATACAAAATTGAGGTCTATGACTTCTCAGAAAGGCCAGTGGCTTCCCAAATACACACAGCTGGAGTGGCAGTGCTGGGACCATATGACCACATTCTAGGTCTCCCAGGCAGGGCATCTCATTGCCTGAAAACTGCAGTCAGCTAGGCCTGCCACTTTACATGTAGTAGTTACAGCAACTTTGAGTATGGGATTCTAGAAGAGAAGGTATGTAATGTTGAGATCAGGCTTTTAAAAGCCAGACATTCAGGACAGGGCTTATAAAAAGCATAAACTCAAGTCAAAACTAGTCTGAAACATGGGCTACATGGAATATGTAAAATGGGACATCAAAAAGTAAAAATGAGGGAGGAGGAGAGTGCAGTGTAGTGTTTTATTAACAATTTCTTTGTTTTCCTTCTTTATTTTTTCTGTTTAAGAGAAAGTTGTGTTTTTAACCTTTCAAAAGAGCTTGTTAGAATCAAAAGGTATTTTTCGTAAGTCTTATGTTAGCTACAAAACAAAAATTTATAATAGACAAACACAAACTAGTTAACAAAGAATCAAAACACACCAGTAGAATGAGGCACTTAACCACAAAAGAAGACTGTAAGAGAAGCAAAAGAAACGACAATAAAACTAGAAAAAAAGTTATTAAATAGCTGCAGTAAGACCTTACCTATGGGAGAAGTTCCTTAATTGCTCTAAGCTCTATATTTTCTTTGAAAAAATCAGGATAATGACAAAACCCCCAACTGACATGGTACTTAACAAATGCTCAATAATATAAATAGTATCAACAATTCAGAATAATGAAACTGCCTCTTTTCTAGACAGAGGGCTGTCCTGCAGTGCTGAGCCCATTAGTAACATGATACCTTTCCATCTGTCCCCAGGCTGTTGCTCATATACAGAGTTCCTTGAAAGGAATACCAGATAGCAGTGGGCTCCCCTCCATCCTGAGCTTTCATCAGACTGCAGCCCAGCAAGGGGCCAAGTTGGGATTAAAGTACCATGTGCTAAAGCTCCTGCTGTTTAGTAGGTATGTACTGAGTTTAGAAAGAGATGTAATTGCTTGTGGAGTCGCTGCGTCTATGTAAGCCTCCATCATGACAAATTCGGGAGTTTATCAACTTACAAAGAGGTTTATTTGGGGGTCACAGTTTTGGAGGTTCCACTCCATGATTGTGGAGACCTGTGTCTTATAGGCCTCTGTTGTGGGGTATAGCACACTATAGCAGGAGCATGTGGTGGAACAAAGTTGACCATATCATGGCCAGAACCAGGAAGAGAAGAAGAGGAAAGGCAGCTGTTCTACTCTCTTATCTTGTTGCTGAGACACAATATCTGACAAAAGCAACTTAAGGAAGGAGGATTTGCTTTGGCTGATAGTTGGAGGTTATAGCCCATCATGATGGAGACATCATGGCAACAGGAGCTTGAGGCAGCTGACCACATTGTGTCCACAGCCAGGAAAGAGAGAGTGATTTATGTTTGTGCTCTGCTTGGTCTATCCTTTTTTGTTAAGCCCAGAACCCCAGTCCATGGAATGGTGCTGGATCTTAAGATGGATCTTCCCGGGGGCTGGGGAGATGGCTCAGTGGTTAAGAACACTGAGTACTCTTGCAGAGGACCTGGGTTCAATTCCCAGTACCCATATGGTGGCTACAAACCATCCTTAACTCCAGTTCCCCAACTGACATGGTACTTAACAAATGCTCAGTAATGTAAATGGTAAATAGGCCCTGGGTGCACTCATATACATGCAGGCAATACACTCATACACGTAAAATAAAAATAATTTTTAAAAAAGATGGGTCTTCCCATTTCCAATTAACCTAATCTAGATAATGCCTCACAAGCATGCCCAGAGGCTTGTTCCCTAACTAATCATAGATCCTGTCAAGTTGACAATCAATGCAAACCATCACAACAGCATACCTGAGCAGACTCCAGTGTTAGATGGGGAGATTTCTCTCTTAGATCAAAGGACCCACAGCAATCTTATTCTTTCGAGATGCTGTCACCTCATGTGGCAGTTTGCCTCCTTTTTTAAAAATGTATTATTTTATTTTATGTGTTTGAGTGTATTGCCTGCATATGTGTAAGTGCTCCTGTGTCACACAATGCCTGTGGAGGTCAGAAGAGGGCATCAGATCCCCTGGAACTGCAGTTATGGATGGTTGTTAGCTGCCATGTGGGTGCTGGAATGGAATCCAGGTCCTCTGCAAGAGCAGCCAATGCTCTTAACCACTGAGCCATCTCTCTAGACCTTTCCCTCAGTTTTGACAGAAGGTTGCTGAACACATTTCTGTTAAGTATAGCCCATGCCTCAAGCACAACTGCAGATGAAGAGACAGAGGACATTCTCTCAGCCCCCAAGAATGTGAGCATTTTGGAATTATGAGTGATGATAAGAAAATTTGAATGAATTACTTTTAATTCCCTTTTATGGTTTTACTGAATGAGCAAGGGACTCCCAGTCAGAATAAGCTTGTCTTACTTCAGGAGAAAGCAGATTTTTACAACTGTTGGGAGTGTGGAAGGAAGTGTCCTTGATAGCAAAATTAAATTATTTCATACAGCAAAATGCCAAAATCTAAAGCTGTTTTAAGTTTTAGCCATATGCATACTTGGATAAATACCATCCGTATCAAGATATAGAACGTTCTTATAGTGCCAGGAGTTTCCCTTCTCTTTACTTCCAGTCAATATCCATATCTCCAAAGAGGCAACCGTACACTATTTCTAGTACCATAGATAAGTTTTATGTTTTCTTTTTTAAAAATAATTTAATGAGAATTTCATACAGGCATATAAGCATATAAAGTGTTTTGATCAAATCCATGCCCATTCCCTCCCCTCCAACTCCTCCCATATCTCCCTATCACTTTTTTCCAATAACTTCATGTGCTCTTTCTTTTTTTTTTAATGGAGTTTTTGCTACTCTAACATTCCCCCCTCTGAAGAGGTAACGCTAAAATCTTTTAAGGATTTTGGCTGTTGCTAAGAGGCCCAAGGACATTTTGACTTTTAGCCAAGAAACTGGTTACTTTTCTTTGGGGTCTTTTTATCCTAACTGCCTAGCCAATTCCTACCTCCTAATCTTAACACACCATCTTCTGCAGAGGTTACCCAAATTGCTGATAGGAAATCAGGATGCAAGCCACTTTGGCTTCTTCCATGCTCAAGAGAGATGCAGGGTGAAGCAATTGGAGTACCCCTTCAGTGGATCTATCTAAAAGACTCCCAAATTGCATAACTTTTATCTCTAGGGGGAAAAGAAAGTCCTTGAATCATGAATAGGAGATGTGAAGGAGAAGTAAAGGCAAGAGTAATTAGCA
>NW_008352264.1:539373-542613 GCF_000622305.1 Nannospalax galili | reverse complement strand
TTCTGATTTTGTTCTGAATCGGAAAGTGCTGCTAAGATTTGAAGTCTTACATCTGAGCAGCACTTTCTGATTCAGAACAAAATCATCAATAAGAAATAATTGCCTAAATAACTTTTTATGTGGACTTAAGCCTAATGTCTGAGAAGTATAATCCTTTGAGCTCTTAAAGATATATACTGATCACTTTACTCTTTGGTTATGCTTTTCTTTTGGGTGTTTAAGCCCATGCAGTTGGCCCAAATAAATCAATTTATATTTACACATAAGTTCATTTGAGGATTTGTTCCTCAGGTCACATGGACTTGGGAAGAGCCCCCTGGCTTCTTTCTTTCTTTTTTATTATTTATTTAATAACCACATGATTAGAAGAAGCACTTCATTACAACAGCATTAACATATTCAATAACAATTTCCAGAGCAAAGATGTATCTCTTTCAAAATTGGCTGTAAATTTTTAGGTTCACAGTTGAATTAATACAGTTATATAATATTGTACTCAGTATAAACCCTATAAGACATAAAATTAAATGAGGTTTTAAACTTTGAAAAAGATCTCCATTTCATTATTAAAATACACAGTTTCATACAGAAAAATTCATTTTTAATACAACTGACACTAAGATGCATATGCATTTCTAATCTCTATATATCTGATTATTACTAGTCACAGTTGGTTACTTTCTAAAATCCTTGGCACCTGAGCATGGATATAAAGTCACCAGGTAGATTTAAATGGTAATGCTTTTCACCTCTACTAATTAACATGAAGCAAATTTTTATGCTTCTTCCTCAAATATAACTTGTGGGTCTGTCTCTCCCCTCATGGGCCACTGGCCACCGATCCACAAGGACAAAGGGAGCAGAAGCGATGAACGGGGTCAGGACGGCCAGTGAGCATGACAGAAAAGACTTTGTAGGTTATTGCCAATGTTTTCTTATAACAGTTTCAGAATTTCAGGCTTCACATTGAGGTCTTTGAACCATTTGGAGTTTACTTTTGTGCAGGGTGAAAGATAGGGGTTTAGTTTCATTCTTCTACAGGTGGAGATCCAGTTTTGCCAGCACCATTTGCTGAACATGCTGTCTTTAATCCAGTGAATGTTCTTGGCCCCTTTGTCAAATATCAGGTGGCAGAAAATGCATGTACTCATATTTGGGTCTTCAATTTTGTTCCATTGGTCTACCGGTCTATTTTTGTGCCAGTACCATGTTGTTTTTATGACTATAGCTCTGTAATACAGTTTAAAATCTAGTATAGCAATCCTCCTAACATTGCTCTTAGTGTTCAGGGTTGCTTTGGCTATTCGAGGTCTTTTGTGCCTCTATATGAATCTTAGGATGGTTTTTTCAAATTCTGTGAAGAATGTCATGGGGATTTTGATTGGCATTGCATTGAATCTATAAATGGCTTTTGATAGGATGGTCATTTTTACAATATTAGTTCTTCTAATCCATGATCATGGGAGGTCCTTCCATCTTCTGATGTCTTTCTCAATCTCTTTCTTTAAAGATTTAAAATTTGCCTTGTAGAGATCTTTAATGTCTTTGGTCAGTTTTATTCCAAGATTTTTTTTCCAGTTATTGTGAAAGGGGGTGTTTCCATGTGCTCTTTCTCTGATTGCTTGTTATTGGTATATAGGAAATCTACAGACTTTTATAGATAATTTTGTAACCTGCCACTTTACTGAAAGTGTTATTTCTAGGAGTTTTCTGGTGGAATTTTTGGTGTCTCTTAGATATAATATCATATCGTCTGCTAAAAGGACAATTTGATCTCTTCTTTTCCAATTATTACTCCTTTAATTTCCTTCTCTTGTCTTATTGCTCTTGCAAGAGTTTCAAGCACTATGTTAAAGAGAAGTGGAAATAGTGGATAGCCTTGTCTGGTTCCTGATTTCAATGGGGATGCTTCCAGTTTTTCTCCATGTAGAATGATGTTGTCTGGGGGTTTGTGGTATATGGCTTTGATTATGTTGATGTATGTTCCCTCCAGTCCAATTTCCTCTAGGACTTTGAACATAAATGCATATCAAATTTTGTCAAAGGCCTTCTCTGCATTTATTGAGATGACCATGTGGTTCTTATCTTTGAGCCCATTTATATGATTTATGACTTATGTATACTGAACCATCCCTGCATCTTTGGAATAAAGCCAACGTGATCACCGTGGATGATTTTTTGATGTGTGTCTGTATGCAGTTTGTAAGTATTTTGTTGAGAATTTCTGCATCTACGTTCATTAAGGATATGGGTCTATAGTTTTCTTTTTTGGTTGTATCTTTACCTGGCTTTGGTATTAGAGTGATGCTGGCTTCATAGAAGGAGTTTGGAAGTTCTCCCTCCATTTCTATCTTTTTGAATAAATTAAGTGGTATTGGATGTAGATCTTCTTTAAATGTCTGATAGAATTCTGCTGTAAATCCATCTGGTCCTGGGTTTTTTTAGTGGGGAGATTTTGTATTACTGTTTCAATTTCCTTATGTGTTATGGGTCTGTTTAAGGTTTTGATCTCTTCTTAGTTTAGTTTTGGTGGTCCCCATGCTTTTAGATACCTGTCCATTTCTTTTAGGTTTTCAAATTTAGTAGTGTATAGGTTTTTTTCCTCCAGTTAATTATTTATTTAATAACCACATACTTAGAAGCATTTTATTACAACAGCATTGACATATTCAATAACAATTTTCTGAGCTAAGATGCATCTTTTTCAAAATTGGCTGTAAATTTTTAGGTTTACAGTTGAATTATTACAGTTATACAATATAGTACTCAGTATAAACCGTATAAGACATACAATTAAATGAGGTTTTTAACCTTTAAAAAAGATCTTTATTTCATTATTAAAATGCTGTTTCATAAAGAAAAATTCATTTTTAATGCAATTGACATTAAGATGTTTGCACATGCATTTCTAATCTCTATATATCTGATTATTACTAGTGACATTCAGTTACTTTCTGAGCTCCTTGGCATCTGAGCATGGATATAAAGTCATCAGGTAGATTTCAATGGTAATTTTTTCACATCTACTAATTATTATTTTTAATTATCATTTTTATGAAGACTTATTTTTTTATTCTTTTTTAAAATTTTTAATAACTACGTGATTAGAGGAAGCATTTCACTACAGCTTTAACATATTCAGTAACACACACCAGAGCAAGAGTACATTTGTTTCACAAGGGGCTGCGAGTTTCTCGGTTCACAGTTGAATTAATACAGTTATACAATATTGAACTCAGC
>NW_008352264.1:514875-538272 GCF_000622305.1 Nannospalax galili | reverse complement strand
TTCCTTCCGACTTTTTGATGTAGGCACTTAGAGCTATAAACTTCCCTCTAAGGACTGCTTTCAAGGTGTCCTAGAGATTTTGTTGTGTTGTATTTCATTTAGCATTTAGTTCCAGGAATACTTTTATTTCTTTTTAAATTTTTCCTTTGACCCATTCATCATTCAGGAGTGTGTTGTTTAATCTCCATGTGTTCATGTAGTTACTAGGGTTTCTTCTGGTGTAAGCTTTATTGTTTCTTCTGGTGTTGATTTTAAGCTTTATTGCATTGTGTTCTGATAGAATGAATGGAATTATTTCAATATTTTTGTATTTGTTGAGGCTTATTTTGTGCCCCAGTATATGGTCGATTTTGGAGACAGTTCCATGGGGCCCTGAATAGAAAGTATATTCTTTGGCGCTTGGGTGGAATATTCAGTAGATGTCTGTTAGACCCATTTGATGTATGGTATTGTTTAATTCAGATGTCTCTCTGTTAATTATCTGTCCCATTGACCTATCTAATGGAGACAATGGGGTATTGAAGTCCGCAACTATTAAATTGGGGTTAATCTGGGTCTTAAAGTCCTGTAGTAGTGATTTTATGAAGTTGGGTGCACCATAGTTTGGTGAATATATGTTCATAATTGTAATATCTTCTTGGTCAATTGTTCCTTTGGTCTGAATGAAGTGGCCCTCTTTGTCTTTTCTAATTAGTTTTAGTTTAAAGTCTATTTTCTCAGATATTAGAATTGCAATGCCTGCTTTTTTCTTAGTACCATTTGCTTCATATATATTTTCCACCCTTTCACCTTAAGGTAGTGCCTGTCCTTGAAAGTGAGATGGGTTTCTTGCAGACAACAAAAAAATGGGTTTTGTTTCTTAATTCATTCAACAAGTCTGTGTCTTTTGGCGGGGGAGAGTTCAATCCATTGATATTTAAAGTTATTAATGAAAGCTGTGTATTGATTCCTGTCATTTTTATTTCTGTTCACATTCTTGGTGTAGCTGTGCATATCCATAGTTATACCTTCATTAAATTTCTTTCTGTAACCCTTTGGGTATAGTTGTTCCTTTCTTCAGCTCTTTGTATCACTTCCAGAACTCTCTGAAGGCTTGGTTTTGTGGACATGAATTATTTCAGCCTATTTATGTCATGGAAGATTTTTCTTTCCCCTTCAACTATAATAGACATTTAAATGTTTCTTTTATTATTTTTATTTTATGTGTATGAGTGTTATACCTGCATGTAGATGAGTGCACCCATGTCATGCAATGCCTGCGGAGGACAGAGAGGCTGTCAGATCCCCTAGAACTGGAGTTATGGGCAGTTGTTAGCTGCCATGTGAGTGCTGGGATTCGAACCCAGGTCTTCTGCAAAAACAGTTGGTGTTCTTAACAACTGAGCCATCTCTCCAGCCCCTATAATAGACATTTCGGCTGGGTAAAGTAATCTGGGTTTGCATCTGTGGTCATTTAGAGCTGGAAATACTTTGGTCCAGGCTCTCTGGCTTTCCTAATTTGCACTGGGAAGTCAGCTGTAATTCTAATGGGTTTTCCTTTATATGTGACTTGCTTTTTTTTTGCAGCTTTCAGTATTCTATCTTTGTTCTATATGTTTAGTGTTTTTACTATGATGTTCCCTAGAGAGTTTCTTTTCTGGTCCTGTCAATTTGATGTTCTATATGCTTCTTGTATTTGTATGGGGGTGTCTTTAATTTTGGGAATTTTTCTTCTACAATCCTGTTGAAGGTCTGGTCCATACCATTATCCTGAGATTCTTCTCCTTCCTGTATGCCTATGTTTCATAGGTTTGGTTTTTTTATGGCATCACACAATTCTCGCATATTCCATTCTTGTGTTTTCTTAAATGTTTCATAATCGTTGCTCGTGTGGTCTAATTCGTCCACTTTTTCTTCCAGTCTTGATATTCTGTTTTCCATTTCATTCATCCTATTGGTGAGGCTTTCTCCTGTCATTTCTAATTGGTTTACTGAGTGTTTCACCTCCTTATACTTCCTTCTTCATTTCAGCCTGAGTAGTCTTCAATATTTCTCTTTTTCTGAATTCATTCAAAAATTTATCCCTATCTTCTTTCAGTTCTTTGATTTCTTTGTTTGTATGTTCTTTAAAGTCACTGAATTCTTTTATCGTATTTATAATTGTTCTTTTGAGTTCCATGTCCTGTGTTATTTCTGTGGGGTTCTCATTGTACTCCTCTAGAGGACTACTGGTACTTGGTGGGGATATATTATTTCTGTTTTTCATGTTATTATTTTTTTTCACTGTGACTTTGATGTGTGGATTATTTTTTGTAGTTTCTGATGCTTGTGTGAGACTCAAGCCTTTCTTTGTTGAGTTTAGGTCTGCTTCTTTTTGTAAACTTTATGTGCCTTTGTGGTTTACTTTTTGGGCATGAAAAGTTGGTTGATCTAGGCTTCAGGTTCTCTTTTGATTTTATATTGAAGTGGCCAAATTGCTTTTGTCTTGCCGCTCAGGAGTTCTCACAGAGGCCCAAGTCAGATGAAGATCAGATGCTCTCAGGCTTTCTCCTCAGGTCTGGATCCCTCCAGGAAAGATGCTGGCCCAAGGAAGCTGGGGAGCTGGGCTGACCAGGGGTGCAAAGGGAGGTAGGGGTGAGAAGAGGCCCCGAGGGCTCTCAGGGACTACAGGAAGGAATTGGTTTGGTCTGGATGCAAAGGATCAGTGAGTAGTCAGGAGTCTGGGCCAAGAGGTCAGTCCAGGGGTCTGGGGTGCCAAGATAAGAAATGGGCCAGTGCCCAGGCTATAAGGAGAGATGGGGTGGGGAGCTGGGGATGTCAAGGTTGGCTCCTTTCTTTTACCAGTTCCATCTATGTGAAGATAAGTCAAAGGTCTTACTCGACCAAAGCTGGCTTTACTTAGAAGCATGGAGGAAATGTTGCTTCTGAGTTGACCCTCTTCTTTATAGACTGGACACTGGTTCCAGTCCATCTGGTGAGGTCTCCATGGCCTCCCTGAACAAGAGGACAGGTGACTCACTATAGTTACAGGGCATTTTGAGAGATTTTCCATAGTCCCCTGGAACTTAGTTGACCTTGGAGTGCAAGGGGCAAAGACTGTTCTTTAAGTCCCTCTGACCACATTAGTATAGACCTCAAAGTATGGCTGTTAAACATCCAATGAGGTTAGTTCCACCAGTGTGTTACTTTTAATTACCATGTGCTATGTAGATAAAGCTTGGGTACAAAACCAAACATTGGTTTGACACTAGAACCTTAAAAGGGAATAAGCATTGCTTAGTATCCCCAGGAAAAGAAGTCTCACAGAGATGGAAAATTTATTTGTTAATGTTATTATATCTTATAATTATTAAAAAAGAAAATGAGAATGTAAAAGATGTTAAAAGGATATGGGAATGGAGGTATTTTCCAAAATAGAAAAAATGAGAAAGCCTATGCAAGTGAAGGTCTGTGTAAGTTTGTTATGATATATAAAGGATGACACAAAAATAATATACATGTAATCTTAAAATTTCTAAGGTCATAGTTTAGTCAACTAGTTTAAGGAACAAAATATATATCTAGTCAAGGTTTATCTGAGAAAATTTATATTTTGTTATTCCATATATATATATATATGTGGAATCAGCATACTGTTTTCTATGGCTTCTTATCTTGGCTCAGCACAATACTTTTGGCTTTTATTTATGTTATTGTATGTACCAGTAGTTAATTATCTTTAAATGTTTCTTAGCCCACTGCAGGAATATTTCACAATCTTTAAAAATCTGTTCTCTAATTCATAGATACATTTGAGTTGCTTTCAGTTTAGGTCTATTGTGGATAAAACCACTTGTTTGGAAAAAAAAAAGCTAATCAGACATGATAGACTGGAGAGGCTGAGGCAAGAGAATTCTGAATTTGAGGCCACTTTGTGCTACACAGCAAATTCCAGGCCAGCTGGGGACACACAAGGAAACCCTGTCTCAAAAAGAAACTAGCTTGCTACTTTCTAGTTATGTTTCCTTGACATTTTAGTCTAGCTCTCTGTTTCAGTCTCTTTACCTGCAGTCTGAAGGTAACACCTACTCCAAGGATGCTTGTGAAAATGAAATGAGATGCCCTACAGGGCCATATGAATTGTTTAAAGCCTTGTCAAGTCTTTTTGTTTCCTTGGCAGATGTGAAGGAGGATGAAAGAAGGTTGGAATGGGGGTGGGGCTCCCAAGATTAATTGGAACAAGCAATAAACAGCAGCCAAGCCTGTGTTAAAAGGAAGAAATGTTTCTGAGCGAGGGGGTAAGGAATGCCAGCGAGAGCTGGAACTGGACGGATGCCTCCCGGGCTCAATTGCGTGGCTTCTAGTTTAGGTGTCTCAGTGGATAGGAGCACATACTTGGTTTCTATCTGCCTGGACTGAGGTGTGCTTTGGGTTTTCACTCAGGACTCAGCATCAGGCCAGAAGTGCAGATGTCATTCTAGCCCCGCCCCTTCCTTGCCCCGCCCCTTCCCTGCTCTTTCCTGAGCTCCCCTACCCTTAGGCCTTAGCTACCAGTGAATTGGTGCCTGATAACCCTGCCAACAAAAGCCGGTCTGGCAGCTGGCCGCACAACCCAGGGACCGCTCTGAGATCCAGGACCTGCTGGAGCTTTTGAAAACTATCTGCTTAGCTTGGCTGGTGCTTGTGCCTGTAATCCCAGCAGCACTGAGGTAGCTGAGGCAGAAAGATCACTCCAAGTTCCAGGTCAGCTTAGTCTATCTAGTGAGTTCTGGAACAGTTTGGGTCACAGAGTGAGATGCTGCCTTAAAAAAAGAAGAGGAAGAGAGAGAGAGAGAGAGAGAGAGAGAGAGAGAGAGAGAGAGAGCTCAAGGTTTGGTGTGCATGTCTGTGATATCTATATTTAGGAGGTGGAGGCAGGAAGATCAGAAGTTTGAGGTTATCCTTGGTTATACATAGAGTTTAAGATCAGCCTAGGCTACATGGGACTCTGTCTTAAAAATAAACAGTATTGTATTATGGTGTTATTTAATATGTAAATTGTATTGCTATACATAAAATAAAGTATGTTTTTTTAATTTAAAGTTTAGTTCAAGGAACAAAATAAGCCAAAACAAACAAAAATAGGCAACAAACAAACACTGACCCCCTAGGAATTCATCTATCTGAATCACAAACACTGGATGGAAGAAACAGTTCATTTATTTCACTTTCTTTTTCAGATAAGAACACTGAGACACAAAGTGAATTCCTACTGAGTTCACATGGAGAGTCAGGAATACTGCTGTTAATAGGCCCCATTAAGTAAATGATTACCATCTTATTCATTCAACAGCCAAGCAACAGTGTTTTTTAAAAACAACAGCAACAACAACCATATATATATATATAATATATATATATATATAATCTCAAAGAATTAATATTAGAAAACTAAGGTTTGGAAAAGAAAAAATTTCCTAAGAACCCCTACCATATGAATTCAGATCTGAGCATAGGTCTGTGGCACTGGGACTCTCAGAAAGAGCTCTTTTGCTCCCAGGTAAATCTTTACCCTTGTTGTTTCCTCTGATGCTAAATTGAAGACTTGCCCTTCACTGAGCCTTCTGCCATGTTCACATTCTGATGCTTTTCAACCTTGGAATTTGGGGTTGGGATTTCTTTCTAAAAGGATGAAGAAGGGAACTTGGGTGAACACATGGGACACAGAGGAGGATTTGGGGGTTTTGCTGTTAGATTTCATTGTTTTTTTTAAATTTATTTTTATGTATTTAGATGTTTTGCCTGCATGCTTGTAAGTGTGCCCCATGAGTAAAATGCCTGTAGAGTCCAGAAAAAGACATCAGATCCCTTAGAACTGGAATTATGGACAGTTGTTAGCCACCATGTGGGTGCTGGGAACCAAACCAGGTCCTCCACAAAAGTAACCAGTGCTTTTAACTGCTGAGCCATCTTTCCAGCCCTGACTTTGTTGTTTTTTGAGATAAGGTCTCATTATGTACCCTCGGGTAGCCTTGAATTGTGAACCACCTGCCTCAGCCTTCTGACACAGGGACAGTTTGTATGATTCCCCATGTTAGGATGGAAACTGGGACTCACAGACATCTCTCTATAGGATTGTTCCATAAACATGTCTTTCTGACTTCGCAGTGTCTCCCCACCAATCCTTCCATAGCAAAACCTGCTTTCCAGAAGGGACTGTTACCTGTTATTTATTTCCAATACTTCACCTTTAGGAGTGTTTACTTGTGAAGACATATCTCCGAGAGCTAAGTGAAGACAGGAAAGACAGGTAAACACCCCAAGAAAACATACCACATGGACAGCCCAAAGCAGGAGGGGACATTAGGCTGGAGAGAGGATGACAGAGATGTTATGGTGTGTAGAAAGCTACAGGCTGGGACTGAGATGATTCAGTGGGTAAAGGTGCTTGCTGCTAAGTCTGATGATCTGAGTTTGATTCCTGGAACCCACATGGTGGAAAGAGAGACAACATTCCTGAAAATTGTCCTTTGACCCCCATATGTACATATGTGCATGTGTGTATACATACTAATTAATTAATCAATTTAATTAATTAGAAGAAAAAAAGCAACAGGCTGGATTCTGTGCTCCTGGCCTGGCCTGGACAGTTCCCAGTGATTGTCAGAGGTACCCTGTGTGATTCTCCAGGGCTCCGTTCACATGTGCTGTGATGTGGAGAAACATTGGACCATGGAGCAGCCCTGCAGCTTCTCCAGGAAGGCAAAGGGAATTTGCTGACTTATCTCCCCTTCAGTCACTAGAAGTCACAGAGGACAGGGGAGCTTCCCTTTGTATCAGAGCTACGGTCAGCACAGGGCTCTAGCTAGGGAAGAGTCATGGCAGAGGGTTGAGTGGCCTACTCAGAATCTTCTTGGGCTGTGTACTCATCACCACCGAGAGACCCAGCTAATGTGCTCTTTACATCACTTTCCTTCCTCCAATCCCTCAATGGCTCCTTGAGACCTCCAAGACACACTCCAGCTCTCTGGCATTCCATTTCTCATCACTCCTTGCCTCGTGTTTTGCACTCTGGCCTCTGCCCACATCCCAGTGCTCTTATTGCATGATCTCAGTTCCTGCAGTCCTGCTCTCCTCCCTCCACACCTGGCTCCCGGGTTCCACTGGCCGGCTTCTCTTGCCTGTCAGATATCATTGAACTTTACCTGGCCCATTCTTGGTCCTCCTCCAAGAGTCTCTTAGGTATCTGTTTCTCTTGGAGGGTCCCCAGAAAACCTTGACACTACCTTCCCCACAGACATCTGGGTTTGTTAGCTGTTACGTTGGGCAGCCTGTCAGAGTCTCTAAGCTGTTTGGTATTCGTTTCTGTGTCTTTCTCAGGAAACTATGAGATCCATGAATTATTGTAATTTTTCAGGAATTATTGTCATATGTTAATGCAATATGCATTTGTGTCTCTTTAGTGTTTAATGCAGCGCCTGGAACTAGATATTGTACTCATTTCCTGCTGGATATATGAATGCATGATCAATGGATGCGAATAGGTCAAGATCTCAGTGTTCCTAAGATTAATCTCAACACAGATAGTATTTTCAAATTCTACTTACTTATATTCTACTTAGAAAATAATAAATAGCCCACATTTATGGAGGCCCTCCTTTGTGCTAGTCTTTACACATCTTAGTTAATTTTTACTTCTGAGAAAGGTACTACTATTATTCCCATTTTGCAGATGAAGAAACTAAAATTCAGAGAAACTAAACCTCTTTCCTGAGTTAATTAATCCAGCTCATCAGTAGTGGCACCAGGATCCAAATACAAGCCATTTAACACCAGAGTATATGCTGGTTACCTTGATGCAACACATCACCAGCATGTTCCAGAAAGTACTAAAGTCAACTAAGTCTTGATTGTCTGTGGTAGTTAGCATGAGCATGAATGGTCAGCTTGAAGAAGATGCCCTCTGAGCATGCCTGTGAGGGATTATCTTGATTATGTTAATTGGTTGGGAAGACCCATTTTTAGTGTAGGCAGGGCCCTTGGGCAGGAGATCCTGGACTGTGTAAGGAGGAAGTGAACTGAATGCATCCACTGCCACTTTCTGTTTCTTGACTGTAGATATGATGTGAGTAGCTCCCTCAAGCTCCTGCCATTGTTACTGTTGTGATCTGGAATGGTGAACAGAATAAAGTCTTTTTCAAGTTGCTTTTTGCCAGACTATTTTATTATAGCAACAGGAATAGAAACTAAGACATTGTTTCTCCCATTTCACACTTTTCCTCTTCTCTTTTTGTTTTACAAGACATATCATGTAGCCCAGGTACTTGTGTTAGGTAGGCAAGGCTGGCCTTCCAGTTTCTACCTCCTGAATGCTGGGATTATAGGTGTGGGTCTCTCTCTCTCTCTCTCTCTCTCTCTCTCTCTCTCTCTCTCTCCCCAAAGAGAAAATTAACTTTCTTCCTGCCCCAAACCTGGAGCATCCATCCCCACAGGACAGTGCTTCATTACTGCTGCTATGATGCTGGTGAAGAAGTCAGGCTATAGAGCAACCTGCCCAGCACACCTGCTTGCACAGCCTTGTCCCAGAGCCCAGCATGAAGTTATCTGAACAGAGAGACTTCAGAGATGGGTCTTTGGGATGAGTTCCCCAAGCGTTCAACAAAGCAGAAGCTGGCTCCAGATTTTCTCTGAAATCAGAGCTGCCCAGAGGGGTGGGAAGACATCAGCATGGAGCAGATCCACTGAGGAGGGAGAGAAAGGCTGGATGTCTAAGATAATACACATCTGGATGAGTTGCCATCTCAGGGGATGGGAAGGAATAATGCCCTTTTGTGGAATACACAGAAAATGTGAAAAAATGGAAATGCAGGCAACATATTTTGGCTTAGAACCCAGAGACCTAAACAGAATGTCTTTATTGAAAATATAATAGGCTTGATAAGCACATGTTGATACTACTTAAACTGGCTTAAAACCTACATTTAAAAATATTTTTATTTATTATTTTTATTTTATGTGTATTCATGTATTGCCTGCATGTAGGTAAGTGCACCTATGTCATGCAATACCCTCAAAGGTCAGAAGAGGCTGTCCGATCTCCTGGGACTGGAGTTATGGACAGTTGTTAGCTGCCATGTGGGTGCTGGGATTCGAACTCAGGTCTTCTGCAAGAACAACTAGTGTTCTTAACCGCTGAGCCATCTCTCCAGCCCCCTTAAAACCTGCATTTTGTTATATAAAGCCTGATGTCATGTAGCCTGGACTGGCCTTAAATTTGTTAGGTAGCCAAGGCTGGCCTTGAGCTCTGTCCTCCTGTCCCCACCTCCCGAATGCTGAGATTATGGGTGTGAGCTACTATGCTTCTTCTCTCCTCCTTTTTCTCTCTCTCTGCCCAGAGAGAAAGTTGACTTTCTTCCTGGAAATTTCCCTGGCTTGGCATAGTAAAGATTCTTAAAAACAGGGAAAATTCAGAGAAGAAACACATCTTTTTACTTGACTGAAAAATCTGGAGTCGGGGCTGGAGCGATGATTCCACAGTCAGAGCACTGACTGCTCTTGCAGAGAGCCTGGGTTTGATTCCCAGCGCCCTCATGGTTGCTAACAACCATCTGTAACTCCAGTTCCAGGGGATCTGATACCCTCTTCTGACCTCCTCAGGCACTGACACGGGCAGCAGGCAATACACTCATACACATAAAATGAACTATTTTTTTGAAAAGGAAAAAAAGATCTGGAGTGGATAAAAAGCTTTTGTGTCCCTTCCCAGGATCCCACATTCATAATTTGTGTGTGTGTGTGTGTGTGTGTGTGTGTGTGTTTTATGTATATATGTGTGTGTGTTACATCTGTGTGTGTGCATGCATATGTGGAGTCCAGAGGTTGATATTGGATGTTTTCCTATATTGCTTTTTACCTTATTTTATTATTTCAAGATTTTAATTAATTAATTAATTAATTTGTTTGTTTGTTTGTTTGTTTTTGGTCTTTTTGAGATAGGGTCTTTTTGAGACAGGGTCTTCCTGTAGCCCCATCTGTCCTGGAACTCACTATGTAGACCAGGCTGGCCTTGAACTCACAGAGATCCGCCTGCCTCTGCCTCCCAAGTGCTGGGATTAAAGGTGTATACCACCACTCCCGGCTCAATATTTATTATTATACACTGGGTTGGCAGCACACACCTTTAGTCCCAGCACTTGGGAGGCAGAGGCAGGTAGATCTTTGTGAGACTGAGGCCAGCCTTGTCTACATAGTGAGTTCCAGACCATCTGGAACTACAGGGAAACCTTTCTTCAAAAAGGTTTTATTTTTATTTATGTGTATAAGTGTTTGCCTGCATGTATGGTATGTACATCATGTGCATGCTTGGTGCATACAAAGGCCAGAAGAAGAGGGCATCGGAGCCCCTGGAACTGGACTGTTGTGACCTGCCGTATGGGTGCTGGTACTTTAACCTAAGACGTCTACAAAAGCCACAAGTGTTCTTAACCACTGAGCCACCTCCCCAGACTCTCCACCTTTTTTTTTTTTTTTTTTTTTTTTTTTTTTTTTGAGACAGAATCCCACAGTGAACTTGGAGCTCACTAATTGAATAGACTAGCTGACCAGCAAGCCCCGAGGATTCGTCTGTCTCTGTCAACCAGCACTGCGATTACAGGTACACACCACCAGGCTCAGATTTTTATGTGGGTGATAGGGATCTGAACTCTGAGCCTCCTGCTTGTGCAGGAAGCACCTTACCCACTGTGCCATTGTCCCTGCCCCTACATTAAAATCTTTATAGCATGAGCTCCTAAAGTTGGAGGCTGCATCTTGTACATCCTTGTATGCTCAATGGGTCACAGAATGCCTGGATCATCATATATGTTCAACAGTTGAGATAAGCTGAATTAAGGAGAGAGAGAACACAGAAGGCAAAGGGCAAAATGATATTACGGAGAAAGCAGCAGAGTGGAGTGACAGGAAAGAAAGGCCTTGTTTTCAGCTGAGCACTCCTCCCTCCCTCCCGAGCATTTATTGCAGCTCCCTGGCCTGACTCCCACTCTTAGCCAGCCAGGAAAAGGAGATGGCAGAATGATGTTGCTCATGGGACTTTGCTCTGCTCTTTGATTCTGCTGCTGTGGGGCAGGTGCATTTTCTAAATTACACATTGAGGGGGCAGGTCATTTCAAGCCACCAGCCCCACCTGGCAAATGAAGCCTTGGTTAGCTACAGGCAGGCATTTCAGAGGAAAGCCAAGGGGCTCCTGGGTAAACTGGAAAGCAGATGCTCTTGCCAGAAGCAAACTTGGTAGGGAAGGGTGATGGTTGAGGTAGCTGAGCAACCCCTAGAATCTAGCAGCATGCTGGCTGGCAAAACTGGCGAGGATCCTGGGTCTCAGAGAGCTAAGGTGGTACATCTGGGGCTTCCTGAGATCCTGATGAGAGTATGTCCCTCTCCAAATCCATTTCCTCATTCATAAGAGTAAATGATGCCATCGACCCAGGGATTGAGCATCATTTGATACCCAGCACATGCTGAGCACTCAGTACAGAGCTTCCATGATGCAGTCACTCAGTGACTTCGTCTGTTAAGCAAGGAGGGCTATATTTACACTAATATGCTGAGAACCGAGGGATACAGAATCAGCAGCCTCTTAGCAAAGGATGTGAAGAGTTTATAGTAGGCCTACTTGGATGTTCTAAAGTCAAATCAAGTTCAGCTCAGCATCTTCAGATCAGGGTACCAGATTAGCAGGTAGAAGGATGCCATGGGCAGTTATCTTGATATCTGAAAGACAGATGACAAAGAGAGATGCTTGTAGACACAAAGACATTGGCCAAGCATCAACACCTCTGACTGCCTGGTCAAACCCCAAGAGGAAAGGGGCTGGTAGCTTAATAATAGAGCACAAGCCTTAGCCTGAGTGAGGCCAGGGATTCAATTGGAAAGAGGGAGGGAAGGAGGAAAGAAGGGAGGGAGGAGAAAATTGAGACACTTTTCTTATACTAGAATGATGTGTCTAGAGCTCTAAGACTAGCCCCCTCTGAACAATTTTTTTCAAGTTAATAATTTTTAAAAATTTTTAATAACTACATGATTAGAAGAAGCATTTCACTATAGCTTTAACATATTCAGTAACACACTCCAGCACAAGAGTACATCTCTTTCACAAGTGGCATTTTTAATGAGCTGAATTAAGACAGAAATTGTGTTTATTGAATTTGGAACTTACCCAAAACTGAAACAAAAGTAAAAACAGCATGATTTCAACAGGATGAAAAAGTTGGGCCAAAACTAATTTTTCAGTGGGGAAAAATGTAAAAGCCTATACTTGGGTTTAGAAAAAAGAATCACTGGAATACAGAGGCTAGAGGAAACCAGCATAAAAATTCACATATGACAAAAAGAAAGCTACATTAAAAAACAAATCAACGTGATTCACTAGTGAAATGTAGTTGCCAAAGAAGCCCAGGCAATTGTGGGCTGTTAATGAAAGAACAAGACTTAGAAGCTGGGTATGGTGACTCACACCAGTGATTCCAGCACTCCAGATGCTAAGGCAGAAGGATTGCCATGACCCCAAGGCCAGCCTGGTCTACACAACAAGTTCCAGGCCAGCTGGGACTATAGGGAAACCCCATATCAAAAAACCAAGAATTAAAAAGAAAACCTGGTTTCACTATGCTCTAACCTCTCTATTCAAATTGGAGCCTTTCTAGGGAGAAAATAGCTAGAGTAATGGAGGATTTGGAAGACCACATGGTCTGAGAAAGATGACTAAAATGAATGTCATCTTTAGAGGGTACTTTCTTTTTTTTCTTTTTGAGACAGGGTCTTGCTTTGTAGAACAGACTGGCCTTGATCTCACAGAGATCCACCTGCCTCTGCCTCCTGAGGCATGCACCACCATGCCCTACCCAGAGGGTGCTTACTTTCTATCTTCAAGTGAAAGAAAAGTATTCAGGTAGGAAAGGTCTTAATCATATTTTACATAAGACTATAGGGCTGAACATTAAAAAGATACTTTAAGAGGCTGGAGAGATGGCTCAATGGTTAAGAGCACTGACTGCTCTTGCAGAGGACCTGGGTTTGATTCCCAGCACCCACATGGCAGCTACAAACCGTCCTTAACTCCAGTTCCAGGGGAATCCGAAGCCCTCTTCTGACCTCCTTGGCATTGCACGACATGGTGCACTCACATACACGCAGGCAATACACTCATACACATAAGATAATAAAATATTTTTTAAAAAAAAGATCCCAGCACCCACATGGCAGCTAACAACTGTCCATAACTCCAGTCCCAGGGGATCTAACAGCTTCTTCTGACCTCTGCCAGCATTGCACTACACAGGTGCACTTACCTACATGCAGGCAATACACGCATACACATAAAATAAAAATAATTTTTTTAAAAAAGCTACTTTAAAAGTGCTCTTTAAAAAGAGCTATATTTCGGATGAGAAACCCAAGAGACTCATGGTCACAAGAATAGCTGGCACAGTTCCAAGAACCACGACCACATTCAAAGAGAAGAAGCAGGGAGTTGGGTGGTCTCAGAAAAACCCCACTTTCCTGTTGGTCTCTTATCAGGAAGCAACTCATCCCTTCTGGAAACTCTTCAGATTTATTCCATTTGTTGGCCAGAACAAAATCCTATGGCTACCCCTAGCTGTACAGGAGACTAGGAAACTGAGGGCCCAATAATGGGGAAGGGGAGGTAAAGCTTAAATCAATTATAATTAAGTCAGCACGCCAGTAGCCTAACAATAATGAAGTAGAAAATGAAAAGAGTTTGGATCCTTGATAACATTACTGAGCTGCTCAATAGCCAACTTCCAATCCTCTTAGATGGGGAAAATACATGTGTATTCAATTAGGCTACTGCCAGTAGGATTTTCTGGTACATTGATCCAATGCACCCTAATGGATACAAAGAGGCTGTTTATGGAAGTAATTGGGAATACAATCAATTGGACTACTTGTAGTTCCATTCACTCAACCAGTGTTCATTGAGTGGCCACTGTGCTCCAAGCACTGGTAGAACTCAGAGGATCTATTGGTGAGTAAAGCCAGTCATAGTCCCGGCTCGGGTAGAGGGGAGAAGACATTGGCTATAGTATAAAGTTCTCTGGGAGCCACATCGTGGAGGAACTGCCCCGGAGGTGGAGTCTGGAAAGACTTTCCAGACAAGTGAGCACCAGCCTGAAATAATCTGGGAAGACTAAGGTTGCTGTGTGCCCATAATGGCCTCCAGCTCTTGCCTGCATCTTGATCTCTTACTACCTTGGTGAAACTCACTAGAAGTACCCACTTCTGCTTTAAGCTCCATAGGATATGTCCTCATTCTGTCTTAGGATCTTCGTGCCTTTTGTTTGTTTGTTTGATTGTTTTGTTTTGATTTGTTTTCCCCCTCGGCATCTCCTTTTTCTGGCTTCCATTCCTGTAAAGCCAGGCCATCACATCTTCCCTGGAAGCACCTACCAACCTGACCTATTGCCTTGGACTTAGCTAGCATTCAAATTTTAATTTAAACTTGAAAACTATATTTATAAAGGTAACCCCCATCTAGTTTCAGAGAAAATTTGACAGCTTTCATAGAAGAGTGTGTGTATATGTGACATTCCTACAAACCCAGGTATCTGCAACCTTAGATGTTTTTTCTCCACAACTGATTTTTAAAGAAAAACTACTACTACTGGCTATTATTAGGGTTGGGGGGGTGACTTGGTGTTAGAAAGCTTGTCTAACATGGCAGGAGGCCCTGAGTTGGATGTCCAGCACCAAAATAGTAATAATAAATGGTTATTATTATTATTATATTTCTGTGAGCTCTCATATCTAAGCTGGATTCTTGTTTATTACTTAGATTATTACATCCTTAATGCCTAACATTAGGGATGTGTGTTTGAATTTCTCAAGGATGTAGGATAGCTTTTCCGTCTTTGTTTTGTTTTATTTTGAGATAGGGCTTCACTATGTAGTCCTGGCTTGCCTGGAACTCTCTATGTAGACAGGCTGTTCTGGAACTCAAAAAGAGCCACCTGTCTCTTGAGTGCTGGGACTAAAGGCATACACTACCATGCCTGGTCTACCGTTTGAAGTGACCTGGCCCTGCTGAGCATTTTCAGGGTGATAGTTGTCCTGGAAGGCACAGTGCTCTTCCTGAAAGTCCCACATTGTTAACTTCATAGTAGGCCTATACAGGGGTCACTAATTAAAGGGCACAGTAGCATACCCACATACTGTTGCAAGTAGATGCCCTCTAGAGATTATCTGGCAAGAGATAGGCCTGGCCATTTGTCCCAAACCACTAAGATAGAGGTGTTCCCGGAGCAATCATTTGTTTCTGAGAAGTTAACAGGGCAAGCAGAGTGCCAGACACTTCAGCCAGCTTTCTTATTTTAAACATTTACCCACATTCCGGAGAGACTTCAAGATTCACCCTCTGAGTTGAGTTAATACTGGGTTCTAAAGCTGTGGCAGGCGTGCCACTACCAAGGGCGCTAAGTTCAAAGCTGCCAGCGCCTATGCCCAAAGTCAAGTCCAGGGAAAAGCTCCAACAGGAGCAATCGCGCTTCTCCACTGCTCCGCCAGGCCTCCTGCATGGAGAAAACTCAAGGGCACACAGGACCACACTTGAATCAGCATCAGCGGTCAGATGCAAGGACAGTAGCGCCCTTCCCACGGAGCCCGGGAGGAGGCGGGGTCGCCTAGCCCTGCGCCTGAGCCCTGTGAGCTTCCCGGTTCTCCTCCTCCGCGCCGTCACTGGCTGCATCCCGCTGCCCCGGCACAATAGAGGCTCCGCCCTCCCTCCTCGCCAGCTCTGCGGCGCCCTCGTCCAGCCACTCTCCCCTCCCGCACGCAGCCGCCTCTGTCCGCCCTGCACCGGATCCCAGTGCGCCCGGGAGCTCCCCGAAGCCCGCCTTTCACCTGAGCCCACCCCAGCGGCGACGCGCTCCGTGAGCCCGCCTCCACCTCTGGGGTCACCCCTTCCCTGCGCCCTCTGCACAGTCAGGGCTGCTGGTGTCAGGAGAGAGATGCTCAGGGTCTGCTGGGAGCAGACTTCTGCCCCACTCAGACGCACCCAGCTTTAGACGGTGCTCCCAGAGGTGGGTCAGTCTCAGGCTCCCGGGAAGACTCCTTCCAGCCTCAGTCTGCTGAGACCTCTGACCCAAGGTGGTCTCTGTAAAGGGACTGAAGTCCCAGTTCTTGCATTTCTCATGGCCGAGTCTCTGCCGTTAGTTCTTTGCTTTGCTCTGGTCATGGCACGGGCCTGGGGGTCCAGTACTCCTCCCACAGGGACAAGCGAACCCCCTGACGTGCAAACAGTGGCGCCCACTGAGGATGAGACTCTGCAAAACGAGGCGGACAACCAGGAGAACGTTTTATCTCAGGTAGGATGAGGAGTCCCGTGCCCACCGCCTTGCCTTAGGGGCGATGGCAAGGGCCTGAGGCTGGTCCTGGATGAAGGCGTTTAGGGCAGTTTGTTTTTCTTTATTTCTAATGGGAAGGATATTTGCTTCTCATTTATTACAGTATATTCTTTCTTGTTTGGTTGGTTTGTTTTTGTTTTTTTTGTGTTGAAACAGGCTCTGATGTAGACCAGGATGGCGTCCAGCTCACTATATAACCGAAGGCTGGCTTTGAATTCCAGGTCCTCCTGTTTCTTCCTCCCAAGTGTAGGGATTACAGTGGTGGGCCACCACACTTGATTTTATTATTATTATTGTTATTACTATTAATACAGTATACTCTTAAATGTACGGATATGGGTCTGCTGATAGCTGGGGAGTCTTTCAAGCTTACCAAGTCAGGAGAAAGGAAGGGGAAGGAAGACTCCACACACTGCTTGGGAAGAAAGGGAGAAATGTGTTTTGGTGTAATGCTTATAAAAAGTACCTCTTGTCTATGTGGCAGCTTGTCAGGATTGGAATGTGTAAACAGGAGGGCATGCTGGACAGGAGGCAGATGACATAAGCCATGAGAGATGTTTTATGCTCTTGGATGGGACACTCAGGCCGAAGCATGGCTTGAAGACAAATGTCAGACGTGTAACACATATGAGGAGACCCCGGAACGGACAGATTCATGACAAGAACTGGTGGGTTGGAAATGGAGAGTGGAAGTGCAGACCCACACAGTCTGGATGACTCTTGGTAGGGACCAAGAGACCCACGATTGATGGGCTTCATAATGTGTCCATTTATGAATCTGACTCAGTCCTCCAAACACCCTGATACCCCTTCCATAGATGAGCAGAGGTTAAAAAATAGAAGGACTAGAGCCCAGCATCTGACAGTCTTTAGTCCAGCTCTCGGGACTGTCAGCTCTACTTTGGAGTTTATTAAACACTCATCTCTTCTTTCAATAATTATGCTAAATATGCCCTATGCTCACCCATAACCTCACATTGACCCTTAAATTGAAAAGACTTAAAGTACCCCCCCCCCGCTGCCCCCACTAAGGCACTGGAAAACCATCAACAAAAGCTTGCTTGAAACCGGAGCCTCCTGAAAGGAAGGAACCCACCCTGGGTTCTCAGAGCAACCGGAGCAGGATTGCGTAGGAATAGCAGGGTTACGTTAGGAATCTAGGCAGAGTTTCAGAAAGTAGACAGCCACGACTTAACTGTCATCATGAAGAGACCAGCCGCTCAAGTCACCCTGAACTATGCCTCCTTCTTCCACTGGTCCATTCTGCATTTGACAACAACCCTAAAGCAAATATTAGTGTTAGAAGAAACCCAACCATTGTAAGAAAAACATTATATGCCTTCTCCCCACCGCCTCCCACCCCTATTATCCCAAGGAACATTTGCACTCAAACAAGCTCCAAGCCTGCCTGCTGTCAAATGACGGGGACCCCTCTGCCTGGTTAGGAAGGGAGCCCTGGCTTTGGGGACATAAGGCCTACTGGAGATAAGCTGATGGAGCTTCAGGGGCTGTTCCTAGGGTAGAGACGATGTGTTTTTCTGTATTGGAAGGCTGGCAGGAACACGTGCCCAGAAGGAAATGTTTAGCATTGTGGAAACAGTAGGCACATCCCGTTTGTTCTGCTGGGTTTGGCCTGGGTTTGGGTTCAGAAGCTGCTTGAGGAGCCAAAAGGAACTCTTAGGCTATACATAAACCTTCTGGACCTATCTAGGTTTACGGCACTCTTTCTGTAAATCTAGTTCTTCCATCAAGGCTCAGATCAAATATCACTTGAGAAGTCTTCCCTGGATCCCAGGTGGAGTCAGTCTTGGCTCCCAGTGCACATTTTATCCCTGCTCTTCAGGGGCACTTAGTCTAGTCTGTGTGGCTTATTTATCTGTCTCCTACACCTTGGGCTCCTTGGGAGCAGGCTCTCTGTCTGGCCTATCATGACCTCTCAGTGTACTTCCTTCAGTCCTAAAGAAGTATTCATGAATAAATGAGAAACCTGTATTCCTCTTATTCAAAGACCAACTTTCTAATCCTTCCTTTTCTTTTTAATAGCCAATAAATTAAAAAAAGTTTAATTGTTTTTATGTGTATGAGTGTTGGCCTGCATGTATATATGTGTACCATGTATGTGCTTGGTACCATCAGAGGCTAGAAGAGCACACTGGATCCCCTGGAACTGGAGTATAGACACAGATGGTTGTAAGCCACCATGGGGATACTGGGAAATGAATTCTGGGCCTCTGGATGAGCAGCAAATGCTCTTAAAGCACTGACCCTTCTTTTCAACCCTTCTGTCTTCTAATGTAAACCTGGATTTGAGCTAAGGGCAAAGGCTATTGAAAGAATGATGAGGCTTGTTTTTTTCATTTAAATGATGAAAGGTTAAGGGCCCCCTGAGAGATACACAGTTTTCCAAGGCAAACTAAGCAAGCTGAGCTCTGAGTGCCTTCAGGGAAATGTCCCAGTCAGCGAATTATGAGCGATGACTTGTTCACTCCACAACTCAGAACAGTCTGAGGTCTCTGGCTACAGCAGGATGTTTGACAAAGTGAAATGACAGCCTCTTTGAGAAGCATGTGCATGCATATCTACACTTACTCTGTGTGTTTCTAGTTGCTAGGTGACTATGACAAGGTCAAGGCTGTGTCTGAGGGCTCTGACTGTCAGTGCAAGTGTGTGGTGAGACCCCTGGGCCGAGATGCCTGCCAGAGGATCAACGAGGGGGCTTCTAGGAAGGAAGACTTCTACACTGTGGAAACCATCACCTCAGGCTCATCTTGCAAGTGTGCCTGTGTTGCTCCCCCATCTGCCCTCAATCCCTGTGAGGGGGACTTTAGGCTCCAGAAGCTGCGAGAGGCAGACAGCAGGGACTTGAAGGTAAAAGCTGGGGCGAGGGGTTGGGGGGCATGGGATGACAGACACAGGGGTGGAGGGTGGGCAGTGCTCTGAATGAAAAAGCACTTTGGGGATCCATGAGACTACAGGCTCATAACTGGGGATGGAAGGCCTTTCAAGGAGGCCAAGCCTGGTCCCTGGAGTCATGTATGTGGATCTGAGGTTGATGTTCTAATAAGCTGGCAGTTTTCAACTCTAAAGTCTAAGGGAGAAGTTAAAGCAAAATATGCCTGCCCCTTCCTATAGAGCTAGGGAGGCCAGGCCTAGGAGTAGTTGCCAGGCCCATCTGGCCAAAAGAACTCAGTGTTCTCCAGGAAAACCACTGTCATAATTTACTGTCAGCTACCATGTACACAGAAGATGTGAAAGACACAGGGAAGAGTGTGTCTTTTAGTCCCCCGCACTGTTGTTGGGGTGACCCGCTCTGGCCAAGTCATCATGCTGGTGCTGGGCTCATGCATGGGGAAGCTTAGGCCCTATGTGGGCAGCCCCATGGTTGGCTAAGGGCTTCAACTGATCCTGCTCTTCCTCTTCTACTTTTGGTGTGGAGTAGATAGACTTGGGCTCCAGTCATTACTGCATGACCCTGTCCACACTGTTTCACTTGTCTGACCTTAGAATCCTTGACTATAATGTGGAGGGGTTTTGAGGGTCTGGAACCGTTGATGGAATGGCACCTATTGAGTAGTTGGCACAGTGCCCAACAGTCCATGAGGCCTGTATAAATGAACAGATGAAGAATGATGTATTGTGCTCCTGATGGGCCTGGCACCAGGCACCCACTCACTAACATAGTAGCCACTGATTCCTTTTTAAGCAGAAGTGTTTAACAGGATGAGGGCTATCCCAGGGTTTGGCCATATGTCTCAGAGAGGAAGCTCTGCCATGCAACTACTTTCTGAACCAAGTGCCATAGTCACTTAGTACAGGGATTGAATTCTGGGGGATTCCTGGAACTACAACAGGCAAAATGATTTCTATTCGGAATCAGAAAATCATCAAAATCCATACTAACAAGCTGTGGAATCCCTGGGGCAGGAAGGAAATCTTCTGAACATAAACATTTCCGCATGGAGTTCTTTATTTGGAGGCAAAGCTGGGGGATGATGGAAAGTGATTACAATAGTGCGGTCCAGCATACTCCCCCAAGCATAGGCCCTTGGTAGGAAATCACTTTTCAGCCTCTCTAACCTTCACCTTTGTCTGAACTCTGCAGCTACCTTTGTCCCATTGACTCCATACTGGTAGGGGAGATTGTATTGGGAAAAGATGAGAAGACCGAGTGCCCAGGGCAGGTTGCCATCTCAAACATGGACCACTAGATCTCCTTGTATTCCAGGATCAGTTCAGCTTTTTATACTAAGGAAAAGCTGATAAGTGCCTTTGAGGACCATTAGTAGATGGTGCAGTTGAGGGTTTCAGAAGCATATCCTCAAGGTATTGACATCTGTAGCCACTATGCTGAGTATTTATAGATTACCTGTTATGACCAGGAGCTCTGCTATATATCTTAATGGAACAGAGATGAAGGTGTCTAGTAAGAAAAGTAGATATGTGGGCAGCGGACCGATTTTGTGACAGAGGCACAAATAGTCTATGAAGATGTCTGGACTTCAGGTTTACTTAGTCCTGTAGTTTTATCCCATTTTCTTGCCCATTTTGTAAGGAACAATACATATTATTGGGCTAACCATTTCCTTGCCAGCATAAATGTGTTTCTGAGCGCCATCTCTTGTCCTGTCTAGTAACCTTCCTGGCAAACCTCCAACATGGAGATCTGAAAGGAAACTTCTCTCCTGGGGTTCTGTTTGCTCTAGCTCTGAACTAACTAACCTCTTGCCCTTGTTTCTTAGCTGTCCACGATTATAGACATGCTGGAAGGAGCATTCTATGGCCTGGATCTCCTGAAGCTGCATTCAGTCACCACTAAACTGGTGGGGCGAGTAGATAAATTGGAGGAGGTAAGAAGATTCCACTCTCTCTTTCTTCTGATCACGTCCCCAATGATACCGAACTTTCCACAGTATTTTTTAGAAAGCTTATGCCCTAACTAGACTTAACTCACCCTGTTCTTTTTAAAAGAAAAACACACATAAAACCTTTACAAATCATGCCAAATTGTTGGCGGCAGTCAGTGAACTGCAAATGTACCTTTTTTTCATCTATAAGTATCATATAATAATGATTTCTAGTTTTACCTAAGCTTCCAGGAAACTTAATGAAATGCAAAAGTGCAAAACCCTAGTCTTAGGGTGATACCTCCTCCTGGGTATACGGCTGCTAATTTCTTCCTTCTTTCTCTCCTTTTCTTCCTTTTTGTTGTGCTGGAAATTGAACTACGTCCTCAAGGCAAGTTCTTTATCACTGAGCTACATCCCCAGGCTCGGTTGCTAATTCAATTTTTTGGTTTTCTTTGTTTTTGTTTGTTCTTGATTTGTTTTGTTTCTATTTTTGGGGGGACAAGGTTTCACTGGAACTCAATGTGTAGACCAGGCTGGCGTCAAACTTACAGAGATCCACTTGCCTTCGTCTCCTGAGTTCTGGGATTAAAGTTGTGTACCCCACCCAGCTTTGTTGCTGATTTCTTGTTCTGGTTTTGTCTTTTAAAAAAAAATTTTATTTATTATGTTTATTTTATGTGCATGCATGTATTGCCTGCATGTAGGTAAGTGCACCTATGTCTTGCAATGCCTGCGGAGGTCAGAAGAGGCTGTTGGATCCCCTGGGACTGGAGTTACAGACAGTTATTACTTTCCATGTGGGTGTTGGGATTTGAACCCAGGTCTTCTGCCAGAACAATCAGTGTTTTTAACTCTGAGCCATTTCTCCAGCCCCTTGTCTTTTTTAAAAAATGATTACAATGCCTGAGAGAGAGAGAGAGAGACAGAGAGACAGAGAGACAGAGAGAGACAGAGAGACAGAGACAGACAGAGACACAGAGAGACACAGAGAGAGTATCCATCCACATCCATTTTAGACAAAGAAGACATAAAAGTGAGCTGTCACTAATGAAATTCAAGTTGCTCATACTTAGGAAGAATGACAGGTAGTATAATTTTCATAGTCAAAGATGCCACATTACTCTGGATATGAAGAGATGTTCAGTTGATGTGTGGTGAGGTGGGGGTTAGGAGTAGTGATGATGTTGACATTGTTATATTGCTCTAATGCTTTAACATGTAAACCAGAAATGATTTAATCACCAGGAAAGTAATGCCCCTCATTCAGCCCTACTGGAAAGAAGCTTACAGATATGTGTTTTTGACTGGCATCTGGCTCTTATACACAAAGAGCTGCTGCTTCAAGCACAAATCTATTTCGTTACTCTAACTGATTAATTTAATAATGCAATGACTGTAAGCATATCAATATTCCTTATAGAGTAAATGGGTCTATCATAGAGGGTCTATCGTAGAGGAGCTGATGTTCCCTGATGAGTGACTGATAGAACGTGAAAAAATGAAGACTCACACTGGGCATGGTGGCTCACTCCTTTAATCCCAGCACCCATCAGGAGGCAGAGGCAGGTGATTCTCTGTGAGCTCAAGCCCATCCTGGTCTACATAATGAGTTCCAGGCCAGCTGGGGCTACAGGGAGACCCTGTCTCAGTTTTTTTTTAAAAAAAAAAAAAAAAAAAAAAAAAAAAAAAAAGAAAAAAAGAAAATGAAGGCTCTCTAGTTTATGCAGAAAGAGTACCACACTGAGGGTCAGCACAGAGTGAGTACCCTGTGTCAGCCACTAAAGAGAGCTATATCTTACCTTCTGCATCTATAAGGTGGGAATGCTGTCCTACCTACTTTGTATGATTATTGAAGAAATTAAAGGTACATTAATCATGATGGAACTACTTCAAAATAAATTAAACACAGCACTGGGGTTATGACCAGAGAGGGCAAATACTTCCACAGTGCGCTTCTGAGAGAACTACGGCAGAGATGATAAAATATAATCACAATTGGCTTAGCACCTTCCCTCCACTCCTAAAAATGTTTCCAGAGGGGCCAGTGAGATGGCTCAGTGGGTAAAGGCGCTTGCTGCCAAGGCTGATGACTTGAGTTTGATTCCCCAGGCTCTACATGGTGGAAAAAAAGAACAGATGCCTATAAGTTGTCCTCCGATTTCCACATGAGCACCTTGGCAAACACATACACACACCAC
>NW_008352264.1:506074-514658 GCF_000622305.1 Nannospalax galili | reverse complement strand
CATGGTGAAAAAAAAAACAAAAGGCCAATAAGTGGCCTCCGAATTCCACAATGACACCCTTGCAAACAAATACACACCCCACGAATAAATAAATAAAAAAATAAATAAATAAATAAATAAATAAATAAACAAACAAACAAACAAACAAATAAATAAGTATATTTAAAACTTTAAAAAATGTTCCCAGAAATCCAGGCATGGTGGCCCATGCAGCTAATCCCAGTACTTAGGAAGCAGAGGCAAGATCATGCATTTGAGTCCATCTTGGGCTGCATAAAAAGGCCTGTCTTAAAAAAAGATCTCCCTAGAAGGTGAAGCCCATTTCCTTTTCCACCCACCCTTAGGTTTGGAGCCTTCCATGCTATGATGAGGTATTTTCAGAAAACAAACATTGCTCTTAGAGGGGTTGTAAAGTCCACGATCACTTCAGTGTGATGAGAAGCATCAGGGACCTGCAGCCTGAGTCTGGAGACAGGGTGAGGTGGCCACATGAACTGCATCAGCCCCCTCTAGCCTGCCCACTCTCACCAGAGGGACTGCCTGGAGGAGTAGGCCACTAGGCACCCTGGTTCTTTCCTTCTCTGGTGTTCCAGCTGAAATGATGTCATCCCACTCCCAAAGGATGGGAGCCTTTCAGTTACAGCTGCTTTCTGATTCTTTCGTATTCATTCAGAAAGAATCAAACCAGGGTCCAGAGCTGGAAAGCACCTCTGTTCCCCAGAGTCCCCCAGAACTGCCCAAATGTGTGATGATACCCCTTTAAGAAAACAATTGTATTTCTATAGGAGTGGGAGGGTCAGCCCTCTTTTCTGCTTCCACTTGACCTTGGTAACCACATAGTTTCCATTTTGTACTGTGAACCCAGCTTGGGAAAGATAGCTCTGGGAGAGGATTACAGTTCTTGGAGGCCAAGGTCAGGCACCCAGCGATGGAGGGGGCCGGTGGGCGGGACTCGTAGAAAGGCCCATTTTCAGCCCCTCTGGCAGCTAAGCCTCCTCTGGTTGAGGGTAGGAATGGGGTGGATCTGGTGTAGCACTGGACCAGCAAGATGGCACTTCTGTGCATGAACGTAGTAGCTGAGGTTTTGTCCTAATGATCACAGCTATAGTGACAAGGGTATCTTTTTTTCAAAACTTTTACATTTAGTAGCAAACATTGGACTTTTATAATAATCCATTTATTTGTATAGCATTCTACAGTTTTTAAGACATTCCATATACATTTAGTGATTTGTTCCTGTGAGCTGGACAGGATGTGAAACCTCAGGAAATTCCATGGCTTGCCTAACATCAAGAGCAAAGAAGCAAGCACAAGGCTGGGAGCTCAGGCCTTCTGGTTTTGGTCCAAGGCTCTTTCTAATCAACCTCAGAAGTTCCTTCAAGTCCTTGTTGTCTGCCCTGTAAGCATCAGTTTTTCCTAACCAGAACTTAAAAACAATAATTCTTCCAGAGGAGTTTCTAGGCAGAACTGTGGCTGTATCCCATATGTCCTATTAAATAGGATTACAGTTCAGTTAGGAAAGGTTCCACCCCAGGGAGGTTTCCCTACACCAGACAATCCCAGGCAGTGGGGCACTGTGCTGACAGGAGAGTCTTCAGATCCATGAAGTGGAGCACTGTATCTTAGCCTGAGGTTGAATCAGGCTCGTGCATGCTGTCTGTCTGGGGTATGTAGTAATTGAAAAGGCAGAATGTTGGGTAAATGGGAAAAACACTCCCTCTCCAGCCTGGCTCTGTAGGAGGAATGGAAGTAAAATCATGCTCCTGTGCCTTGTATATTCTTGAATCCCAAGGGGAGTTCTTTGGAGGTCAGACTAGACCAAAGGAGGTCAGATTAGAAGGGCATTTTGCCTAGAGTCAGAGCAGTACTTGCAGTACAAGTAGGCACATGTGTGCACATCCGCCGCGGCATATAGGAGACTGTAGGGATGGTAGCCTCGTTTACAGATGAAAGACGAAGGAAGAAGAGAAAAATGGATCCTGAACTGTTCAGAGCCTTGCTCTTGGTCAAATACACTCTGGCAGCTCTGCCTAGTGGGATGATTTGGGTTAAGCTTTTGTTTAATGATAGAAAATAATACATGCATTGAAAAAATATACAATGAATGTACAACTTGGCAACTTATTTAATGCCTGTGGTTACCTGTGGAGCTACCATCCAGCTAAAGAAAGAGAGATTGATGTTACTACCTCACAGTGCCTGAGTCTGTTTCTACTCCCCTGACCCAGAGCTTCTATCCAGACTTTGATAGTAATCATCTTCTTTGCTTTTCTTTATAGGTTTATCCTCTAAGGATGAGTCCCCAAGTATGATAGTTTTGCCCATTTTTGAACTTTGAATACCTAGAATCCTAATGATTAAACTGAAGCAAAGATTTTCATCTTTAAGTAGATGAGTGGCCCAAAGACTTACAGGCTGTCCAAACCTAAAACTTGATCCTGAAGGCATAGGCAAAGCATGAGCCCTGACACCCAGTGCAGCATACTGCTCCCAGGAACAGGCTTAGAGCACAAGCAGAGAAAACGATGCAGCAAAAATGATTAATAGAACCTCTTCTAGCATCAAGGCTCTGTGGTTAAGCCATTTCCATGAAAGCTGCAAATCTTTGTGGCATCCCCCCCACTTAACTGCAGGCATTTAACTTGTAAATGCTTGTATACAAGTATTTGGATATGCTTTTGATTGTGTAGACATACACATTTGCATTGTGTGGCTACATATCCCATGCTCTTAAAATATATGGCATATTGTAACCAGGTGTCAGTCACCTGTAATCCTTAGGAGGTAGAGGATTAGGAGTTCAGGGTCATCCTTGGCTAAAGGGAGTTCAAGGTCAGCCTGGTGAACATTAGACCCCATCTCAAGTAACAACAAAGAAAGAAAACAAGGCACACGTGTGCCTCCATTTTGGAAGGGGGCTTTCCGTTGCTGGACTCTACCTTCCGCTGTGTGTGGCTCTTCTTTTGCCCATAAGCACTGATGCACACTGGGGAACTTTGCATGTCAGCTGAAGCATTTTCTCTGGGTAATGTTGTCTCCAAGGAAGATTAAATGTGTCTGATGGGTTTTCCAGACCCAGAATTAGTCCTTTCCCTAGACTGTTATGGCCTAGGCATTGCTAATATTCTCCCCCAGATCTGAGGATCTAGTGGCTTTTGTGTTTCTGGCCCAGAAGGCAAGATCAAAGGAGCATTCCTGACTCAGGGGGATATATATTTTCACTAACTAATAGGAAAATGTAATTTTCATCTGTGCATGTCTGGCGGCAAGTTAGGAGAATTGTTTCTTTCCATGCTTTCCTCCTACCCTACCAACCGGCCCCATCAAAGCACTCCAAAGCACTCACTCTCCTGATCAAAGCTGCTTCTGGGGAATGTTCTCTCTAGTCACTTCACGTGTGGCTTCCTCAAGTGCAGCCTTGGAAAGGAAGATCCACCCTGTCTCCCGCAGTATCCTCTGAAAAGGTGATAATGTTTCTAAGATGCATTTCAACTTTAACATTACTTAATTCAGTTTACATCGTAATATGAGTTCAAGCCAATCAATGTATTACCACTCTTGGGGTTATATATATATTTTTTAAATCTAATTTGCCACTGTGAAATGTAAGCTCTTCTTGGCTAAAGGTAGATGAGTCATCCTTCTATCTGCCGGCTTGGGAACAGCTCACAGCTGCCAAGATACAAGGAGCATGTAGCTTGGCTTTGGGGTTATGTATGTGAGGGTTCCCTTAACACAGAAACTCATCCCCAGGGACCTGTGATTTATCTGGTCTGACATCCCTTTCAGGCCTGGGATCTTTTGAGGGCAGCTGGGTGGTAGGGCTCTTTGTTCCCCAGTCCTGGATCAGCAGTACCTGATACACATGAGATGCTCAGCAGCTGTTTAGTTGGGGAAGGATTAAACTCAGCAGCTGGTGGCCCCCTCACCCCAAGCCAGCCTGTTCCACCAGCTGTGGTCAAAGAGACTGGATCACAGCCTGCTGGTCCTGCTGTCAGGAGCAGCAGTTGTGTCCAGCTGCTCTTTCCCTCTAGCTCTCTTACCAGGAGCTGGGAGACAGCTGTCAGCTGGGGTGGCTGTCCCTGGCCATCTGGTCCTAGTTGTGTCTTGGAGGACTCAGAGGGGGAAGGGCAGGGCAAACACACAAGAACCTTCAGCTTCCCACCATGGACCCAGTCACCCCATCACATGTTTACAACACTGCTGCAGGAATGTATCTGTCTTCACACTTGCCATCAGCACCTTAACTCAGTGCACATCCAGCCAGTACCTTCCAGACACCTCCTTGGATGTGGTGGGCCATGCCTGCTAGCTACATGACTTGGGAGCAAAGTTTGGCCTACATGCAGTCTGGCCCAGCTTCCTCCCACAGTGTCTAGTGTGTCTCTCTTCTCTCCCTGCCTC
Source organism: Nannospalax galili (assembly GCF_000622305.1). Classification (NCBI taxonomy): domain Eukaryota; kingdom Metazoa; phylum Chordata; class Mammalia; order Rodentia; family Spalacidae; genus Nannospalax; species Nannospalax galili. The sequence continues at coordinate 510,254 of NW_008352264.1, read as the reverse complement.
AGCCACACCAATAGCTCTTCTTTTCTTTCATACCTGCATGTCTGTTACCGAGACCTCAATGGTCATTCCATTCCAGCATCATCTATGCGTCTCTAACCTTGTTTCACTCTGGGTACTCTGCCATACGCAACCCTTTGTCCATTCTCTGTAGTGAACCAGGGCAAGGTGGGTCCTTCATTCTTTCTCTAAGGAACCTATAGAGGTTGCATCTCAGGCGCTGTTACATGACCAGGCTGTGACTATTGTGTGGATTCCCTGATCTCCAGTATCAGAATCAGTGCCTTCCTCCATGTTTACTCTGTAGATCCTGGTTTGAAAAGCAAGGCGACAGAGAACAGCCAGAGCTCTGCACTGTGGCCACCTTTCCTCCCTGACCTTAGTAGTTTTGATATAAGTAAGGCATCTTCCCAGACCCACACTTGCCCAAGAGCTGGACAGCTTCAGGGTAGAGTTCATACCCATGGGACACCCCTTCCCCATGTCCACCTACCAGGGTATACATCTGGGTGTATCAGCTTCACAACTCACTGTGGTATATGTTGAGCAGTGTGCTGTCAGCTGTACCCCAACTCTACTTACATGATGGTTCTGCATTGTCCAGGGACCTTGTCCAATTCCTAGTGTCTCTCTCTCTCTCTCTCTCTATCTCTCTCTCTCTCTCTCTCTCTCTCTCTCTCTCTCTCTCTCATCTATACCTTTGTCTGCAGTCAGCACCAACACCTATCTCCATCTGACACCCTCCCATACCCAACAGCATGTCCCTCTAGCACGTGGCACTTGTTCTTTGAAAACCTCCCAGTTTTCCTGGCTCTGCCTGGTCTAGAAACTCATGACCAAGCTTCCAAATCTTTAATTGTGTCCAGCCTTATGTTCCAGCCCTCTAGATGCTTGCTCTTCCTCTCTCCTCCTCCACCCTCCTCTTCATGGTGCCAGGATCCTTTGGCAGGGACCATGTGATATGCTGGCTGCTGCCAGATAGGCACCCTTCCTACCGCCTTCAGCACATTGCAAGCATGGCCCACGAGCCAAGTTGCACACACCATAAATGTCATAGTCATAACTGTCCCAGAGGGGAAGAGCTTGAGGCATGAGGTCATGGGGTTCACCCGTTTGCCCAGGCAGGATCCCGAGCACCCTGAGTAGAGCCTGCACCTCCAAGAAGTACTCCACAACAAGCCCTTGGTGTGAGGATGATAGCGCCCAGGGAAGGCCAGCAGCCTTGCATAGGAGGTGCTGAGTGGAGGGGCAGCAGCTGCTGTTGCCCTGGGGACACCAGCTGGCTCAGCCCAACAGGCTGTTACGGTGATGCTACCTCCAGCCTGGTGTTTATTCAGGCGGCCAACGGGTTTTGCTGCTCCCATGAGGTGAATAAACTATATGGCTCCTCTGGGTTTTCAGAGCCGGGCCGCCTCAAACCCTCCTCTGTAAAAATCTCAAATAATGGTTCCTTGCTGAAACCAGAAAGGGAGTTGGAGACTATAAATCAATGGATAGAGAACCCCTAAGACCTAGCAGGCAGTATGCAGGAGCTGCACCTGTGGGCTGTCATGACCTCCCAGGGAGTGCCCCACTGGAGGTTCATGTTAAGGGGTGTTCAGGAATTGGAGGGGCCATCTTTCACATAATAAAGACACTCAAGTCCTGTCCGCCACCATCCTGCTCACCCCAAGATACCTGTACTTTTGGTGGAGTCCCAGTGCAAACACTGGGCAGTAGGTCTGGACACAACTCAGTCCCCTCTGCAGAGTGCTGTCCCAGAGCCTCTGTGGTATCGTCCTGAAGTGCTTTCCTCACAGACTTTTCTCTGGTGATAATTTCTTGTTACTTGAGTGTTGCTTGCTTCCTCCTCCTGGAGGGTGATCTCCAGGGTGAGATCTACCTTGGCCTTGCTCACTAAGCTCTTCTCTGGTCCTCAGTGTCTGAGAGTAATCTGGAAGCAGGACAGCGGGCCTCAGCACTGCTTTGAGTGTTGCTTGCTTCCTCCTCCTGGAGGGTGATCTCCAGGGTGAGATCTCCCTTGGCCTTGCTCACTAAGCTCTTCTCTGGTCCTCAGTGTCCTGGGAGTAATCTGGAAGCAGGACAGCGGGCCTCAGCACTGCAAGGCTTCATTATCTTAGGATAAGAAGCTACAGGAGAGGGAGGAACAGCACCACTCTCAGCTGGTGTTTATGGATTTCACAAATGCTGGAACCCTAATTACAACCAGGAACTTTTCCTCTCAGATCCAGGAAGAATTTGGTTCTCACAAACAGTCTCCTTCACATGTGTTCCTCCCCCGTCCCTGGTTTCTAACAGCTATACCCCAAGCTTTCTCTATCTAAAGTCAACGTTTCTCAAACTTCCATGCGGACTCAGTATACCTGAAGATTTGGTATAAAATAACAGGTTCTCATTCAGCAGGTCTGGATGAGGCCCAGGGACTTGGATTTCGAACAAGTTCCTGGGTGGTGCCAAGGTTGTTGGCCTCTTGGCCATACTTTGTGTACTGAGGATTTGTGGGAGTGGATTAAAATATATATTCAAAGTCATGCCCTGCTCTCAATGGTTATCTTTTGTTTATCACTTGTGACATATTTATTATTTATTTATTTATTTATTTATTTATTTATTTGTGTGTGTGTGTGTGTGTGTGTGTGTGTGTGTGTGTATGATGGGGTAGGGTGTGCCACATCACATAAGTAGAGGTCAGAGAACTTTGTGGAATTTGTTCTCTCCTTCCACACTTATGTCGGTTCTAGGGATTGGACTCAGTCGCCAGGTTAGCGCAGCAAGCGCTTTTACCCATTGAGCCATCTTGCCAGTCTTCTGCCACTTTTAAAAATGATGGTTTAGCAAATCACATCTTTATTGTAGTCCTCAGCAACCTCTCTGTAATAGGTTTGAGTGCTGGGTCCATTTTGGCTGTGACATTTTATGAAAAATAGCCACTTAGTATGTTTTCTGTACGTTCAGATGTACCAACTCATTTGGTCCTCCTAACAATACAAAAGGAAGACACTTGTACTGCCAAAATTTCACGGTGGGAAATCCCTCCATAATCAGAGGGAGTTTAAGTAGTTTGCTAAGGTGACAGAATTAGGAACAGCAGCAAATCCATAGTTTTAATCATTCCACCTCTGAAAACCTTGTCAGTAATGACTGCACACACAAGACTGCTCACTCTGGGCGAGTTCATCAAACAAGACCCCTTTCTCACAGACTTTAGCTTTCACAGCTAATTCTGTGCAAATTAGAGATTCTGGCTTGGTCTAAGCTCTCGAGAACCCGGTGAGCCCTTCTGGGACTCAAAATGAAATCCCTTAAGAATGGCATGGCTGACAGTCCTGGAGCCTGGTTAGTTTAACAAGCATCCACTGGGCTTCCCTATAGGAACCCTGTAGTCACAGTGTCTGGGCATCATGGTCTGCCTGGAGACATTCACATTACCCTGATGCTGAGACACCCAGGCTCCCTCCTAGGACACGAGTAGCATCTTCAGCAGGCTGCAAAGCTGTGCCTGGCAGCATCTAAGCTTCTGCACCTCTCAGGTTCGTCTATTAAAAGGTGGAAAGCAAAAGCATCTTTGCTTTGCTTTGACATGATTGCTTACTCTACCAGCCTCACCAACTTCATACCCAGGGTCCAAACGTGAACACACTGAACATTTTATTTTAATTAATGTTGTGTGCTATGGGGATTGAACAAGTGTTCTTCTATTGAATTATAGCCTCAGTCCTCTTTGTATTTTTTACAGAAAGGCTGGCCTTGAACCTACTCTGTATCCCAGATAGGACTTGAACTTGAACTTGAGGTCTTTCTGTCTCTTCCTCCTGTATAGGTGGGATTATAGGCCCATACTACTATATGCCTGTCTACATAGAATATTTTATTTTATTTTTGATATTGGAAATGGAACCCAGGGCTTTGTGAAAACCAGCAATTGACATCCCCAGCCCTGCCTTCCTTTTTTTTTTAAAAAAAATAAGTGTGTGCATGTGTGTGTGTGTGTGTGTGTGTGGGTGTGTGTGTGTGTGTGAGAAAGAGAGAGAGAGAGAGAGAGAGAGAGAGAGGGAGAGAGCACATGCATGTGCCACATGCCACAACACACTTGTGGAGGTCAGAGAACAACTTAGAGGAGTTGGTTCTCTCCTTCTACCCTGTGGGTTCCAAGAATTGAACTCAGGTGACCAGGCTTGGCGGC
>NW_008352264.1:455770-505950 GCF_000622305.1 Nannospalax galili | reverse complement strand
GTGTGTGTGTGTGTGTGTGTGTGTGTGTGTGTGTGTGTGACAGAAGACAACTTGAGGACCTTATTGGTTCTCTCCTACCGTGTGGGTTCCAGGGATCAAACTCAAACTCAAATTGTCAGGAGTAGCAGCGTGCGTCCTCACTCACTGAGCTATCTCACCAGCCCCATGCATAGAATATTTTAGATATTTATGGAAACCTCAATGTGAGTCCAAAGTTGCATAGTCTTGAATCTCTATAGTCACATTTCTCTAAAATTAACTACTGGATGAAGGGGATCTCCAAGCCGGCTGACATCTTTCCTATGATTCAGATTCCATCCGTGCCCATCTTCTGCAGCCCACCTTCTCCACTCTTCCTGCTTGAATTTACTATCACATTTGGCATGTAAGGATCCTGGTGCAGTTGGTGTCTCTCCAGTGATAGCTGCCATTTCCCCATCTCCCCCACCCTACCTGGGGCAAGAACCCCATGTGCATTTGGAGCCTTTCTTGCTGCTCCACCGCACTTCAGGCACCAAAATGCAGCTTTGGCCCTTTCTGGTATGAACAAACCAGGGTTTCCAGAAACTGCCAACTAGGGGTCATTTAAGGCAGCTATTTTCAAGCAGAAATAGGAAAGTTTGAAGCCAGCCTATTCATTTTCTATGGTAAATGATACAAAAGTGCAGTGAATTGTTTGTGTGCATTAGAAAATTAAACTAAGCATACCTTTTGGAGGGCCACCTCTTCTAAAATCACCTCAGAAATCTTCTTTTATTCATTGTCTGACTGATTAACTTGTACAACTGAATGAACTCTTTGCATTCTTCTTTACCACCAGGTAAGAACACTGCATACCAATGACCAAAAACCGAGCCAGGTGCTCTGGTCACACGGCAGTAATATAGTGGGAAAGCTATGGTAACTTGGGCAGTGTTTCTGGCAGTTGGGTGTCCCAAAGCTGGAAATGCTTCCTAGGTACCTGGTACTGGCTCCCAGCACAGGGCTGGGCACACTTACAGGACTCAATCTCTTGTTGACTAGTGTCTCAGTTGTTCTGTGTGTCTCCATGCTCCAAGCCATCCTGACCCAGTGTCTGCATATCTCCACACCCTGAGCCATCCCCATGTCTACATGTCTCATACTCTATGGTTGCCAGCTACCTATTGCCCAGCTTCAAAACATTTGAATGTGTCATTTTTAAAAAACTTTTTTCTTCTCAGGAAGTTTCTAAAAACCTCACCAAGGAAAATGAGCAAATCAAAGAGGACATGGAAGAAATTCGAACTGAGATGAATAAGCAAGGCAAAAAGAACTGCTCTGATAACATCCTAGACAGCATGCCAGACATCCGTTCAGCCCTGCAGAGGGATGCAGCAGCAGCTTACGCCCACCCAGAGGTACAGCCCCATCTCCTTACAGCCTCTCCTCAGCCTGGAAGTATAGCATCAGCCTCTCATAGAGTTCTTCAGGGTTCAGGCCTTCCACAGTCATGGTCTGTCTTCACCTGGACAATAGTTCTATAGGTGTGATAGGCAGGGCTTAGTCTAGTTTTACTCAAAACGGAAGGTCATAGAGGTTCAGAGAGTAAGGGTCCTCTGAGCCTTGGCCCCATTCTTTTCACAACATCCCATCCTGCTTTTGTGAGCAGCCCTTGAAGAAGATGCGTGCTTTCTTACCTGAGGCCATCCAGGGGCATCTGGGGCCATCCTGGGCACCTGCCTGTCCTGGTGTCATTAGCAACACCTTTTTTTTTTTCTTTTGGAAATGTCTCAGCCTGGAGACAATAGTGATATGGTCCTGTTTAAAGGACTTGGTCAGTTACCACACATTGTCATCACTGTGTGGTCTTCATTGCAGTTCTGGAAAGCAGGCCAGACATAGGTCAGTACCCCCATCTTACAGATGGACATAGATCCTGGATCAGTTGGGAACTGGTAGCAAAGGATCTCAAACTCTGTCCTTAGCACGAGGTTACCCATGTATAAGATGTCTAATGTAAAAGATCTAATGATGCCATAAGACCTACTTGCATAAAATTATCTCATTTGATGCCTCTCTCATGAAAAATGTTAGAATGTTGTGTGGTAGTGATTAAATATGTTACCATGTAATGCAGTGGGTTTTCTACTGAATTAGTGGCCAAGAAACAGGCAGTAATTTGGAAGATAATCCAAAGCACGGAAGCCAAAATGGACATTTTGTGGCGAGATCAGAAGAGCTCAGCTAAGGTAGTCTGGGTGAAGTATTGTGAAAGGTCCCTGGCCACCACGGGACAGCGGCATTTCAGAGACATGGCTTACTTTAATTGATCTCCCTGATCAGTAGTGAATGGCGGAGCCCTGGCACACTGGTCTCTTGGGTAGCCATTCTAGGTATAAGCTGAGCAGTGCCTGGGTCCTTTAGAGCCATGGAGCTAGTTCTTTTGTGTGCTGTGACATGCAAAAGTTTGGAGACTTTCTGTTAATGTTAACTAATAAATTACCTGAGATAATCAATCAACAAAAGTGGAATGGTTTATTCTGACTCCTGCTTTCAGCCCATCATTGGTTGCCCATGTTAACTTTGATGGTGAATATGTGGTCGAGCAATGCTAGTCACCTCAGTGTGGTGGGGCAGAGAAGAGGAAGTGGCTAGGGTTCCAATATCTCCTCTAAGGGCATGCCACACTGACCTAACTTCTCCCATTAGGCCCAACCTCTTAAAGGTTAAATCACCTCTTCATGGTACCTCATGGACTAGGGACCAAGTTCTAACACATGGGCCTTTGGGGGACACTTAAGGTCCAAACTATGACAGGAAAGATTGCTTTGTGGAACTCTGTTGCATGTGTCATTGTGAATTTGGATAGAGAGGAAGGAAGGCTGTACATCTGGGTTCAAAAGTCATTTTTTGTTTTGTTTTGAGATAGGGTCTCAGGTATCCCAGCCTAGCCTCAAACTCACTTTGTAGCCAAAGATGATCTTGAACTACTAAGTCTCCTGTCTCCACCACCCAAATGCTGGGGTTACAGGTACGTTCCATCATTCCTGGTCTATGTGATGCTGGGGATGGAACCCAGAATTTTGTGAGTGTTAGAAAAGCACTCTATAAACTGAGCTACTTCTCCTGCCCATAGGCTCAACACTCTTGGGTTAGAAAAACTCATCACCAAGCAGGCATGTGTGGTTGGCTTGGGAACTTCTGAGCATACGTGTTCTGAAAGCAGAATGACAGATTAGGGCTTTGGGGCAGCAAGCTATGGAAAAGTATGGTGTCATGTTTCCCCAGTAGGTAACTCAAAGGCAACTCCAAACTATTAAATAAGGAAGGATGATAATTATCTGACTTTTCCCATGATGACCTCCTTTGATTTTTTGAGACATTATATTCAGAAGTAATTCTCACTTTTGTGTATCTCTGACATATTGGCTACTAAATATGTATTTAGTCTGCCTAGTAGGCCACCACCAGTAGATCTGAGTTCATAATAAAAAAAAAAAACCAGATTTGGGGGCCAGAAGGGGACCTGAAGATACCCACTTCCCACGCCTGGGCCTGATGTCTCTTATCTCAGCCCCCCACAGCAGCCGACATTCCTGGCCTTCTGCTTCCAGCTTCCCCGTTAGCTAGCAAGTGGGAAAGCTTGTCTGTTGTCTTGATGACACATTCTGTGGTATGTTCAGGAACCCAGCTCAGATTTCCTGAGGGCAAACAGCAAACCAAATCAAACACACCAAACTCTTTTTCTCCTTGCTCAGCAAAGTCCTCATCCCTCCCTGAATCCCCATGGTGCATAGTGCTGAAGTCAGCACAGTCCACTCAGACAGGCTGGTGGTGCAGAGGGGAGTGAAGGAGACCCGAAGGTAGGCTTTTCATCTTACTGCGTATGCATTCCTGTCTCTTCAGTGAACCCCACACTGTAACAGGGTGGATGGCTTGCATGCTTATTTTGGTCTTGCTGATGATGCCAGGGGGTCTTGGAATGGCAAGTGGTTATTTATAGGAGGTCCCTCTCCAACATGGCCCTTTCCTGGAGGATTGGCAGAGGGGCTCAGAGGCTTGGTTGAGAATGGAGGGGGCAGAATGGGAGTGAGATCATACGATGCCAGGAGCTGAAGTCATGCTGCAGACTCTTGGAGAGAGAGGCAATCAAATCATGGTAGGGGCCGCTGCCGCCCAGTGTAGCCTGTCGCCAGCAAATCCAAGGAAATTATATGTTCTCTGGCAGAGGCTGTCCACTGTCTTGCTCCATATCCTTGGCCTAGACAAAGAACTGAAGTTCCCGCCCTTCCCTGAGAGTCTGGAACTAAAGACAGTTCCTGGGGTTTGCCACGAAGAAATGACAACCAGCTTTTGTAATGCAGAGGCAAACCAGGGTCTAGCGATTAGATGCCCCTGCACCTCAGAGGCAGGGCTATATGACCAGCCTCTCCAGGCAGCTCTTTCCACTGGGAAATGAGACATCTCCCATGTCCGGTGGGCAGTTGCCAGACCACAGCCTTGAGGACATGGGGATTCAGGCCACTTTTTTAATGACAACCAAGTGGTCCTGAGGTCACAGTGATGGGCAGTGTGACTTAATGTAAGGAAGAGCACAGGACCGGGAAATGACAGCTGGGGCTGCTTGTTGATTGTGTGACCTGGTTACCGTCCTTTGCTGCCACATCACTGAATGACTGTCAACCAAGTCACTAAATGGCTTAGAGCTTTAGTTTCCTCATCTTTGAGATATTGGTCATAGTATTACCTTGTTTACATTGTTGTGAGGGTTAAAAACAATATATAGGGACATGGCTACAATAGGTACTCACTAAAACAACATCATCAACAAGCAGGCATCTGTATATCTCTGATAGAGGTTACCTCACAAGAACAGAGGTGTGACAGAGATGCAGGGAGCTGGCATGGAGGATGGAGGCCTTCTGGTTCACAGCTGGCATATTACTGGGCTTCTTCTGGGCAGTTCTCTGACTCCAGTCAAGGGAGACTGGCAGAAAGGTGTACCCATCTTTCCAGCAGTCTGTCACCACTGCATGCTGGAGACAGACATGCATATTTAGGGACTGCCATATCTGTTACGCCATCTGGATAAACTTGTTGGGTAAACAAGTGTAAACGAGGGTGTGGTTGAGAATGAGCTAGATTTTAAAGTTCAAAAAGAAAGCCTGGTTTGATCCTTTCATGCACAGTTATGGGGTTAGCCATGATGGCTGGACCCCCTACAGCTAACATGGAGTTAATGAGACCCCACTCTGTACAGGACACGGCCCCAGCAGAGGTCTTGTTTCTTCACTGGCCCTATTCCCAGGTGGACATCTCCCAGGCCTAGAACCACAGGACTTAAGGGACCTCACCTACCTCCTCTGGGCAAGGTGGGTCAATGGCTTAGGTGACCACAGGAGGCCACCTCATTACTTAACCACTGGAAACCTTTTGGCAGCAGGGCTGAGCCCCGTGACTCCCACAATTCCCTCATGGATGACTACTCTTGGAGCTGGAGTCACCTGCAAGGTGGCCCTAGCTTTGAGTCTAGCTGATCCATGGACCTTGCATCCATTGTTCTGTGTTTTCCAAGGAGGTGATTGTCATCCTGGACAGAGAGGACACAGAACCTCAGTTATACTGCAGCAGACCCAGAGGCCAGTGCATGGACAGAAGCTCCATGAAGGACAGGGGTTTCTTCTATATAGGCTTTCCTATCAAGGTGACGTTCTCATAGCATCACAAGTTTCTAGACACCAGGTCACGGGCTGCCTTCCTTGAGGTTTCATTTGATTTGACAGTCACAATACACAAAATTACAAATATAGATAGTCCCTTGAGATTTTCTATAACTCAGAAATTAAATTTAGTAAATATTAAGGGATATCTATCCAGAGGAATGAGATCTCCAGGTGGTTTCTCCTTGTTCATATTCTTAGTCCACAGAGACAGCAGGTTCCTCAAGTAGTGCCTGTGGAAGATACCTAGGGGAGGCGCTATCATGGAAGTGCAGTCTTAGAGCTTTTGAGAATTCTGTTTGGCTTTGAGTGACAGACCCAAAGACAGTGCTTTAAATATGGAAGAAGCTTCTTGCTGTTTCACCTAGAAGAGCACTGGAGGCAGGAAGTCCAGGGCTGGCATGATTAACTCCAAACTGATCAGTAACTTCCATCCTCAGAATCCCTTCAAGGTAGCTGCTCAGCTCCAGTTACCCTGTGTACATACTGAGCCAGAGAAGTGAGGAAGAGAGCAGAAGGCAACTTCCCAGACTAGCCAGCCCTACTTTTAACTCCGCCTCTCAATTTCTACCTCTACCCCACTGGCCACACCCATAAAACCAAGTGTCAGTTAGTAAGGAGCAGGTGGGCATTGAACAAGGGGATAGGCAATTAGAAGTCAACCATGCCTGGGTATGGAGGTGTACCCCTTTAATCCCAGCACTCGGGAGGTAGAGGCTGGAGGTTTGAGACCAGCCTCGTCTACATAGGGAGTTCCAGGCCAGCTGTGGCAACAGGGAGACCCTGTCTCAAAATAAAGTAAAATAAAATAGAATAATAAAATAAAAAATAAAGATGTCAGCCATAAAGAGAAAAGTACGGATTGGGGAGGAAAGCTTGATATTGAATGAGAAGAAGGGGAGAATTTCCCTGGGGAGGTAAGATTTGAGCTGGGCTTCCAGGAATGGGTGGATTTCAACAAGTGGCTGGGCTTCCAGGAATAATGGGTGGATAAGTGGCTATAAGTGGCTGTTCTCTCTATTCCTTCCTCCCTCCCTCCCTCCCTCCCCCCTCCCTGGCCTTGCTGGAGGAAGCATGTCACTGGGGGTGGCCTTTAGCTTTGCCCCATTTCCACTCTCTGTCTCTGTCTCTGTCTCTGTCTCTGTCTCTGCACATGCATGCCAGATTGGAAGATAATGATTTTCTAGATAGAAAAAAATGCTAGTGTGGACAAAGACCCAGTGACTCTGGAGAGCTAAGAGGTCCAGGAATCAAACACCCAACCCAAGGACCTAGGACAGTAGTAAGAGAGTGCAACTTAGTCCTCAATCTGAGGGCCCAGGCCAGCCCTCCTTCCCCATGTTGGTCTCCTGGAAACAAGTGAAAACGGAATCATTGGCCAGCATCCTTAAGGCAGAAGCCAGTGGAAGATTGTACACTTTAGGAAGAGGAACGCCAGACCAGAGATACAGATTCTGTAGCCAGACCACCCAGGTTCACATCCTGCTTCTGTCACTTACCTGTGTGTGCGTGTCAAGGGAACCTGGAGCAGTTTATAGGATCTCTTGTGCCTCCATTTCTTAATCTGTAAATGGGCATGATAAAAGTGGATCTGACTTATAACATCTGATGCAAAGTTCAAATACTTAATCACATGCTAAGTGCTCTTAGACAGTGCTGCTCTATTTGGTGGGCCCTCAGCTCCAGCATTGTCCATCCAGTCCTGTCTCTCTAATCTTCTCTTTTGCCTCCTCTGAGGAACAGTATGAAGAGCGGTTTCTGCAGGAAGAAACAGTGTCACGGCAGATCAATTCCATCGACCTCCTGCAGACTCGGCCACTGGTCCCACCCACAGTGATGAAGCCACAGTGGCCCTTGCAGAGGCAGGTACACCTGAGAGGTCGGCCAGCCTCCAAGCCCACCGTCATCAGGGGCATCACCTACTATAAAGCCAAGGTCTCTGAGGAGGAGAATGACATCGAAGGGCAACGTGAGTCCAGATCATTGGGATAGTGCCAGAGGCCAGGCAGGGAGGGAGTGGCCATTTGGACCATGTGGACATGGAATGTCTACAGTCTGGAGTCTGCTGTGAGCCCACACTGCAGAGCTGCAGGTTATTCAAGTGCTTGCTGAGAAGCCTTAGGCAGGTCACTTAACCTCTTTAGCCTTTTAGTAAACCTCATGGCTGAGCGTAGCCGAGCTGGAGGGACTTCTGCATCTTCTTGTCCAGTCCTTTCTGCTTACAGATGAGGAAACTGAGGCTTGGGAAGAATGACTTGCTTGGAGACACTTATAGGCTCTGCCACTTTTCCAATCCGAGAACATCAAGCTGGTTGAGTCTTTAGCACTTCTCCTTTTGACCTCCATCCTTCTTGCTTTCTTTTTTTAAGTTTAAGAGATTTTATTGACTTTTACACAGAAAGTGGATGAGTCCTTTCCCATCTTCCTGCCTGTATTGTTTCCTTAGCACTTCCTCTTCCTGTGTTCCTCCTTACCTCCTGCCTCCTCCTGTCCTCTTTCTTTTCTTGTCTGAAGTTTCCAGAAAGCCCTACTTTCCTCTTCCCAAGCTAGGTGCCCCCCCCCATCTGATCTCATGGGAACTGCCTCCCTGTTCCTGTTTGTTCTTTCATTCTCAACTAGTAACTAGCATAATCATTTTTCCCATTTTAACTGTACTTTTTGTTATTGACTTGTGGGAGCTCTTTATGTATTCTAACTTTAAGTTCAGATGTTAGAATGCTTTCTCCTGCCTGTGGCTTGCATTTTCAATTCCTTCACGGTGTTTCTCATGAGCATGCAAAGTCCAATTATCTAGTCATCACTTTTATGCTTAAAATTCTTTATGTCTTCTCTAAAAAATCTTTGTCTTCCCAACTTTATCTCTGCTTAGAACTTTTCACCCTCAGCCATTTCACTCAGAATAAAAGCTGAAGTCTATGCATAGCTTCCAAGCCACCCATGACCCACTCCTGTCCTCTCTCTGACCTTACCTCCCACTCATAACCTCTGCTGTGCCCACTCTGGCCACATCACTGCTCCTCAGCCTCAACCTCAGCAAGTGCGTTCTGACCCCAGGGCCTCTGCATGCCTATTATTTCCTCCTAGAGTCCTCCTCTCCCCAACCCCTGAGTTGCTTGGCTAACGCCTCACCTTCTCCAGGATTCTGCTTATCTCTCCATCTCAGTGAGCTTCATGTGACTGCTGAATTCATTCCTACAAGTTTTATTCATTCTTTTTCCTCCCTTCCTCCCTCCCTCCCTCCTTCCCTCCCTTCCTTCCTTCCTTCCTTCCTTCCTTCCTTCCTTCCTTCCTTCCTTCCTTCCTTCCTTCCTTCCCTCAGTTTGGTTTGGTTTGGTTTGGTAGTATTTCCTAGACTGGCCTCCAACTCACGATCTCCTGACTCAGCCTTCAGAGTGCTGGCCTTACAGATGTGTGCAGCCGTCCAGGTCCTTCTAACTTCCTTGGCACTCCTGATCTGATTCTGTTTTCTCCCATGGCGCCTTCAGACGACAGTCTGTCTGTTGGTTCCTGTCTCTACCATTGGCTAGCAGGGGTCAGGATCTTGCTTTGCACACAGGTGCTGGATATGTGTCACCAGCATTGTTGAATAAATGGATTGGATCACTAACATCTTCCCTGCCTCCCTGGCTCATTTTCCATAACTGCCCCTTCCCAAGCCTCCCCCCCGCACCCAAGGCTGAGGTGAGGATAGCAGCAGTGTGTTCAGAGGCCCTCCAGGATATACACTGTCCATCTATTCATGCTCCTGGTCATGTTTTAAGTTTTAAATTCCCAACCAAAAGGGCTTTTGGGTTGGACCTCAGTGTTAGAGTGCTTGTGTAGCATGAGCGAGTTCCTGGGTTCTATCTCCAAAAAGAAAACAAAGGCAACAAAGTAAATTCCCAGCTGCCCTCCATCTCCAAACCAAACACCAGGTTGAGGCAAGGAACCTTATTCACGAGCCACATGCCATCCACTATTGGCCAGGTTGCCCCTCTCCTTGTGCCACAAATGAATCTTGTTGCTTGTTCCACAGATGATGAACTTTTCAGTGGTGACAGCAGAGTGGACTTGCTGATTGAAGATGAGCTCCTCAGACACGAAGACCTACTGACCAGTGCCACCCGAAGGTCAGCATCCACCAGTCATGGTGCTGCAGTGACAACTGACCCAAGCGTTCAGGCAGGAGCCTTGTCCTCAGTACCAACACAGGCCCCTGCCTCAGTGTTGCCAGACCCCACAGAGGTAATACCTTCTACACAAGTCCCAACCACCACTGTGGCCTACACGGCCATCCAGCCACCTCCAGCCTCTGCTGTTCCAGCACTGGTTCCTGGGGACAGATTGGTAGAAGCTCTGCACATTGCCCCAGTGTCTCCTGCCACAGTTGGGACAGACATACCAGAGGAAGATGGGACTGCAGGGCGGGGAGCAACCCCTGCTGGCCCCACCCTGAGCCCAGAAGAAGAAGATGACATCCGGAATGTCATAGGTGAGTTCATCCTTCCTGGCCTGAGTCTCTTCCCACTCCACTTGAGCAAAAAAGGTGGAGAGCTTGGTGGAGGATGGGAACTGGGAAGCTAACATCTAATTAGGGGTAGAGTACTGGCCTTGCATGTGCAAGGCTCTGGGTGGCATCCCCAGCTCTGCCAAAACAACACCACGCAAGAAAGGGGCATGGAGGTATGCCTTGGGCCAGTAGTTTGCTTAACACCTAAATATGTCCAACCTTTGGACATTGCAACGTGATGTTGTCATCTACAGAGTTCACACTTAGAACAAGATCTAGGTTAAAAAAAATTGGAAAAACCAACCCTCTTGCTTTTGGGCTGCATTCATGACTAGTTTCACTCATAGGCTGCAGGTTGGACAACCCTGTAGTTTTTATGTATCTACATGCATCAGTGACAAGAGAAGGAATCTCCTTTCTAAAGTACATATAAATGAATCAAGACCTCACTGTCATGAGTGAGTTTTATAAACATTTATCCAGTGTTCTCTGTGATGGGTATTGAGGTATCTGTTGGGACCTAAATATAGTTTTCCATAGTAAGTTTACCAGGCCAGGAAATAGCAAAGGATTATTATTGGGGGTATCTCAGAGTCATGGTAAAGTAGGGCCAGAGATCAGCAGTGTCATAGGCCCTAGTGCAGAATCTAATGAGCCCAGCACTGGGGAGCCTGGGGGTATTATGGCATCATGTGGCAAATGATATGACAGAGGGAATGATATGACAGAGGGATGAAAAAGCAGAAATGAAAGCCAAGCACTGTGCTGGCCTGGCTGCTGGGAAGGCTGCCAGTGATTTTAAAGGAGGCGTCATTTAGGTTGGGTTTTTATGGATGAATAGGAGTGTTCTATGCAGGAAAAAGGAAACCTTCTGACTGACAGGTATATTTCAGAAGCATGGAGAGGCAGCCCTTCTGTACTGGAGAGCACCATGGCTGCAAAAGGACTCTCAGAAGATCGAAACTGGAGAGTGGGGGTTGGGGACAGAAAATGGAAGTAGTTATAGAAGGAAATTGGACCAGCTGGGGGTGGTGGTACAAATGTGTGATCCCAGGGCTCAGGAGACTGAGACAAGAGGATCTCAAATTTGAACCCAACCTGAACTATATAGCAAGATCTTCTCTCAAAAAAAAAAGTAAATGAACTATTTACTAAGTCACTACCAAGGGTAACTAACCAACAATGCTGTTGGATGACAGTTCTATCAAATACTTGGGAAGGTCCCTTGCTTGGAGGGCATGGTTTGCCTCATTGGCATTTTCCCCCTTCTGCCCAGTTCCTATCCCTCGGGTAGCCTTGTTCCAGTCCCTCTTCAGAATAAGGTGCCAGCTCCTTCCAGGGGACAAAGTGTTTCAGGGAGCACCTGTCAAGGGTCAACAGCTGGACATAGCCCTGTCCTGCTATCAGCAGCAGAGTGACCATGGCCAAGCCCTGCCTTGCTCAGAATCTCAACTGAAGCTAGCAATTTGCCAAGTTCCTTTTCTTCTACCATGTTCTGTGGTTTTCTACAGGAAGTTTACAAAGCTGTAGCGTAGCAAGGGATGCTTACTGGGGAGGAATCTCATAAGAATGGCAGAGTGGGAGCAGAGAACAGGTAATGGAGAGTCCACAAGGCAGAGTCTTATGAAGGCTCACTTGGAGGAAACTCAGCCAGAAGGTAGCTCTTGGGCCATAGAAGCTGGGCTGGAGACAGTCAAAGTGTTTTTGCTTTTTTCTTTCTTTGTGGGTGATGTGTGTGTGTGTGTGTGTGTGTGTGTGTGTGTGTGTGTGTGTATCTGTGTGTGTGTGTGGTGTGTCTGTCTGTGTCTGTGTGTGCCTGTGACTGTGTGTCTGTGTGTGCAGGTGTGCATGCACATGTGATCATGTATGTGTAGGCCATCTTCCTCAATTGTTCTCCACTTTAAAAACATTTATTTATTTTTGTGTATACAGTGTTTTTCCTTCACGTATGTAAGTACCTATGCAGAATGCCCTTGGTGGCCAGAAGAGGATGTCAGGTCCCCTAGAACTGGAGTTATGGATGGTTGTTAGCCTCTGTGTGGGTGCTGAGAACCAAACCCAGGTCCTCTGCAAGAGCAGCCAGTGCTCTTAACCACTAAGCCACCTCTCTAGTCCCTCTACTTTATTTATTGAGGCAGGGTCTCTCACTGAACCCGGAACTCAGCTTACCCCTGGGATCCCCTGTCTCTTTCTCTCCAATTCTGTGATTACGGGTGGCTGCCATACTTGCATGGTTTTTAAGTGGGTCCTGAGGATCTGAACTCTGGTCCTCATACTGTGTGCAAGCACTTTATCGATGGAGCCATCTCCCCAGCTTTATCTTACCTTGTCCTTCCTTCCCCTTCAAGGTTCTCCCCTCCTCTCTCTTCCTTCCACCTCTTCCTTCTCTTCTTTTTCTTCTGTGGAGATACAAGTTAACAAGAGCCAAGGGCCAGCCCCACACTGCATGGCTGACCACTTTTTGGAATCCCTAGGTCCTGCCTCATGTCTGTAGAATTCTGTGGGCTCTGAATAGAGGCTCTTCCCTCCACCCAGGCTCAGGGCTGCCTGAAAACTACTGCTTCAAGTCCAGCACCTTTCTGGCTACCACGGAATGGGTTCCCTTGACCCTGTACCTCCACCCTTCAGTTTCATGGCACCCTTAAATGGAGAGAAAAGTTCCTCTAAATGTTTACCAATCTGTCCCTACTGCCCTCTGCAGGTAGCTGGGATATGCACAGAGAAGAAAGGCTGCAGGTGGGGTCCACACAGCTGTAGGTCCTCAGGCCATGGGATTTGAGCTTGGGAGCCTCTTCCATCGGAGACTTGCTGGCCAAAAATGGAGTGTCCAGCCTAGGGCCCATCCCCAACCTCTTCCCACCTGCCTTCCCTGAGTTTTGCCACCAGTGGGCTTTTAACTCTGTGACTTCCAGCAGGTTCTCATACCTGTTTTTGGGAGCTGGGGATTGAAGACACATGTTCTCTGGTTCAATAGTCTCCTCAACTAGTCTCTGTCTTGCAGAAGATGTAAGGCTTGTTTAAAACCCATTAGGAAAGTTTTCAGAGGAGCTGGGTTCCTGCCTCTTCCATCTACTCAGAAAAATCTTGGACAGGGACAGGGATGCAGTCTGCTGTTCAGATGCCAAGGGTGGGATGAGGGCGTGGCCCAGAAAAGAAAGGTTTGGCTGTTGTAGCCATGTGGAATTTGGGCAAGTTTTGGGGGGAATAATCTTTTTTTTTTTTTTTTTTAATAAGCCAGCACTTTATGGCGAGGAATTACAGAACAGCCTGTGCTGTCGCTATATCTTTTTAAAAACATGATTTTTCCCTTTATTTTGACAGCTTCATACATGTGTACCATATATTGGGATTATAGTCACTCCCTGTTACCTTCTGTTGTCCTTCTTTTCCATATGATGCCTTCTTCTTCCCAACTTCTGCCCCCAGTGGCTACACCATTAAAGAAAATGATACCCCCTCCCAAAACCACTAATATTCAGCAGCTCTTCAGCTCTTCAGGAAGGGGTGGGGCCTCAGAGCACTTCCTATCCACATGGAATATTGAAGGGCCTGATGTTGTACAGATGTCCACAGTGCTGTGTGTTCGTGTTTGCGACGGCCATGTCATACCTGATGGCAGCATTTCATGCCACTCCTCCCCAACCTCTGGTTCTTAAATCCTTTCTGCCCCTTGCGTAATCATTTCTAACTGGCTGTTGCAATCAAGTGCCTCCCTCTGACTGTTGTCAGTATAGATGGAGTTTCCTTACTAGAACCTTCTTTGCCGATTCCAACATGATGTGCTGACATCTCCCCAATCATCCTCTCAGTGAAAAGTCCTTTGACTGAAATAGATGCAGGGAAACAAGCTGCTGCTGGAGAGGGTGTATTGCTATTTGTTGGCAGTTTTGATGTTTTGATCTGTTTAAAATGTGTCTTTTTTTCTTTCCTTTTAAAAAATACTTGAGCCTCTAATTGATGATCCTTCTGCCTCAATCTCCTGAGTGCTGTGGTCACAGGGGTAAGGAAATAGAAAGCAGGAAGAAGGCAAAGGAAAACTGACCTCTACAGAGTCAAGTAGGTTTATTAGAGAATAAACCTGAGTGTATCACCATGGCCCAGGGGCCAGAGGAGGTAAGCACCTTCTTGCAGCCCAGGATACAGACAAGTGTGCACCCTCCTTTACAGACTCAGAGTTTTCATATTTTTCTCCCTTCCCGAAGGGAGAAAGGGTTTGAGGCTGCGGTTGTATATTAGGCAGGTGTAGGGTGGTGTCTTAGTTTGTTCTTCATTGCTGTGACAAAACACTCTGACCAGTACCAACTTGGGGAGGAAAGGGTTTATTTGTCTTACATCTCCCAGGTCACACGTAGTTCATCAGGGAGCCCAAGGTAGGAACTCAGGGCAGGAACCTGGAGGCAGGAGCTGGAGCACAGGCCATGGAGGAACGCTGCTTACAGGCTTGCTCCCCTGACCCCTGCTCAGCCTGCTTTCTTATGCAACACAGGCCCACATGCCCAGGGGCGGCACCATTCACAGTGGGCTGGGCCCTCCCACATCGCTCATCAAGAAGATGCCCTTCAGACATGGCCACAGGCCAGTCCAATAGAGGCAATTCCCCGACTGAGGCTCCCTCAATCCAGGTGTGTCAAATTGACACTAAAGCTATCCAGCACAGGTGGATTCCCCCATTGGTGGGAGGGTCAGGAAGGGCAGTTAAAACATGCAGGGCTCCAGTCCAGAGAGTGCCCTGTGATTGGCACTGTGTCATATCAAAAGAGCCAGTTGGGGGAGGATTGCCAGGGCATGGTGTGGGTTATGAGATATACAGCCTTCTAAGAAAGTTGACAGGCAGTGGTGATGAGGTGCGAAGCATTCAGGACCCAATACTTCTTTATCAACAGTCACATATAACCACACTGGCCAATATATAGTTTTAAACAATGCTGCTTTTAAAAGAAACTTAAAAAAATTTTTTTGAGGCTGCCTCTCTTGTAGTCCAGGTTGGCCTTGACCTTAAACTTCTGGTCCTCCTGCCTCCACCTCCTGAGTGCTGGAATTACAGGTGTGCATCACTATACCCTGGATTTATGTAGGGATTGACCCCAGGTCTTCATGCATGCTAAGCAAGCACTGTACTAAATGAGCTATGTCCTTAGCTCCTAAAAGGAACATCTTACATCAGATTTCTAGAACTGATTTTATGATGTTCTGAAATACCTATCACTATCCCCAAAGAAGTTTTTAAATCCCCAGAAAATTTCTATCACAAGCAAATGAGAATTATTTTGGGGTGGGCAAACAAGCTTCCTGTGGTAGCTTGGCTCTGGGATAAGGCGAGGGAAGATGGCAGTCAAGGACTCAGGAGAGAGTAAGGATCCCAGAGGCAGTGCCTCTGCTCCCCAGCCTAGTCCACTAGGTGCTCTAGAAAACTAGAATGCTTGAGCTCACAGCCACTGCTCTGCAGATTCCTAGACATTGTCAGGGCCAAGTCCTGATGTGGTTTTTAGAGGGGGCTGATCAGAGGCAGGGGTGGGGGTGGGAAGGGGCAGACAAAGAGGACAGTCAGCTTATGACGATACCAGTGAAAGTTTGTCTCATATTTGAATTTAGGAAATATCATGATCTGAAAAGAATGTCTCTCCCACAAAGCATGCAGTCTAAGCAACTCCAGGGCTTGGCCAGCCACTCTGGTAGTGGTGTGAGGGGGTCAGGCCTGCCTGCTTCGGGTCAGGGAGGCTGCTCTATGGCCACCCAGGGAGGAGGATGCTGATGTGTGCTGGAGCCCTGTGTTCCAGAGTTTCCATGGCCCTCAGACTCTTCCTATAAGAAGATGTCCCACAGGCAAGAGAATGGTGACTCCCCCCAACCCAGCCCTCAGCCCATAGAAAACCTGGGTATCTCCTAACATGGAGGCCCCTGGCCCTAGAAATGAGTCTATAATGTAGAGCAGTTCCCTCAGATGGACACAGACTCAGGTGTCCATCAAAGAGGCTAAGTTGCACCTTTCTGTGCCAGGCCATGAGAGTCCAGAGTGAGAGACATGATCACACCCTCAATGGGGTTGACAGAGGAAGGAGACCTGTAGCCAAGGGGTCAAACTTGTGGCAGGGGATACATGTGGCCCATTTCTGCTGTGAGGTTCCCTCTGCAAGGGTGGTTATGGCTCACAAGACTAGAGGAACCCCACAGCAAAGGTGATAGTGAGAGCCAGGCTGGAGAGAGGAGGGGGAAGGCAGTACTGGAGCAGATTGGACTAGGCTTAGTGGTGGGACTCCTGGGTAGGGAGCCAGGGGCCTGATGATGAAGGGAAGTCAAGACTAAAGTCTAAAAACAAGAGAAAGCTCATACCTGTAATTCCAACACTTGAGAACCTGAGGCAGGAGGATCATTGTGAGTTTGAAGCTGTTATAATGTGAATCCTTGTCTCAATCCCTCAACCCCACCCTCCAAGCAAAACTAGTAAAATATAAAAGAGTTGAAGTGAGGATTCTGAGCATGAACAGATTTGGTCATTGCCAGTATGGAGCATGGCAGTGTGAGTGCTGCAGTGTGGATGTGAAAAGACCCAGAAGGGACCCTGCCATGTTAGCTACACAGGCTGGAGACACGTTGGTAGGAGAACAGTACAGAAACCTGATTTCAGCCTGAGTGCTGAGGGCCCTAGAGAGAGGCCAAGGAAACCCAGGGCTCTTTTGGAAAGAGATGCTGACCAAGCCATCCTAATGACTGAGGGAAAATTAGCCAAGCTGCACTAAGTGTTCAATTACATGAGTCTGTGGGGGCCATTTTTCACTAGCAACCACCACATCTTTTTTTTTTTTTTTTTTTTTTTTTTTTTTGTCTTTTTGAGACAGGGTCTCCCTGTAGCCCCAGCTGTCCTGGAACTCATTTTGTAGACCAGGCTGGCCTTGAACTCACAGAGATCCACCTGCCTCTGCCTCCTGAGTGCTGGGATTAAAGACGTGCACCACCATGCCCAGCTTAACCATCTTTAAAAAAAAATATTATTATTTTCTTTCGGTCTTTTTGAGACAGGGTCTCCCTGTAGCCCAGCTGTCCTGGAACTCACTATGTAGACCAGGCTGGCCTTGAACTCACAAAGATCTGCCTGCCTCTGCCTCCTGAGTGCTAGGATTAAAGGCGTGTGACACCACCCCAGCTATTATTATTTTTTAACAGAGCATCAGGTAGGGGTTTATTTACAGAAGAGTAGGCATCCCACATTTAGGGTTGCGCCATAAAGTCCACACTCAAATACAACCACCACATCTTTAGACTTTCAAAATAGTGGCTGCAGAGCATTAACCTGGGGCAGACCCTCTGAGCAAGGGCTACACAGGTCCATAAAGCCAGCCCTAGACACAGCGCCCATGGAGATATGTGACACACACAGCTGGGAAAGGCGAGAGGCCTCAGGCTGGCAACTCTAGAGTTCCATTGACTCTAAGATGTGTTTATGTTTGTGTGTTCTTAAGTTTGAATGCCTTTGGGTCAGCTGCTCTTCAGTTCCCGCTTCTCTTGGCTGCCTGTTGACTGACTCACACTCAGCCTGATGCACTCATTTCAGTTGCTGCTTGGCCCCTTGTGGTAGCTGAGTCAAGACTTCTCAGTAGAGGCAGGTGGTTAGAAACATGAATGGCAATGCTAGAGGGGCTGAGAATCTAGGATAGGGATTTGGGGATTCACGTGGTGGGTAGAGGTGAGCTAACGAGACTAACTGATGTCATTGGTGTGAGTCAATCCTGAGGCAGTAAGGTCTAAACTAAGTCTCTGAGGTGGAGGAGACACAGAATGGATGCAATTCAGACTGTGTGTGAGGCGGAGATGTCAGGATAACCCAAGCTTCTGGCTTGGTTAGTGGATATCATGTTGTGCCTTTCTCTAGGACAGGAAATACAGGTGCAGCAGGCTGTGGACTGGAGTGAATGAATACCCTTTTTTTAAAAAACAACAACAACAACAACAACAAAAAAAAAAAAAACCAGGGTCTCCCTGTAGCCCCAGCTGGCCTGGAACTTGCTATGTAGATCAGGTTGGCCTTGAACTCACAGAGATCCACCTGCCTCTGCCTCCCAAGTGCTGGGACTAAAGGCGTGCACCACCATGCCTAGCTATGAATACCCTTCTTAATTACCATGTTTGAGGAAGTAGCAAATGTCCAGTAGGCCATTGGATGTCCCATGCTAGGGAAGAGACTAGGATGGGGATCTTTAGTAAGAGCTGAGAGAAGAGGAGACAACTGGGGAGGAGAGTGAGCTTTAAGGAGTTACATCTGAGGGCAGGGACACTGAGACAGTGGCTTGTGGAAGCCAAGAGAAAGCTACCTCCTGAGGTGGGTGGGGGTGCTGAGGAAGGCCCTCAGTATCTGACCCAAGAAGAGGCTTGGATAGAGGATGAGAGTATGCCTCAGAGGCTGTGACAGCAGTCAGTGAGGGGCCCAGAGCATGGTAGGCATTGTGAAGGGAGCACCCTGTGGGACAAAGAGAGCACCTTCTGGGATGAAGGGAGCACCCAGTGGGATAAAGAGAGTACCCTGTGGAATGAATGGGGCACTGTGAAGAGGGGCCAGCTGGTGAGCTGACAGTGAGGGCAGAGAGGCTCTTGCTTGCTGCTGTATTCTTCTAAGATGTGAGATGCAACCGGTTTTACACTGAGCGGGAGGTGCTCCTTTCAGACCCTGGTAAGCTTTGTAGTGGGGCTATCTGCCTTGAAGGACTGATGAGCAAGTGGTTTAGAATATAAAGTGCTTGGTGAATATTAGTGGCTGCCTCTACTGTCCATGGTAGCCCTGCTCTGAAGAGACCTAAGGTGAGTCATAGACTGAACTCTCCTCTCTGAGGTTCCTTGAACTGCCTGCATCTCCTGCCATTTGCCTTGAAGAAGACTCAGTACACAGTTTTCTCTCTAAGGCTGATGATCTGTTGTCATGGGTGGACGCTTCAAAACTGTGTTACTTATTTACCTCAATTCTGTGACAAAATACCTAACAAGAAGCAAACCTAAGAAAAGGGGGTTATTTTGTCTCACAGTTTGAGGGTACATCCATCATGGTGGGGAAGTCGTGACATCAAGAGCTTGAGACATCTGCTCACATTGTATCCACAGTAAGGAAGCAGAGAGTGGTAAACACTGGTGCTTAGCTCCTTTTCTCCTTTTCATTCAGTCCAGGAGCCCAGCCCATGGAATAGTGCCACCCTTAGTTAAGGTAGATCATCCCACCTCAATTAACCTAATCTAGGTATTCCCCCCACAGACTTGCCAGCAGGCTTGTCTCCTAGGTGATTCTAGATCCTTTCAAGCTGACAATCTCAATCATCATAGGAACTGTCTCTGACTCTGAAGGTGGTGATGTGTCTGGGCCTTGTGCTTTGCTGACCTTCTGGAATCTTCTTTTCAAATACCACATATATTACCCACCTCTGTGCTTGGCTTGTCCAATCCTCTGGGGTTTGCTTTGCCTTGGGGCATGTGGAAATTTGTCCCAAGGACCCAGGTTTCAGCACTGTACAGCTGCAAGCTGGGATCTCCCTCTTCCCACAGAAGCAGGGACAGCTCCTCTTGCTCCAGAAGCTGACCTCATCTGTATTCATTCCCATGCTGCCAAAATGCCATAAACCTATGTGCTAAAAACAATAAACATTTATTCTCTAACAGTTCTGTAGGCTAGAAGTCTCATATTAGTTTTACAGGGCTAGAGCCTTAGTGTTAGAAGGCTGTTTGCTTCCAGAGGCTCCAGGGGAGAACCCATGCCTTGTTTTTGCAGGATCTACTGGCTGCCAGCATTCCTTGGCCTGTGGCCACATCTGTCCAGTCTTTGATTCCATCATCATAATGCCTCATCTTGTTCTGTAGCCCATTTTCCTACCTCACTGGTATAAGGGTACTTGTGATAGCATTTAGAAGCCACCTAGATAATCCAAGCTAATCTCAAGATTCTTGACTCAATCACACCCATAAAGTCCCTTTTACCCTAGACGGTCATATTCATAAGTTCTGAGGATCAAGGCATGGATATCTCTAGGGGCCTGTTTTAGTTTATTTTTCTATTGCTGTGATAAAATACTCTTGTAAAGGCAGTTTAAGGGAGAAAGGGTTTATATCAGCTTACAGTTCAAGGTTACAGTCTGTTATGAGGTGGAGGAAGTCAACACAGCAGGAGCTTGAAGCAACTGAGCATAACACATCCACAGTCAATGATGACTACATGTGTTTACTAAATTCACCTTCTCCATTTATACAGACCAGCATCCCAGCCAGGGAATGTTGCCACCTACAGTAGGCAGATCTTCCCATCTCAATTAGAGCAGGCAGGTCTTCCTATCTCAATTAGAGCAGTCAAGAAAATCCCCCACAGGCATGCCCAGAGGTGCAGGCCATTCCAGATTCTGCCAAGTTGACAGCTAATACTAACCATCACCTCATGGGGGCCAGCCCCCAGCCGTCCTACCATCTGCAGTAGGCAGAGCAGGCATTGTATGTATTTCACTGTTGAGGATGTTCGAGTTCACTGTCATCATGGAGGCAACACAGACTTTGGAGTTAGTGGCAGGACCAAAATGGAGGCTAGACTGTTGGCTCCAAATCCAGGCACACTGATAGCCCTGCATCAGGGTCCTGCCACTGAGAGCCTCAGGACTCAGGCAGGACCGTCTAAGGGTCTAGGAAATCAAAACTTAGTCCTGGCTTTTGGAGCCCATCTGCAACTTCATGTGGTGAGAGATGGGCATGGCTGGGGCAACCAGGACAGGAGCATCTTGCCTAACACAGACATTTCTGGGATTTCTGGGCATGGCTGGTAGAGAATTAGTGTCCCAATAGAACTTTGTCAGGGGAAGAGGTACATAAAAGTGGGCTACCTGGGCATGGCACGAGAGGCTTCACCTTGATTCAGGGAGTGTGGCTTCTCCACTGGCAGCCAGGGTCCTGTTTAATGCCAGGAAATGAGATATTTTCCATCCAACTACTGCCAGGCTCAGCTGGAGACTTCTGTTTTATTGTCTCAGATGAGCTCAGTCATGAGGGAATGAAAAACTGGTGGGTGGCTTCTGTTGTTTGTCAAATAGAGACTAAGTCAGAGTCAAGACTCTGTCAGAGTAGGACCCATTAAACCCCACAAGGAATTGCCCAAAGCCTACCATGCACACCCAACAGTGGGGCTGCTTGGAAAATAGTGCTCAGCCTACTTCTGCCCCCTTACTTCTATGGCCCAGAGCTGGAGCCAGGAGCACAGCTGCCCTACCCCATCCTGCCAGCTAGGCCTCAGATCATTGGGGCATAGAATGCATGAAACAGATTGGAACAATCTGGAAATGGGGTTTCATGGAATTTAGAAAACCCTAAATCTAAATTCTAGGTCTATGTTGCTTGTGTCTTATGTGTCAAGAACTAACCATTCTCCTCACTGTTGCCCATCTGGGCTGCTGATCTTGGTGGCAGGTGGGATAGTCATTGTTGGTCCCCATGGTCAGGAGAGGCTGAGGAATCTGGGGGGGGGGCATCTGGTTCTCCCATTGTCCTCTTTCTATCCATTCATCTGGGGACAGAAGAACATGTTACTTCAGTGTCATTCACGGCCATGTTCAATAATGTTACATATTAAGCGTCTCAGGCTTTCAGTTTGGTCTAGATTAGACTCAAGTATAGTTCTAGTGGCCTATGAGAGCCTTTCTTGGGTATCAGGTCATTCCAAAGAGCCGTTTCGAAGGATATTGCTGGGCTCCTATTTCATTAAGGAAGATTTGAACCTCAAAGGAAGCCCCCCACAATTAGAGTAAGCTAATTGGTGTCATGTACTTCTAACTCCCCAGCAGGAATTCCAGACAGCCTGCTCCCAAGAATAACAGACAGACTGTGGGATTGACAACAGCTCCCTGTGACCTGGTGGTTGAGCCTCGGGGGACATGAATGCCCACTGCCCAGTCAGGGTTGTCTCAGGCTGTTTGGGTGGAGCTCCATGTTCCTGGCTGTACCTATCAGAGTTCTCTCTGCTCATGCTCCATATACTAGTCCAGGTGTCAGACCATCTTCCAGTGCCTGCGGCATGCCAGGCACTGTGTATTCTGAGTTTGAGAACACAGGAAAAGCCACAGCCCCTGCTCCCTTGCTGCTTTCACTCTTGCTGGGATGGACGTGGAGGGAGGAGAGGTACATAGGCATGGTGGAGTTAAGATGCATCTTGGCCTAGGGCCTAGGGATGTAGCTCAGTGGTAGAGTGCTTACCTAGCATGCATGATGCTCTGAATTTAATCCCTCCCCCCGGTATATCCTGTAATTGAGGTACCATGGTAACACAGAACAGGATAGAATGGCTTTCCAGGGGGAGGGTCTAGCACAGAAAAGGACTTTGGATCTTTGCCCTTTTAGGGGGTAGGATCAAAGAGGCAGAAAATAGCAGGAACAAAGCACTGGTAGCATGACAGTGGTGCACCATGGGGACAGTGGGTGGCTTTGTAGGAGTGACAGGGGGATACAAACTAGGAGTACTATCACATGATGTTGGAAGATGCCTGGGGTCAGTTTCATGGGGTTGGGGGCATAGCGCTGCTATAGGCTTCTGAGAGTTCAAGTCAGGTGGAGGGGCCCGCAGAAGCTTAAAGGTCAGGTATCATTAGGTCACCCAAACCCTTCCATGCATCTCTTCTCCAGGAAGGTGCAAGGACACCCTCTCCACAATCACGGGGCCGACCACCCAGAACACATATGGGAGGAATGAAGGGGCCTGGATGAAGGACCCTCTAGCCAAGGATGACCGCATTTATGTAACCAACTATTACTATGGAAACACCCTGGTAGAGTTCCGGAACCTGGAGAACTTCAAACAAGGTACATCTTTCAGCTCCATGTGGCAGCTTCTTCCCCTGTCCCTTGGCCCCCTCTCGTGATTATGGCTAGGTCTCTTTGCATGGTGATGGTACACTGGAATTATGATGTCTTCCTTTGTACATCCTTCCTGGAAGGGTGGTCCATCCCCCTTTCACTCTTTCCCACTCTCTGCTCCTCCCTCCCAACTCCTGGGACATGGATAACCTTGAGTTAGGCCAGAAGATAGAGTTAAACATCCTCTCTTCTCCATGACCTTCGATACTTTACAAATCACAGATAGATGAGTGTTAGACCCTTGAAATACTCAGTGAGGCCAGTGGAAATTGCTGCTGTGTGACAGACAAGGATACTAAGCATTAGACAGTGGCCAAGCCAAGTGCACACCCAGTGTGCAAACCCTTAGTCCCATCACAGGCATCACCGCCCTGAAGCATACCACCTTCTTGCCATCCACAGGTCGTTGGAGCAATTCGTACAAGCTCCCGTACAGCTGGATTGGCACGGGCCATGTGGTGTACAACGGAGCTTTCTATTACAACCGGGCCTTCACCCGTAACATCATCAAGTATGACCTGAAGCAGCGCTATGTGGCTGCCTGGGCCATGCTACACGATGTGGCCTATGAGGAGGCTACACCATGGAGGTGGCAGGGCCACTCGGATGTGGACTTTGCTGTGGATGAGAATGGCCTATGGCTCATCTACCCAGCTCTGGATGATGAGAGCTTCAGCCAGGAGGTCATCATCCTGAGCAAGCTAAATGCCATGGACCTGAGCACACAGAAGGAGACCACGTGGCGCACAGGGCTCCGGCGGAATTTCTATGGTAACTGCTTCGTCATCTGCGGGGTGCTGTATGCTGTGGACAGCTATAACCAGAGGAATGCCAACATCTCCTATGCCTTTGACACCCACACCAACACACAGATTGTCCCCAGATTGCTGTTTGAGAATGAGTATTCCTATACCACCCAGATAGACTACAACCCCAAGGACCGCCTCCTGTATGCCTGGGACAATGGCCACCAGGTCACTTACCATGTCATTTTTGCCTACTGACACCATTGACTCTGAAAAAAAAACCAAAAAAGCAGACAACAACAACAACAACAACAAAAGCAGAGGGGCCACTAGCACCTCATGTGTGTTTATGTGTGTGTCTGTGTGAGTGTGCAGGTATGCATGTGTTGTTTTAAAATATATATTATTTTGTATAATATTACAAAGGTAAAATGACATTTTGGGTCTATTTTTTTTTATATGGATTGTAGATCAATCCATACGTGTATGTGCTGGTCTCATCCTCCACAGTTGGTATTTTTGTGCAAATTAACTTCTCCTTTTGACCAGTAACCACCTTCTTCCTTGCCTTCCACAATTCCAGCTCCAAGAGTTCAATTGTTGCAAGGTTTCTTCACCTGGCTCTTGCAGGTGGACTGCCAGGAGTAGGAGTGAAGGAGGCAAAAAGAAGGGCTAAGTGGTGGGAAAAGTTTTATGTATTGGAGAAGTTTTTTAAACCCAGAAAAAAATTTTAATAAAGGAGAAATTTTAAAATCTTTTCCCAGTGCATTTTTGTTTAGCAGGGCTGAGTCTAGGTGCTGGATACCTGTTCCTGAAGGAGACTGGGTCTGGTGTTCCTCAGAAGTGTTCTGTCAGACTGGCCCAGTGGTGCACACCTGATGTCCTGGATACTTACTCAAGAGGCCAAGAAGATTGCAAGTTCAAGGCCTTCCTGGGCTACAGAGTGAATTCTAGGCCAGCCCAGGCAAATTACCAAGACAAGTGAAAAAAAAAGTGTTCTCTTGTCATGCTGGCCTATATCCAAGTTGAGGTATAAGACATGGGTAGGGGACTGTGCTTTCTTTTGCGGGGGAGGGTTGGGAATGAGCTGACCCTTCTATTCTCCTTAGTTTTGGGGCACCGGCCCTTGCATGTCTATGCTGTCACACCATGTTCTTTGCCTGTTCTCTTCTGCTTTCTTTCTAATTCTCTTACCTAAGACCTGGGAGCCTGTTTATTCCTGAATTCTGGCTTTCTTTCTCCTGCCCTCCTCTCTCCTCCCTTCTTCTGAGCTCTTACCTCTTCCCTTCTCCTCCTTTCATCTCTTCCTCCTCTCTTCTTCTCTCTTCCTCTTCTCTTCCATCTCATGCACTGACCTCAAACTCACATGATCCTCCTGCTTTCAAGTGAGCACAGTGCCTCAAGTCTAGCGTCACATGTCCCAGTATTAGGTGTTATTGAAAACAGAAAGTTGAGTGTGACTGTCCCCACCTTTCCTTAAGAAACCTTAAGTCAACTAGTCAGTCCATTACTCAATTCATTTCCTCTACTCATAATTTTGTCCACAGTTTCATCCTAAAAGCCCTCACAAACAGACTTTTCCTTTCTAACTTCCCTTCTAGGCAAAGGGCCTGGTTCAAGTCCAGGAGGGACAGGGAAGAAGCACAGCCTCTTCTGGTGCAGGCTGAGTCCTGTGTGGTACCTGCTGCCAAGGTGTACTTCCCCTCCCACCACATACCAGGAGCCAGAGCACCCAGAGAAGCCTCGCAAAGTATCACAGGAGGTGTGGGCCAAGGCAGAGCCTGGGATGAGTGGGGAGTCAGTGACATCATGTCACCACACTGAGCCCACTTCTTTGAGCCCTGTTTCCTCCTCTTTAAAAATGTCAGTAATGAGCCTGGAGAGATGGCTCAGTGGTTAAGAGATCTTGAAGAGGACCCTGATTCAGTTCCCAGAACCCATATCAGGCAGCTCACAATTGCCTGTAATTCCAGTTCCAGGGGATCTGACATCCTCTTTTGGACTCCAAGGGTACCTGCATGCACATGGTGCATATTCAGACAAACACACACACACAGTGCACTTACAGACAAGCACAAACATGCACATGCACATATTTAAAAAATAGAGCTGGGTGTGGTGGCACACACCTTTAATCCCAGAACTCGGGAGGCAGAGGCAGGTGGATCTTTGTGAGTTCGAGGCCAGCCTGGTCTATATAGTGAGTTCCAGGACAGCTGGGGCTACAGGGAGACCCTGTCTCAAAAAGACCAAAAAAAAATAGATTAAAAATATTTTAAGTGTCAATAATGGATCTGTCTTAGAGGGCTGTTCGGAGAACATGATGAAATAACATGTAAAGCTTAATACAAAAATAAGCACTTGCTAGTTTTAGATTTCATTATGAAAATGTTCAATCACACACAAAAAAGTAGAAAGGACGGGTCTGGGAGATGGTTCAGTGTGTAAAGTGCTTGTTGTAAAGCATGAGGACTTGAATTTGTATCTCCAGCACCCACTGTTGCACTAAATTGCCCCTTCCTGCTCCCTGTTTGACCTACCCTCACTCTCTCAGGGTCTCATGGGCCTGATGTGGGTCAACAAACTGGCAGAACACATTTTTATCTTAGGTTTTTCATGGATTTATATGACAGGGAGGGACTGACTTACAAAAAGATGGCTTTTCATAATTCACCTGTCTTTCAAGTCCACCCACAGTCTCTGTTGGTTTTTGCTTGCTGCACCCATGGTCTTAAGTGCCTCATCTCACTTCCACACCCCGCAAGATGCCTCCACCATTCACCCCAGCAGCTGCATACTTCCTGGTTCCAGCTCCAGACGAGCACATGCTTGGCTCTCTCTCTCTTCCAATCTCGCTGCAGCTAGTTCTGCCAGCAGCTAGGCTCCACCCTCTTCCCAGGTTGCCCTGCTCTCGCCTGTTGCTCACACTTTTTGGAGGAATGAGTGGTTTCCAGGATACACTCCACCCGTTTCTTCTGGCTCTTACAAACTTTCTGCCATTTCTTCAGCGAATTTCCCTGAGCCTTGGAGAGAGTGACAGACGGAGGGTGATCTCTCTTGTATCATGGTGAGATAGTGATCTCTTGGGGCTCCCCATCATTCATCTTCAGGACATGGCAGCTGATCTATCTCAGTGGTGTTTCCCCTATTATTAAGACAATGGAAGGAAGTAGACACATCTAAACAAACATGAATGTAAACACGAATGTCTAGAAGATATCCTAGTAGGTGTGCCATATTCATTAAACAGTATACTTGCATCTGTTTCCCCGCTGGGGCCTGTAGCCTTCCCTGACACAAGGGGTTTGCCTGGTCTACAGTGCTAGATGTGTGTTTCACTCTTAGGAGTGGGCCTTATCCAATTAGAAATCTGTCAGTTGTATATATGTTAATTGAACTGTTATTGTACTAGCAGGCATTGCTTGGCATGTCCATAGTGTACAGCATGCAGGGTCCATTGTTGAGTAGAATCATAGGGGATCCTTTCTTCCCCAACCATCTGCATAGTGCCTTTTGGCACTATGAAAGCCATCCATACAGTGGCATGGAGTTTTTGGCTTAGTCTCAGCTCCATCTCCTCTTCTCATGCACTCATATCATGCAGTGTCTTCAGCAACATGGCCTTACTGATCTTTCTAGTGTATAACCAATGTTAGTGGCAATAGCCTTGGTGAATTTGAGAACCTCTAGGATCTCTCTCTGACCAACAGCTCATAGAGGAGTAACCCACCCCTGGTACTGTAGTTTTTCTTCACAGTTTAATAGTTTTGGGAGTCTCTGTTTTTTATCTTGCCCAATCATAAAACTCTCAGGAATCTTACAGCTATAGCTGGCCTTTGTTTCTTCAGGTATCTGTCAAATGGGTGTCATATCTGTAAAACACTCAAAGGTTAACATCATATATTAAATCAATCATAGACAAGGTCTAACACGGTATGGAAAGGTTTTATCTATTTGTATTAATTGCTTTCTCCATAGATCTCTGTTAGGTACCATAGCATGGTATGGCCCGAATTCCCTGGGTCTCCTGTGCAATCAGACAAACCATATAATATATTTTATGTGAGTTTATTAACTTACAAAGGAATGAGAACCCAGTGCCTAGCCCCATGCCTCCGGTGGCACAGTTCAGAGCCCGTCACATCAGACTGCGCCCTAGCTACCATAGTCCCTGCTAGCATTCACACACGCCTCATGGGCCAGTGATCTCGCCCTGAGTCCACAGGAGTCAGTCCATTCTGTCTTTGAGCTGCTGCACCTGACTGTGTGTTCCCCACACCATGCATGCTACCGCAACTCCTGGCTTCTGTCCCAAGATGGCTCCCAGCAGCCCCTTCATAGTCCATGCTCCATGTCAGGCCCTGCCCATTGGAGGAACCAGCCAATCGGGAGACACTCCTTTCCTCCACTCTTACAATCTTCCTGTCCATCTTCCACTAAAGTCCCTGAGCCTTGGAGGGGGTGATAGATGTAGGGTGATCTCTTTTGCATCATGGCAAGATAGTGGCTTCTTGGACCTCCCCATTAGTCGTCTTTAGGCCTTGGTTACTGTTCTATCTCAGTGGTGTTTCTTCTACTATAATGACAAATGGAAGTAGACACATTTAAACAAACATGAATGTAAATACAAATGCCTAGAAGATATCCCAGTAGGTGTACTATACTCATGATGGCTTCTCCACTAGGGCCTGTAGCCTGTCTTGACACAAGGCCTGGTCTACAGCACCAGATGTGTGTTCCACCCCTAGGAGCTGGCCTTATCCAATTAGAAATTTGTCAGTTGTATGTGTGTTGATCAAGCCATTATTGTACTTGCAGGTATTGCTTGGCATGTCCGTGGTGTGCAGCACGCGGGGTCCATCATTGAATAGAATTATAGGGGATCCTTTCTTCCTCAACCATCTGTATATAGAGCCTCCTGGCAATATGACCATCCTCCATCCAGTTGCATGGATTATTTTGGCTTAGTCTCAGTTCCATCTCTTCTTCTTTTCCCATGCTCACAACATGCAGTGTCTTCAGCAACATGGCCTTATTGACCTTTCTAGTGTACAACTGACATTAATGGCAATAGCTTTGGTGAATTGGAGGACCTCTGGAATCTCTTGCTGACCAACAGCTCATAGGGGGCAACCCACCCCTGGTGCTGTAGATTTTCTTAACAGTTGTATAGTTTGGAAATCTCTGTCTTTATCTTACCCAACCATAAAACTCCCAAGAATCTTACAGTTACAGCTGGCTGACCTTTGCTTCTTCAGGTATCTTTCAAATGGGTTTCACATCTGTAAAACACTCGAAGGAACGTTAACATTATATATTAAATCAATCATAGACAAGGTCTCACATAGCATGGAAAGGTTTTGTCCATTCGTATTAACTGTTTTCTTCTTAGATCCTTGTTAGGTACCCTAGCATGGGTATGAGGCATTAATTTGGTTAGCTCTTTACCATTTTTAGTTATCTCTTTGGAGTCATTTTGCACTTGGGGGATTTTACATGGGTCTTTTTGTATTATTTTATTCTTGATACACTTATCAAATGTATCAAGCCAACTGGTGTTGGTGCTCGTTGCCTGACCCTGCACTGGGCTAAGGAGGCAGGAGGCTTCTCCTGTCCCCGCTGCACTTGTTGGTTCCCTGAGTCAGACAGGTTCTGTGTCTGCCTCCTGACTGTAGCCACATCTGTCATCTTCCCATTGACCACACCAGGTTGCTGGGAGAGAACTTGGTGGGAAAACCTGCTTCCACCCCTAGTATAGCCTTTATCAGAAGAGAAATGCATCTTATTTAATCCTCAGGGATTCTTAACCACCCTTTGTACAGTTGTTATCCTTTGAATGTTCTTTGTAAACTGTTCTTCTGGTTTTAAAACCTTCCAGAAATGTCTTAGTACCGAATTTGGTTATCTATCAATTTTTTCTCTGGGGATTTGGGCTTGACATAAGTCTTTCCACATTTGTCTTCGAGTAACCCAAGTGGACCATTTCTTTGGTCTGTTTTATATCTCTTACAGGATGTTCTGTTATTTTACAGACATGTTTTACACACTGGTCAGAATCATTTAGATTTGCCAAAGCACCTCTCACTTTACAAAGATCCTATCCCATCAAAGGGCTTAGTAAAACCATTAAAGCCCCATACCATTCTCGAGGGCCCAGTTTAATTAGGCTTTCTTTCATATCTCTGGTGAACTCAGTCTTATCTGGCCCAGTGTACTGGACATCATATATTGCTTTTCTCATACCTAGTTCTCTCAGGAATGCCTGCCCCTCCTTTATACCCCTGCTAATCATGTTAGTCTCCCTTGGTGACAACCATGTATCTTTAATGCCTTCAACCAGCCATCTCATTAAGGACTGCTCCCCGCTGCATTTGCCTAGGTTGAGCAGCCTATATCTCAAGGATGGATGGGCGGTTATATAACTCAGCTGTGAAGCTCCTGAAGGACTTAGACTGATGTCATTTTCTCCCATGTCCCATACTCTCACAAGCCACGTGGCCAGGGGCTCTCTGCTTGCTTGCTTTTGTAAGTTTTTCCTAGTTTTAACAGTTCTAGCATGGAATATTTCCTAGTTAAGCACAGTTAGCTTTTTTTTTTTTTCTTTTTACTAGTATCTGTCTTTTTACTAGTATCTGTCTTTTCCTCTGAGTCCTTGGACTTTACACAAGTCAAAGTGTCCCACCTTTTTTCTCTCTCCAGCTCTGCACCTGGGTCTGCCAGTTCAGCCTTTTCAGCTCTCCCTGCCTGAGCTACATCTTTTATCATGCAAAGTGCTCTCTCTCTCTCTCTCTCTCTCTCTCTCTCTCTCTCTCTCTCGGCACTCCATTTGGGTCCAGAGCAGGTAAAAGATTTTCTAGCCTTCGGGTAACCTTTAAAAATTCTTCACATACCCGCAACATATCCCCACATTACAGCATAGCTGTGGCCCATGCTTCTGCATGGCTGGCCTCTTTTTAGTTACAGATTTTATGATCCATTGTATAACCCATATGACTATCCCTAACCCCATTAAGCATATGGGTTTTGATTTGGGACTCAGAGCCCAGCTAACCCACCACAGGGGCAGTGGGAACAGCACTGCTTTCTGAGGCCCACATCCCCAGCCAGACTATGCCAATCATAGACAAGGTTTAACATAGTACGGAAAGGTTTTATCTATTCGTATTAATTGCTTTCTCCAGAAATCTCTGTTTGGTACCATAGCATGGGTAAGAGGCATTAATTTGGTTAGTCCTTTACTATCCTTAGTTATCCCTTTGGAGTCATTCCACATTCTGGGGTCTTACATGGAGTCTCTTTGTATTATTTTATCATTGATACACTTACAGGTGCTGTCTCCAGTTGCCTGACCCTGAACCAGGCTAAGGAGGCAGGGGGTTTCTCTTGTCCTTGCTGCACCTGTTGGTTTCCTGAGTCAGGCAGGCCCTGGGACTGCCTCCTGACTGTAGCCATATCTGTCATCTCTCCATTGACCCATATCTGGCTGCTGGGGGAGGCCCTGGTGGGAAAAACTCCACTCCTAGCATAGCCCTTCTCAGGAGAGAAATGCACCTTATTTAAGCTTTGGGGATCCTTAACCACCCCTGGGACAGTTTTTGTCCTTTGAATGCATTTTGTAAACTGTTCTTTCAAGTTTTTAAGCCTTCCAGAAACTCCTTAGTACCGAATTTGGTTTTCTATCAATCTTTTCTTTGGGAATTTGGGCTTGACCTAAGTCTTGCCACATTTGTCTTTAAAGTAACCTAAATGGACCATTTCTTCTCTCTGGTCTTTTTATATCTCTTGTAGGGTATTCTGTTATTCTATAGAATTTTACATGCTGGTCAGAGTTGCTTAGATCTGCTAAAGCTGCTCTCACTTTACAAAGATCCTGCCCTGTTATAGGACTTAGTGAAATAATTAAAGCTCTATACCATTCTTGAGTTCCCAGTTGAATTAAGCTATCCTTTATATCGCTGGTGAACACAGTCTTATCTGGCCCAGTGAACTGGGCATCATATATTGCTTTTCTCATACCTAGTTTTCTCAGTAATGCCTGTCCCTTCTTTATAGTCCTCCAGCCCCTGATAATCATGGGAGTCTCCCTTGGTGATGATCATGTATCTTTAATGCCTTGCACCAGCCATCCCATTAGGGACTGCTCCCCGGCCCCTGCATTGGCCTAGGTTGAACAACCTATGTTGCAAGGAGATGGATGGGTAGTTATATAACTCTGCTGTGAATCTTCTGAAAGACTTAGACTGACAATTATTTGCTTCTATGTCTCATATCCTCATGAGCCATGTGGTGAGGGGCTCTCTGATACTTGTTTGTAAGTCTTTCCTAGTTTTAACAGCTCCAGGTGGAGTATTTCCTAGTTACAGCACTGTTAGCTTTTTTCTCTTTTTGTATCAAAGGCTGAATCTGAGGGACAGCTTTAGCTACTTTTATTTTTAGGTTGTTTCTTTTTTCACTGCTATCTGTCTTTTTCCTTGAGTCTTTGGACCCCTGGTCCCCTAACCTTACACAAGTTGAAATGTCCCCAGTACATGTCTGTCAGTAACTCTATAGCCTTTTCAGCTCCCTCTACCTTGGGCAAATCTTTTATTGTGCAAAGTGGCCATGCCCCTTCTCTGGATTCGTCTGGGTTGTGTCCAAGGCTCGGGGAATTTTTTCTAGGTTTTCTATGACCTTTAAAGAGTTTTCAGACCCATGTGGTGGCAGACTCCATTTTTTTAAAGCAACTGAGCTATTTCCCCACATTTACAACACAACTGTGGCCCTGGGACTTTCCCCCTTTGACTCCATCAGCATCTGCGTGACCTATGTCATTCTAATTACATATTTTATGATCCATTGTGAGATCCACGTCAGTACTGCCAGTAACTCCCTTGCTTTTCCCAAACTCCCGTGGTTTGTCGTTTCCAGTGCCGTCCAGTCCGATTATGCCAATTTGTTGCAGTAAATTTTCCCCTTCCTGCCCTCTGTTTGACCTGCTCTCACTCTCTCAGGGTCTCATGGTCCTGACTGGGGTCAACAAACCAGCATAACACATTTTTATCTTGGGTTTTGCGTGGGTTTATATGACAGGAAGAGAGTGACTTACAAAAAGATGGCTTTCCATTCAAGCCCCGCCCACAGTCTCCGTTAGCTTTCATGCTGTGTCCATGGTCTTAAGTGCCCGGTCCCGCTTCTATGCTGCACACTCCCTGGTCCCAGCTCCAGACCGGCACACACTTGGCTCTCTCTTTTCCAATCTCGCAGGGGTTACTAGCACTGCCAACAGCTAGCCTCCATCTCTCTTCCCGGGTGCCCTGCGCTGGCCTGTTGCTCATGCTTTTTGGAGGAATGAGTGGTTTCCAGGCTATATCAACATAAAAAACTGGGCACAATAGTATATACTTGTAATCCTAGTGCTGGGGGAGAAGGAGACCAGCAGGTCCCAGGGACTTGATGGCCAGCCAGTCTAGTTGAAATGGCTGGCTCCAGGTTTGTGAGAGACCCTGTCTCAGAAAGTAAGGTAGAGGGCAAGAGACTGACATCAACCTCCAGTCTCCACACATGCACACGTGCCAACAGGCACATGTTTACATATGCATATACCACACACACACACAGGAAGTATAATACCTCCCCATATTCTCATCACCAAGATGTCTCAGTCATCAATATTTTGTTACATTTGCTTTGAAATCCTTTTACTTTTATCTTTTAAAGTCAGCATGACATTTTACCCAGATACTTAAGTATCTCTGACAAGGAGGGACATTTTTCTACAAAATTCCACTTAACAAGTTTGACAAGTATTCTTTGACACTGAATCCATATTTACTTCTTCCGGTGATCTCAGAGACATCTTACACAGTTGTGTCCTGGAACAATCAGTGTCTGCACATTGAATTTATAGCTCCATAGCTTAAGTCTTTTCTCTCTTTCACTCACAAAATTTTAATTTGGGGATAATTTTAGATTTCTAGAAGTTACAATGTCAGTAGAGATTATCTGTATTTACCCAATTTCTCCCTTATATAATCCCAGCCTTTGTCAGCACTAAGCAGCTGATGGTGCTTACTCCCAGCTCAATCTGGCTAAGTCTAGAATGGCTCCTTCCTGTCGTTTGTTCATGCCACTGCTTTGCTGAAAAGGTTGTGCTGATTCTGTGCAAATACCTCTTTCTGCCCAGCCTGACTTTTACTGAACTCTCCCCCTGCTTTTCCTTTAAAGTGGAAGTGAGGTCTAAAGACGTGATTGGATTCAGCTAGACACTTTTCAGCCTGACTTCTACTGAACTCTCCCCCTGCTTTTCCTTTAAAGTGGAAGTGAGGTCTAAAGACTTGATTGGATTCAGCTAGACACTTTTGGCAGAACACTTCACAGTGATGCTATGAACTCGATGCTCAGTAATTTCCATTCCCACTCTTTCGCTCACCCTTGCCCAGTCCTGCCATGCTGGAATGGCACATTGCAAATGCATCCTCCCCTGCCTACCTATCTCTTGTGGTCCTCTGTGACAGATGCACCTGGCTTTGATCATGTGAGTGGTGTAGGAGAGTTTGGATGGACCCTTTGATATCTTTGGCAACTCTCATGTCATAACAAGTCCTATTATCACTTCAATAAAAACAGCAACAGCAATGCAAATTCAATTGAGTAATTCATTTGGACAATCAATTTTTTTTTTTTTTTTTTTTTGAGACAAGGTCTCACTACGTAGTCTGGGCTAGTTCAGGACTGGTGATCCTTCTACCTTTCCCTCACAAGTACTGGGATTACAGTCTGTGAATCACCATGCCTGGCTGGCTGGTAAGTTTCAAAAATCAAAACACTGAACTTGATTTCAGGTTATGCCCCAGCCAGGTCCCTGCTTAGACCTGCTGTAGGCAGGAGTCCCAGCATGTGAGGAGGTCACTGTCCAAGCAAAGAGTCGGGAGAAGGAGGGAGAGGAGATGAGAGAGGGAGGAGAGGGAGAGGGAAGGAAAGAGAGAAAGGGAGAAGAGGGAGAAGTGGGAAAACTATTGCTTGACTAGAAAGGCCCTGGTTATCTAGTTTTGAGGTGTTTCAGATATCCTGAGCTCTTTTGTGGGCTCTCAGAAGAGTTCCCTCCAATTTGCTAGGAACACTTTGCCATTTTCTCTTTACAAGACTAACTTCTATTCTGGCTGGCCATTCTCATTTCCTAAGCACAGAGAAATCTAGTGCTGTCTCTTCTGCCCCTCTGAATGGTCTACTTGGACAGGACCCAGGATGACCTCATACATAGCCATATCTGGCCCTCAGAAAATTCTCACACATTTATCTCGACAAAGTCTGAGAATGCAGGCTCATCCTCAGCTAAGTCATTTTAGCTGAGAAGTTGTCTGTCAGCCCATTTTCTTTCCTTAGGTCTCTGAAATGGGATGTCAGTCATTGATCCATTGTGGCCCACAAACTGTAAGAACATGGGTTAAGCATCCCCAGATGTGTCTTTAAAGCCATCTCCCCACAGCCTTGCATGAAGGGGAGGCATACCCCATCCGGGAGGACAGCAGGATTCAGCAAAGCTGTTTCCAAAGGAATCCCTTCAAATATCCTCTTTAAAAAATTTCCCAACTCTGAATACTTTTATAATCTAATGTCAGTAAAGAGCTGAATGTTTCCGGACCCCTCCCTGCTGAGTCCTGGCGGTGCTGCTGCTCATGCTTATGGATCTGTCCTCTGGAATGTGAGACACGCTCTCCTGGGCCTGGGCTAAAACTCCCACTTTCATATCCCATGATACTTCACCAGTTCCCTAGGTCAGGACACTTGCCCAGCCCCCACTTCCTGTTCTCCTTGACACTCTGGACTGTCTGCAAGGTCTTACCTAAGTGAAATCATATCCATTCCTCCAGACAGCAAAAGTGGCCCTAAATATGAGACCAGTGATGACTGTTTACCTTTGCCATTTGCTGCACTTATGAAAAGGTGTTTTTTTGCGGGGAGGATTCTGTCTCCAAGGTGGGAGGTGGTCCTTTTTTCACCTAGGACTCTTCCCAGCACTGAGTCTAGTCTATAATGCCTGTTCATTAGGGATCCATTGCATGATGAGGAGTTAATTTGGACCACACAAAATGCAAGGTCAAATGAGTGACTCCACAAATTGGATGTTGACCAAAGTCATAGGGCTTCCTGCAGTGAGTGATCAGACAGCCATTTTCAAACTGTTTTCCTCAAGGCCCTCCTGCCCAAGGGCTCTTCATCAGTGCTCCACACAACAGGTGGGCTATAATGTGGTCACGATGAAACTGAGGGCAGTCTCTTGGACACACTGAGAGAGGATCCCTGTGTAAGTCAGCAGTCTCTACCCAGGAGTCAGCCCTGACTCCAGGACATGCAGTTTTCATCCCTCCCTGTCAAGGCCTCCCCTGCTGAAAATCAAGAGACACAGAACTTATCCCCATCAGCTTAACCAGTAAAACAACTAGCAGGAAATGGGGCCACTTGGGGTTTTCACTGAACACAGAGGGGCAATATAATTCCATCTCTGAAGCCTGATCCTGGGTAAGCTGGGGGATGACCGTCACTCTCCGAACTGCAGAGTTTTCCCTGGCTTCTCATGAATACCCCCCGACACCAGTCAGGGCCTCCTCCTCACATGCTTCATTAACTGCTCCCTGACTGTCATGAGATCACAAATGGGTACCCATAAAAGATCTAGGACTGCGACTTTCCAAGATGGCAACACTGAATGAGTCATTTTCATTTTGAGAACATGCTTATATTGTACACAAATTTTTATTACCATCATATCTTTAGTAGTCCTTGGTTACAAGCCACAAAAGCTGTCTTGCTAGCTTAAACAAAAAGGAATTTATTGGAAAGAAATTGGAGAATTCACAGACTCAGGGGCAAATGTAGCAAATTAGACGGTGGGATGGATAGAACCAGGCCAGTTCTGGCTAGCAGAATGTTGTGACTTGTCAGTTGAGGTACCCTCACAGGAGCCTCTGTCTGAGATACCTTCAGTTCCCATGTCTCCATTCAAGGTTCAAATTTCCAGGAGAGGATCTGATTATGAGTTTGGGTGTCAGTCCTATATGATCCTCATACTTAGTGTGGGACTCTATGATTGACAGCTCCACCTTTATTACACCAAGTCAGGAAGGGCCAGTTCTTCTAGGAAGGGCTGCTGAGCAGACAAAAACAAACAAAACAAAACCAGATGTCCACTACAAGCATTATATTTAATAGCAACCTCCACTAACACATTTGAAATCTGACTCAGTTTTCCATAGTCCATTTCATACAAAGTTCTCTGTTCCTATTAACTGCTGGAAAGCTTAAGGCCAGTTGAAAACATGTGGGATTTTTATGGTGTCCACACTGTCTTTGCCTGTCTCCCAGTTTTATTTTATGTGTTCAATGTTCCCTCTTCTTTCTGGTTTGCCATGTTGGTGCCTGTTGTGACTTTTTTCTGTAATAGGTCAGAACATAAACGAGCAGATTATCTGTGACTCTTCAGGAATGTGTTATGGGGGAAAACAAGTTTATCTGCACTGTTTCCCCATTGGAAGCCTGAAAGCCAATGGCTACAAAGATGTCACAGCACAGTATCCTGGGGTTCTCTTCTCTTAGTGCTTTCCCAGAGTCATGCGATGCAAACAAGTCATATGAAATGCTTTCTGCAGAGGGCTCCTATGTTTGGGAGATTGAAGTCTGATCTATGGTAACCAAGGCCAGGATAACAAAAGGGCAAGGACAAAGGCACATTGGCTGCGGCAGTGAGGGACTGGGCCCCACTTCAGGGTTATTTTCCAAGTGACCTCAGCTGAGCTCTCTTTCTGGAGGAGATTGCCTGGCCTGGGAGCACCAAGGAAAATTTGGCAGTGCCTGGGGGAATTAAAGTGCAGCCAACAGCAGCAGGTGCCAAGAATGGGCCAGAGAACTCTGGTGAACTTCCCGGAGCCCCATAGCAACTTCAGCTCAAGACTGGAGAAGCAAGGTTGAGGCTGGAGAGAAAGGTGGGAAGTCTGCCTGTTGCCCGCAAAAGAACCTCAGCTCCACCTCTGTGACAAGCTAGCATTTGTGAACCTGTGTCTGGGAGAGACCTGGGGGTCCAAGTAGGTCCCACT
Source organism: Nannospalax galili (assembly GCF_000622305.1). Classification (NCBI taxonomy): domain Eukaryota; kingdom Metazoa; phylum Chordata; class Mammalia; order Rodentia; family Spalacidae; genus Nannospalax; species Nannospalax galili. The sequence continues at coordinate 468,107 of NW_008352264.1, read as the reverse complement.
TGCAGAGGTTGGTAACCCACTCAGCCTGGCACAAACAGAAGACAGCTGGTCAGAGGATACAACAAGATGCCCACAGGTTTTCAGTGAGGTGTTGCCATCCTCTCAGAGACCAGGACAGGAAATTCAGAAGCAGTCTTGATCCTCTGCATCCCTCAGGGGTCCGCAAGAGCCCACTTCTGCTTTTCCCTGCTCACTCTTCAAAGAACCTCTTACCAGCTCTCTAAGCTTGAGGGCCCACAGTTCTGTCCTTGCTCTTCTAGCTCCAACTCACTGATTGGCCTAGCTCCTCTGTTCATGTTGAGTATGTGGACTGACTGTGTCTACCCCTCATCTAGCCAGCTGTGGACAGTAATAATCTTTTGTGTAATCCTCTAGGGTCACAGAGAGGGGCTTGGTAAACATCAATCCTACTGAGTTGCCAATGCTGGCTTTTTCCTGACTGAAAACCCTCAAAGCCTTCTTGGGTCCAGACGGGGAGGGATTCCTTCACCTCAGGGCCACAAGCTCAATGATTCTGAGGAGAGAGCTATGTTTGGATATTGGAGAAAAGCAGTGTCCTGTGACTTTTAAAGAATAGACTCACTTTTACTAGTTGACGAGGCGTATTCCCTTCAAGGTGTATTCCCTTCTGTGTATTCCCTTCTAGGTCCTGAAGCATGACTCTCAGAGCAGTTCAAGGAACATTTGAACCCTTGTGATTGGTCAAGACCAGCAGCAAAGTAGTACCTGAGATGGAGGACCTTATTTGCCAGCCAGTTTAATTCTTCCTTGGGCACAACGGGCCTTTGCCACATGAGGCCTGGCCCCTGAGAACACCTTGTCTGCCTTTGCTCATCTGTCCCAGCTACCACAGATTGAATGAATTCTCCTCTTCCTCAAGTTCCCATTCAAACCTCCTCTTCCACAGAAAGACCCTTATCTCCCCGTGATTTCCAAACCTGTTCATCTGTGTCTGTGCTACATCTGGGCATCTCAGTGCAACTCATGCCTGTATGTTTTTCCCCTTAGCCTGGTTGTTGCTGGAGAATAGTTCTGTGTCCCCAGAAGTGTTCAGCCAGATCAGTAGAGGGACCATTGTACTGACTGTCACCAGAAAGCTCTGGTTCTGCTCACACAGTGGGACCTTTTAAAGAACATTTTAAACATTACATTTGTTCATTTATTCATGTGTGTATGTTGGGGGGCTGCACGTGCTGTGGTGTACATGTAGAGGCGAGAGGATAACATGGCAATCTCTTCTTCCACCATATGAGTCCCAAAGTCTGAACTCAGGTCCTCAGGCTTGACAGCCAGCGCCATTACTCGCTGAGTTGTCTCACTCTCTCAACAGCCCCTGCCATTCGCCAGGCTCCAATGGCCGCTGGGTCTCCCTGCTCTTCCAGCCTTCATCACTGGCAGTGGCATTCCCCTCTGCCCCCATAGACCTCAGTCCCATGCTCACTCCTTCACCTCACAATGGCTACTTCTGTTACAGAAGGGCCATTTCCTCCCATGATGCATGTTCAGAACAGAAAGGGCCTTCACAGGAATGCCCTTATGGTCACAGAATTCCTGAATAACAGACTTTCTTACCCTCTGTGGCTCTGCAGAGACAGGCTTTTGACCCTGAGGGTCCAGGCAGAACCCCCACTGATCACTTCTGTCCTGAAATCTAAGGACCAGCGACTGCCTATGGCCCCAGGCTTTGTTGCCTTTTGAACTCAAAGAAAGCCAATCTACCTTTGTTTGCTGTGACATCAGGCCAATAGTCAGGATGGATGGGACTCAAAGCAGGAAGTTAGAAGGCCTGCCAGGAACTAGACTGCTCTCTTACAGGAAACTGCTGACTGGAAATGCTGGGATCTCCAAGGCTAAGTCTCACAGTATGTATCCCCAGAGTATTCAAGCCTAGTTGGCAGGCCAGACCAGGGGAAAGGTACAACCTAAGCACAGCACTGAGGGGCCTTCCATGCCCAGGAGGAAGGACACTGGCTGGTAGATGCTTTCAGCCTCTTGAAATCCTCAATGCTGAGTTCTCAACAGGGCCACACAGTTCCTCGAGCATCCGTCCTAACCCTTCCAGGAAAACAGCTTCTAAAGGCAGGGAGCATCAGCAGAATGGGATGGGCATGCATGCGTCTTATGCCAGCATCTTCCCACACAGTCTCACTAGTGAATATGGGACCTACCTGCCTGTGCCATGGCATGGTGACCGTCAGAGCCTTCCTCTCATCCCAGTGTCACATGGTTGGTATTTCTACTGTGTATGGCTTGTCACAGAAGGTGGGCTACAAGCACATCCTGTCATTTGGAGTCTCCTGATTTTGCACAAGGTCACATGATTTTACATAATAAAATATTTCCTTCAGGAATTTAAGAGCCTATGTAGCTCTCCGTGGTTTTGTTTTCAGGTTTTGTTTTTTTGTTTTTGTTTTTTCTTCCTCTGACTCAGTATTTGGATGGCTCTCCCCAAGAGAAACCATTAGGATGTGATCTAAGAATCAGGCTTTTACCAGGCCTGGGGTAGAGGAGCTGCTTTCCTGCACCCCAGTAAACATACATGGAAGCTGAGACCTGCCTGAGGCTGGCCAGTCTGTCCCTTGGGCATTGTTTCCAGGCTGCCATTGCAATACAGGCCCTCTCTCCCCAGGAGTTCCAGGAGGGGGTTTGGCATCCCAGGCCTAGAATCCTCCCTCAGGAGGCAGAAGAGGAGGGAAGGAGGGAAGGCACCCCTGGGTTGGATTTGATCACCCACAATGACCCACCATGGTTCTATCTTTTTGGGAGTAGATTCCTCCTCTCCCTTCCACCTTATCTGATCTTGTGTTGTTTCAGGCTTCTTCTGGGTCCACTGCTGTCCTCCTTCATCCATCCCTCATGCCAACTCAAACCTCTCTTCTCTGCAGATCTGGTTCATACCATTTCTAGTCAGCTCCTCTGTGGCCAGTGGCCTAGGAACCCAGCCTTCCTTCTCTCTTTCCTGGGCCTCCCTGTTCCCTCTGCTCTCTCCCTTTTCTCTGCCTCATTCCTGTTCCCTCTCCTTCCAAGAATATGCCATTACACAGAAAGTTCCATTTTCACAGCCACGGCTATTTTCATGTGTTTCCCGTTCTAACATCGCAGAGGAATGTCTGACGTCATCTCTGCAAGTGGCTCCAATGGCCATCCACCCCACTTCTACCTCGTTCCTTTCTTTACCAGACAGATATTTGCTCAGTCTTGACTCTGATTATTTAAACACAACTATTTTTGTGTGTCTCTGGAACCCTGCTCCACCCTCAGTGTCTCGGATTGTGTTGTTCCATAAACATCAGAATTACTCCTCAAAAGACATAACTCATTGGTTTACAAACTTTTCTACACATTAGAATCAACTGGGGAAATTTAACACTTCTATGCTCAGATCACGTCCTATGCCAATTAAGTCAGAATGTCTGGGGATGGGAGCCAGGCACCAACAGGTTTTAAAGATCCCAGGTGATTCTAACATATAGCAAGGAATAGGAGCTACCAATATACAGAGAGCTATAATGAAGGGTATGAGAGCCTGTAGCCAGTGGTACAAACCCAGGGAGCCTGGGGCACAGACTAGTCTTCAGATCTGTGAAGAGAGAGAAAGGAGGGCCCAGGAGCCCTGCCAGGTACGCTGGAACTTTCCTAGCCTGTATTCCAGAGTGGGCTGACCATGGCCCAGGAGATGTTCTTTCAATAGAGGATCCTGATTCAAGCAGGTCCTCTCAGAAGCCCAACATTCAGGTGAGCCCTGGATCTGCAGGGAGCAAGTAGCCAATGTGTCTGTCTCCTTCCTGGACTTAGGTCCTGAGCCCTGGATGCTTGCTGGCTTGGCTAAGCATGTACATCTGGCAAAGGACCTAAGTTTTGACTCCTATCACCTCTGCTGGGAATGCAGCCACCTAGAGCAGCAGGAAGCCATACCATATGACAAGGGTTCAGAGGTAGTGGATACTCAGGATGACCTCTATGGACTTTCAAAGGGGCAGTCACAGAAAGAAAAGATGGCAGCTATAGGAGGAACCTCACCTTCCTCCTCGAGCTCTCCGGCCTTTCTGACCCATATCTACATACCCAGACACCTATGAGAATCCTTCCTGTTGAAGATTACTAGGCCTAGGCAGCCCCAGGATCTGACTCAGTAGCTTTGGGTTGAAGACAAGGAAGCTGTATTTCTAGCAAGTAAACCTAATGGTTTACATCTCTTTCCAGGTCTACTTCTAACTTGCCAGACTGAAGGTAGAGGTAAAAGGCAGCAGGAAGAACTAAAAAGGGAAGGGAAAGCTTAGATGCCCGCCCTCCTGCGAAGGCTGGTCTCTTTCTCTCGCAGTCATGTGTCAGGACTAAGGCCCCATGAATTCTGCATTGTTAGCACTCTGTGACTCTTAGCATGTGGTGACATGCTAACACATGTGACAAATGCCAGTCTATTGTGTACACTTCTGGAAGGACAGTGTATATATTTGGCTCAACAATACAATTAAAAATACTGATGTAGCTTGCATGACCAAAGCCCCATGTCCTGAACACATGGCTCACAGCACTCCTGGGACTAAAACAGTGGCTGAGACACTGAGAGGGCTCCTGTACTTCTGGTGATCACTGTCTTAAGGGATGACAGGTAAAGTGAATTAGGACCAGAGAGGCACAGGATACTGCCATGGGTAGAAAGAAAAGCCCAACTTTGTGTGAGTCCGTTTCTCCTTTTGTATGGTTCTCCCCTGCTGACCTGAACCAGATTATAAATCTTGGGGAAAGGAATTAGCCCCAGCTGTCCTGTCAGTTGCAGTGTACTTTTAGAGGTGCTCACCAGGCTGGTGACCCACAGAGTCATTTACAACAAGGGGCTAAATGCTTCAGCCTCCTTCTTGCACAGACTGTTTAAATGAAGATGAATTTCTAGTTCCTCCCAGCTGGTGGTTTGATGGAAAGGGCCTGGCTGGTTGTGGGAAAGCTGTTGAATTTTGTCTTCCAAGAAGAGGCTGCCAGACTAGAAGGGGCAGTGTGCTGGTCTGATGTAAAAGGGTTACTTAGCAGAGGGGAATTCCAGCAACTTGAATAAAACAGAGGCAGTGTGGTGAATGCATTATTTTATGTCCAGGGACCAGGAGCCAAATGAGTGGGTGAGCTCTGTGACCGTGGCAAGATGCTGGGTGATGAGCCTCCCATCCCAGCTCTCCCCCAAGATCGACTTGTGTCTAACTTTATTTTTGTCAGCAGACCAGACATCTTACCTTCTTTTGGAAGTTATCTCTTCTTCTGTGGGGACAGAGGGTGATCGCATAGATCCAGGGAAGAGATATTATTCAAGCATCACTGAGAACAAGAGCATTGTCTAGTTTATTTGCATTTCCTCACAGCTTAATACTAGATGCCTTAGGTTGGCGCAGCATCGACTGTGGTAAAGGTTCACGTTCCACAGCCATTTCTTCTAGCCCACTGCCTGTGAGGAAACACAGTCTAAGAATCCCAGCTCCACTGGTGCTCAGGCAATGGAGATGAACCCAGAGGCTTTGGAAATCAGGCTGGACACCAAGGAAATGGAAGTCGGAGACAGCTCCTAAAGCTCTGAGTTCTTCCTTTGTACCCAGTTCATTGTTACAGAAATGTAGGTTATGCCTGTAAACCACTGAAAATAGTATTTTTGTTAGCTTTCCAAGGTTCTTCATCTAATTGGTCATAGATTTTTAGGAAAGTCCTGATACTAGAGATAACATTGGATCTAAAGGTTAGTGATCTCACACCATCTTACAGTCCTCATGAGGAGTTAATTCTGTGGGTGAAATCTCTTAAAGGCAGGTAAACCTGTGATCACAAGAGTATGTGGTAGTTGCATCCAAGATGGAGACCACAAAGGCCAACATCCAGGAGAGGCGGTGCAGCAGCTGCTTTGCATGCAGCCAACACTGAGTGTCTTCTGAGGGAATGAGTCATGCCCAGCAACTCTTCAGCACTATTGGACCCTTGCCTCCTAGTGATGTTCCTCTCTCCTGAACATGCCTCAACACCCTGGATGCCCTTGTGTGGTTTCTTTCTTTCCCTCTGCTTTGTCTCCTGTTACCATCCTTTATGACCTCAAATGATGAATAGCAATGTAGGATAGGAGTGTGGCTTTAAAAAATCATTGGACTTAATTTCAAGTCCCAGCTCTGCTATACCCTAGATGTGAGATCCTGGGCAAGTTAAAAATCTTCTGTTTTCTGTCTGTAATGTGTGGATAATATGTATGTCTATGACTAAGGCTGCTTTAAAGCTTAAATGAGTCACGCTTGTAAAATCTTAGCACAATGTCTGGCAGAACGTTACTTCCTCAGTATCAGCTATTTACCATTAACTAAACTAAGGGAAGGATTCTCCTAGCATTTGTAACAGACACACCTCATGAATGTTGTGGCATGAAATGTGCTGTAGATTTCTTGTGGTAAGAAAACACTGGAGGGATCTGAACCTCAGTTCAAAAAGGAACAATCAGAAATTGCAGGGTTGTACTAGACAAGTCCTCTATGACACCATGTATTGTGCAACCAGGTGTAATTTGTGGTTATCCTTTAAGAGTCAAAAATTGACTTGACTTATATCCCACATACAGTGAGAAATCCCAGGGGACAATCTTGTAAGGATTTGGTGGTGATGGTGGGTTGAGTGGAGGGAGCCATTTCCCTTGTATTTTCCTGTTGTTTCTCTTGACTCTTCAGTGTACGGCTTGTCTTCCTGGACTGTGTTTTTTTCCTTTGTTATACCATATTGAACCACATCTCTATTCTCTCACTTTGCAGAACAGTGATAGAAAGCTGTACATCAGCTTTTAATCAAGGGTTGGGAAAATGCAAAGGACCTACATTTTAGCATCACAGCTCATAAAAGTCCATGTGCCCTCTTGCCACTGGATATCCTTTTCATGAGACTCCTTTCTGGAAGATCTGGTCTCCAGCCTTTCTTGGTCTTGAGTTCTCTTTTCTGCTGTCCCTATCTTTACTGTCCCGTCTTTGCTAATCTTTTCTGAAGGGATCTGAGATCGTCTAGATGAAGAGGTCTCCCTTTCTAAAAGGTATCTTCTGAAACAAATGCAGCTTTGCCTTTGCTATAGTTTGGATGCTGTAGTCCTTCAAAGGCCATGTGTTAAGGCCTGACTATCAGCCTGTGGTGCTACTGGAGGTTGACAGAACCTTTAGGAGGTAGGGCCTAGGGGGAGGAAGTTAGGTCACTGGGGCCATGTCTTTGGGAGGGGATAATGGAGCTCCTGCCAGCTTTTGCTCACTTTCTTTTTGCTTCTTGGCTGCTATGAGTTTCTTCTGTCACAACAGGTCTGACAGCAAAAGGGCCAACTTACAGACTGAAAGCATGAGCCAAAATAAATCTTTCCTCCTGAGAAGAATACTCAGGTATTCTATCATAGAAACACTGTAAAGCTGACTAACATAGTCTTCTAAGAATTTTATATACTTGTGTGTCTGGCTCCAGAATCTATGGGAGCTCTTTCAAGCAACTTATACCAGATCTGTATCTCAGGAGGCAAAAATAAAATACACACAAATACACACACACACACACACACACACACACACACTAATCTGTGTGTTGGAGTTAAGCTGCCTAGGTCCAAAAATTGACTCCACTATTTACTAACTATATAACTCTTAGGTTGTAGAGTACTGAAATAAGATAATGAACTTGAAGAGGTCCTTGGTCCAGTAAACATCTGCATTAATTACTCTGTTGCTGTCATTCTGCAGTGACTAGCTTCATGCATGGTGGCACTGCTATTCCAAGCTGAAAAGAGGCTTTCAGTAAATATGGGATCTGTCATTGAGTAACCCAGTTTCCTGACAACATAGCAGGACAAAGTATAGGTTTTTTAGATCATGATTTTTCCTTGATGTGATTGTAGTTCAAATGTCTGGACATGATAAAGGAACTTTTTACTTAGTCAGTCTTGGGAGAACAGTAGACAAGAGTTCTGCAATTTCATCTAAATAGCAACACAAACCACAAAACCTCTGTAGGCTTCCTTTCCCATTACTAACCACTTAACATGGACGATTCATTTGTTTTTGTCTTTCTTCATACAGACAAAATAAGTTTAAAATTTTTTTATTTAGATTTTAGAGAAAGAACAGATATTGCATTATAAAGACTTGTTTGAAAATATGAAATTGTTGTCATTATTTCTGTATTATAAACCAACATGATTATTAAGGGAGAGAGTAGTGCATCTTTCCTGAATATCTTCCATACATTCTAAGACAGGGTCTTATGTAGCCCAGGGTGGCCTCAAACTCAGTATACTCCAGGATGACCTTGAACTCCTGATCCTCCTGCTTCCACTTCTCAAATGCTGGGATGATATAGGCATTCTTAGCCATGCCTGCTTTACTCAGAGCTGGGGACTGAACCCAGGCCTTTATGAATGCTAGGCAAGCACTCTCTGAGCTACATACCCAGCCCATTTCCCACACATTTTTAAATGAGCATTATATAGCCTAAGGCAGAAAACTCTCATGAAACATTATCTCAGGTTCCAACACCTTCATGGACAATGGACGCAGCTCTATCTTCTTTAGCTGAATCTTGTCACCATGATAAGGGAAAGAAATTAGAATCTCAAATCATCATCTCCTCTATCTTGGTGACTGCCCAGAAACTAGAACTGTGAAGTCAAACTGCTCATTCAGTCTGGGATTAGCATACCAGAGGATATGCAAACTTCCTGGTTTATTTAACTATGATTGCCAACTTCATTGGGGGCAAATAACATAACAGTGTGGTATTTGTTGACTTTCACAAATGAAAAACTGATTTATTTACTCCTTAGTTCTGAGCCTAATATAATTCTTTTCATATACTAAATCCTTAATGCTTAAAGGTAGCTGAAAAGGGGGTCATTACACGGCACTGGCTAGCCATGGCAGGATTCATAAGAGCAGAGTTCCTAATTACATACATGTATCATTCTTTTTTCATAAATTCTGTGTACTTAACAAATAAAGGATATGAGAATTGCTTAAAGTTCTAGTAATATCCAAAATAAACTGTTATAAGCTTAGTTATTAAAAAGATAAGCTAACAGAATTCACAGATTCTGAAAGGCAGGAGAAAATTTCATTTCTTCTATGTGCATAGCTTCTTTTGGACTTGGGTGATATCTTTTCAGGCAGTCTAGCACTCAGTAACCTTAAAAACCAAGCACAACCCTTCTAGGAGGGTATGGAGGAATTTCCCCTTCCAGATGCTATTAGGGTAGGAATCAAAATGTCTAATCATCCATTCTCTTTTTTCTAGACTTTATGTTTTTATGGCTAAAGTTATAATTGGTGCCCATATTATCAGTAATGATCATAATTGATGTAAATTAAAATAACCTGCAACTGATGAGCATTTTGGTAAAGAATATAAATCTGTAGTTGGTAATAAGTATCTATCAATTCTGACAACAAGCTATCTATTTGAGAAGTCAATTCCTATACAGAGTCCGTAATACGAACATGTCTCACTTGAAGTTCAGTTCTACAGACCCGCTGAAGAAGCCAAGTCAGGCCCTTAGGATGTGGTAGAAACAAAGCTTTCACAGAGGGAAATTTCCATGAGGCCCAACTATAACAGGGCATGGGATCAGACTCTGGCTCTCTAGGTTATGAAAGTAAAAGTGGTTACTTCTAATCTGCTATTAAAAGTGGAAGTTGTTTTGGAGAAAGTCAAACACAATTACTACTTTTGTTCCTGTGGTACATTTCTGTCAATTTTCACAATCAGAGCTTAGAAAAATGGCAAGAATCAAAATATAGTCATGAAAGCCTTGGTAGTTCTCCAGTGTTAAATGTTCTGTCCAGTCCATAGCAGTGATATATAATGGCATTTCACCACTGTGACTACTGGGAAGCATACACCCAAGACAGAGATTTAGGCTAACAAGATTTAACTAGGACAGTGCTCTTTAAACCAGGTATAAAAATCAGTTTGAACCCCAAGTTCCTTCTTTGTTTCTATGTAATACTTACTGGGAACTTTTAAGAATGACTCATGTGATGCTGCTTTCTAATACGTCCATGTCTACTGTATTATTTATTTTTGTTCTGGTTCCTGGTTTGTTTTTTTTTTTTTAATTTTTTGAGACAGGGTCTCCTTGTGGCCCCAGCTGTCCTGGAACTCACTATGTAGACCGTCTGGCCTCGATCTCATGGAGACCTGCCTGGTTCTGCCTGAGTGCTGAGATTAAAGGCATGTGCCACTATGTCTGGCTTATAATTTATTTTTTATTTGTGTGTGTGTGTGTCTGTGTGAGCATATGCCACATGTGTATAGATGCCCCTGGAGGCCAGAAGAGGGTGTTGGATCCCTGGAGCTGGCGTTATAGATGGTTGTGAGCCACCTAACATGAATGCTAGGAACTGAACTCAGGTCTTCTGGAAGAATAGCAAGTGTTCTTAACTGCCAAGCCACATCTCTAGCCTCATGTCTACTTGTCAGAAAGGCAAAGAGGTGCCAGCTTTGTGCTGAAACTTTATCTCAAACAGAAATTAGAAGATGCTGTGAACTTTTATTTATTTTTATAAGACTTTATGTGTATGAGTGTTTTGGAGCACACATGTGCAGTACCTGTGGAGGCCAAAAGAGGGTATCAGCCCCCGCCCCCGGAACTGGAATTAGAAAGGTTGTGAGCTGCCATGTGGGTACTACGAACCAATCCTGGGTCCTCTGCAAGAGCAGCAAATGCTCTTAACCACTGAGCCATTTCTCTAGCCTGGCTGTGAACTTTTATAATCACAGGACTTAAAAAAAATATTTTATTTATTTTTGTTTTATGTGTATGAGTGTATTGCCTGCATGTATGTGAGTGCACCCATGTTGTGCAATGCCACGGAGGTCAGAAGAGGGCTTTGGATTCCCCTGGAACTGGAGTTAAGGATGGTTTGTAGCCACCATGTGGGTGCTGGGAATTGAACCTGGGTCCTCTGCAAGAGCAGTCAGTGCTCTTAACTGTTCAGCCACCTCTCCAGTCCCAATTTTTTTTTTTTTGTTGTTTGTTTGTTTTGCTATTTTTGAGACAGGGTCTTCCTGTAGCCCCAGTTGGCCTGGCATTCACTATGTAGACCAGGCTGGCCTTGCTCTCATAGACAACTGTCTGCTTCTGCCTCCCGAGTGCTGGGAGTAAAGACATGTGCCACCACTCCTGGCTCAACTTTGTATTTTTTAAACATAAACACTACCCCTTAGTCTGTGGTGAAGCTGCTATCTTACAAACATGTTAAGTGATAAATTTATCTCAAGAGCATCCTTTCTACTGGCTCCTAACTTGAAAGTTAATTTACACTGACATTCTAAGGTGGCTGTGTCTTAGGCTGCTGCTGTTGGAGCTGACTCCAGTGAGAAGCTGTAGTTAGCAGGAGGAAACATCCAGATACTTTCACTGAGCCTAAAAATTTGGGACTTGGAAACAGGTGAAAGACTGTCAGTCTCCACTGTCACTTTCCAATATTGCAGCATTATCAGTCCAAGGGCACAAAAAAAAATCATTTATTAACAGGAATTTCCTCTAGGAATTTTTCTAATTTTCTCATAATCTTGCAAACTCCCACTTCATAACTTAATAAATTAAAAATATATATTAAATACACACATAGCTCCCATACTTATAGGCTACAAATCCCCAAAAGCAATCCCACTGAAAAAATGAAACCCAGATGCCTCCTTCATCTACTAGCCTAGCACAGCAGCTTTCCCTTTCTAACAGGCCCTGTGCTATCACATAAACTTAATATAAAAATCACTGTGCATAGGGATAATAGCTGTGTCAGCAATTTAAAAAGTAGGACACTTCTTTCCATTTCTCACTTGCCACCTCCTTGCTTCCTGAACTCTACCCTGAGGAGGATCCTTTAACCTGAAGAATAGGTAAAAATAGGACACTGAAGGTGAGTAAGTACAGAGAAGGCAAGGATTTCAGACTGCTTTGAGTACCTTCCCAGTTACTCAGCTCCCTGGCTGGGGCTGGGGTCACCCTAACATCTGCCTGCTCACTGGCTATGTCTCCCTCCCAACCATCATTCCACAATGTCATCTGTAAGAGGGGAATTCATCTTGGCAAATGTGACAGGATTGAAGTCTTTGGTCTGAAGAACTGGTAGGATGAACACAACAGAGCAGTGATACAAAGACAGGAAGCTCCTGGGACAGCTTCTTTGACCTGGTGTGGTGCACGTGGGAGGAGTGAGGTGCCAAGGCAGTCACTCCAGACGCTTCTTCCTTCTACGGTAATGGGCCACAGTTCCGGCAGATCAGCAGCCTGTCGGGACGGTGCTGCCGCTGTCTGCCAGTCACAGCCTCTTGTTGGACTACTTCACAGATAGGA
>NW_008352264.1:446993-455683 GCF_000622305.1 Nannospalax galili | reverse complement strand
AGAAAGGAGTGCTGCATTGAATTCCAACATTTCACACTGTGTTTAAAGGAAAGCTAGTATTTTAGCACCTCTAAATTCCCAAGTAATAGAGCGAGAGGGGCCCTGCCCTGAAAGCATCTCAGTAGCTTGGAAGGCTCATTATTCTGAGAAAAGCTGTCGGCCTTCTTTAGCGCTACTTAGGCGCCGGGCCCCACGGCTTCACAGGAGGATGAACCGACAGCATGTAATTCTTGACGGTTGCTCTTTCACTTCCTTTTCCTTGAAAAGAGAAGAGGAACTGACTGCTATAGTGTGGAATGGAACAGGAAAAAGTCTGACAAAGGCAAGCCAATCAGATTAAGAAGCAGTATTTGTAGAAATTTTACCAAAAAACTACAGTTTCAGGAAGGAGTAGCATTTCAGAAATCGAAGGCAGCCCACCAAAGAGGACACCACTGCCTGACATCCATCTCTGTCAATTTACCAAATGGACAGGACACTATAAATTTAGCTGTCTACTATGGTAAAGCAAGCAGAAAAACACAATAAAATATATGTGGACAAAGCCCCACCTCCCCATGGAACAAAGAGCTCATTTCCATAGCATCTTTCCACTGGAGAAATTGAAAATTATTGCTATAATCTGGTGAACTCTCAGCAGGAATCCATGCTTGCTGTAGGCATCGTTAATCCTTAAGAGAAAAGGCTCTTGCCTTGCTTAAGTCTGAAGTCACCTCCACCTTCCTTCCATGAATTTGCTAGCATATTAGCAGAAGTGTGTCATGGGGTGGGGACTCACAATAAAAGTGAAAGAATGTCCTGTGGTTCTTAAGGTTGCAGTGGTTAGCAAAAAGTAGCCATAAGTCAATGAGCTAACACTCAGTGCCCTAGAGTCCGGAAAGTAGAGCAGCTATGGCTTTAACTGAAGTTGCAGTTTTAAACACATATATAAACGGAGCTCGCTCTCCTCTCAACACCACCACTGATGCTTCCCTTCCTTGCCCTTCCTTTCTCTCAAGTGTGTGGCCCACTCTTTGACTCCACGACAGTCATTTGTTCAGGGTTGAACCACAAATCACAAGTGAAAATAAACGTTAGTAACTGGGGATAATCCACTTTACCCAAACCTCCAAATTGTTTTGACTTTATGGGATATTTTTGGCTGCTCTGATTATTGAAATGTGTTTTCTGAAGTATAATATTCAGAATGGATTTGAATCAAAGGAAAAAGAAGCCCAATTGGTGGAAACTATGTGAGCATCTCTATTCTAAAGCTTTAAATAAAATTCGCTTTACTGTACCAGTAAGTAAAATGGACAAATGAGAAAATGGATCTTATTTGAAAGAACATGACTATTTAAACAAACACAGCAGGAAACCAAGTTAAGAGAGGTATGGCAAAAAAAACAAAACAAAACAAAACAAAACAAAAACCTACAGCAGATAACATAGAAGATGGAGGCTGCATCTGCAACTAGAGAAACATTCTCTAGCATGTAAATTTCAGCACCTTCCACATAGATGGGTAGATGGTGAAGAAAGGAGCAGCTGCTTGTTCTCTCTGAGCTGAGTGCGAGGCAGTTGCTACCTGGCTTGCTACCCAGAGGCAGCGAGCAGCACTCCTTCCCAGCTCTTGGGGTTGGCAGGGGCCCACTCTTGGCTTTCCTGTGTAGCTGCGGGGTCCTACTGTAATGACTCAGGGATGGTGCTGACGACATGGGTTGTCTCCGTGGCTGCTGGAGGGGAACCAAAGAAGGTGTTGGTTTGGTTCCTCTGCTGATCTCGGAGGTAAGGAGGAACTGAGGAGCTTTTGATATGGAGGATCCTGGTGTCCATCACCTGACAGTCAATCTGCATCATCACTTCGTAATCCTGCCCATTAATCACATTATCTGCAAAGGAATATATACAGGATTAAATATTCAATAGAATGTGCTTTTTAAAAAAAATATTTTTTATGTGTATCAGTGTATTGCCTGCATGTATGAAAGTGCACCCATGTCATGCAATGCCTGTGGAGGTCAGAAGAGAGTCAGATTCCTTGGAACTGGAGTTATGGTCAATTGTTAGCTGCCATGTGGGTACTGGGAACTGAATCCAGTCCTCTGCAAGAGCAACCAGTGTTCTTAACCATTGAGCCATCTCTCCAGCCCTTCAATAGAATGTGCTTAAGGGTGTGAACTGTAATACACTTCCAAGGGTAAAAAGGAATTTTATTAGTCACTAAGCAGGGTACAAAGATGGCCTGTCCCTTCTCAATTCTAGTTCTCACAGGATCTTCATTGGCTCCTTCATTGGATGTGCCCTTTCCTCCACCTGTGGAGATGGATACAAAAGACAATAGAAGAGGAGGGAGAAACCACATCATCCCAACAAGGAAGAAATACTAACATCCTGATATCTTCCATTTCATTATATTCTTTATTATTTTTATTATGTACACTTTTAAAGAATTTTTTTATTTTTATTTTATGTGTATCAGCATATTGCCTGCATGTATGTAAGTGTACCCATGTTGTACAATGCACCGGAGATCAGGAGAGGGCATTGGATTCCCTGGAATTGGAGTTAGGGATGGTTGTTGGCTGCCATGTGGGTACTGGGAGTTGAATCTGGATCCTGTACAAGAGCAGCCAGTGCTCTTTAATTGCTGAGCCATCTCTCCAGTCCCATATTACTTACACTTCTGTGCTTTGGTTCACTTGTGACTTAACTTGTATTTCCACTGGAGGTTTTTCTGACTGTAAGTCCATAGTATTTTCTCTACTACTTCTCACAGCTCTAACCCACATACCTCATTTTTCATTCTTTACCCTCTTTCCCCCCTTTTTATTCCCTCCTAATTTCAGTACTTACATATTGATATCCTTAGCTCTAAAAACTATAAACTACATGTGCCCCAACAAGTACCCTAGTACTTCTATCTCTAAACTTTATTGGGGACACAAGTGAAATGTACAATGAGAATGACTCAAACTTCCAAGAACTCTGGAATATCTTCAGAAGATCAAGCCTAGGAACCTATGGGGCAGAAGGAGGTGAGAGAAATCTAAGGACATAGACTATTAACTCAATAAAATTAGAGCAGAAAATATCCCAAGCCTAGAGAAAGAAATGGCCATCAAACACAAGGGGCATTTAGAACCCCAAATAGACATGACCAGAGAACTTTCCACGACAGCACAGTTAAGATGTCTTGGTTTCTTTTCTGTTGCTGTGATGAAATACCATGACAAAAATAACTTAAGGATTTATTTTGGCTCACAGTTCAAGGTATAGTCCACTGTAGAGGGAAGTCAAGGTGGCAGGAGCTTGAAGGAGCTGGTCATACTATATCCACAGACAAGAACCAGACACAGAGGAATGCATGCTTCTGCTCAGCTCTATTCTCTGTTTATATAGTTCAGGATCCCATGCAGGGAATGGCTCCATTCATATAGGGCGGGTTTTCCCACCTTAACATAATCAGGATAATCCTGTGCACATATGCCCAAAGGCTCATCTCTCAGGTGATTCTAGATTCTGTCAAGTTGACAACACTAACCATCACCAATGTCAAAAATACAAAGCTAAGAAACAATATTAAAAAGGTATAAAGGAAAATGCTGATTCACTTACAAATGAAAAAAAAAAATCAGAATAACACCAAATTTCTTGTTAACAACCTTAAAAGCCAGAAAAACATGGAATGATATATTTCAATCCCTGAACAATAACTGCCAACCAAGAATGCTGTACCCAGTAAGTTCTTTCTTAACATTTCAAGATAAGCACAAACTAAGTCAGCTCATGACAACCAAGCCAGCAGTGCAAAAATACTCACAGGAATACTATACATAGAGGAAGAAGGAAGACAGTATTATCCATGAGAGCATGGGGGAGAATACACTGCATGAGAGGAACAGATGAATAAAAGAGAACTGGAAAGGAATTCATCATGTATGTTTTAAGAAACCAGCAAACCCTTATTACTAACAAGAGGAAGAAAATAACTCCCCAACCAAAGGGAACAACCATCAGCACAACCATAGGAAATAGTAAACCCCTCTTAATAATAACCTTAAATGCAAATGAACTCAACTTACCATTTATAAAACACAGACTGACTGCAATGAGGAAATAATATTTAGTTGTCTGTTGTCTCGAAGAAACACACTTCACTAGCAAAGTCATCCACAAACTCAAAGGACAGAAATCAACCTTCCTAGCTAGTCAGAAGCCCTACTGTTCCCATATAAAGGGAACAATTCATCAAGAAGATACAACAATTAAAATATACACTGAATTGTGGGGCTCTCAATTTCATAAACACTAAAAGGCACAAAAGATATGGTCACAGAGGTAATAATGAGGGACTTCAATGTGCCACTGTCATCTTTAGATAGGTCTCCCAAACAAAAAAATGAGCAAAGAAACTTCATAGCTAAATTATATCATAGATCAATTAGATTTCTGCAGCCTGTTCCATAGGAAATATACATTCTTCTCAGTAGTCAATAGAACCTTCTCTAAAATAAATCACATATGTCATTAACCAAGCCTTAACTAAAAAAGGTTTAAATAATTCCTTGTTACTTAACAGACCATAGTAGAATAAAAGTACAAATCAATAGCAAAATAATTGATCGAAATCTACACAAATACTTGGAAATTACACAATATACATTTGAATGAACAGTATGTCACTGAATAAATCAAGGAGGAAATTTAAGAATTCATAGAATCAAATGAAAACAGAAGACGATCTATCAGATTTTCTGGGACATAGCTAAGGCAAGTCTATTTATTTCCTCCCCTTCTCTCCCCCTCATCATCTTTCTTCCATTCCTTTTTTGAGAAAGGGTCTCATGTGTGGACGCCACCAGCTGAAGCCACCCCTCCACTCTTCCAGTGCTGGGTGCTGTCCCCGGGCACTGCTCCTCCGCTCGCAGGGGCAGTGCTTGCCATCCCACAGGCGCCGGCTCCTGAGCGCTGCCTCTGATAGCACGGGAGCCGCCTCGGATCGCTCTGCCTGTGATTGCAGGGTCACCGCCCTTCGTTCCTCCCTGAGGCCGTAAGCTGTGGCTGCTTTTCTGCTCACTTGGCACTGAGGCAGCTCTTCTGCTCGCCTGGTGCTGAGGCCGCTCTTCTGCTCCCCCGGAGCTGCCTCAGATTGTCGATACTTCTGCCTGGTCCCAGACCTCAGGGCTGGTGAGGAGACTGTGTCGGCAGAGCCACATTCAGACACAGGAAACCAGGGTCGTTGATGCAGATGGGTTTATTGTAGAAGGTCACAAGCTTATACAGGGGTAGGGGTCCAATCAAGAAGTTACAACTTAGATCTTTGACAGGGCTGTGTCCAATCATGACATCGGGAGTCATGCACCTCATTAGCATAATGGGTTTCAGGTTACTTAGGTTCCGATTTCCTTTTAGGACCTGGTTTCCTGGGAATCACGTGACAATACTGTCTAAGTGTTGCAATTTTGGCTCCAAAGGATGGTGATTAGGGAGTGGTGAGCTCTAGGCATCAGTCTCATGATCTGCCAATGGGAGCAAATGTGACAAGGCATTTCTTGTGGCTCCAGCAGTATGGCCGTTGCCTCGGGCCTGCTGTATGGCTGTCAATAAGACTTTCACCCTAGGCTCAAGCCTGTCTCCCACACTCATGTAGCTCAGGTTTGCTTTGAACTCTCTATGTAGTGGGGTCTGGTTTTGAACTTCTAATTCTCCTGCCTTTTCCTTCTCAAGGACTGGGATTACAGACATATGTCAACATGCATGGCCATCTAAGGCAATTCTAAGAGGAAAGCTGATAGCTATACATGCTTAGAGAGGTGGCAAATTACCTACTGATGCACCTCAAGGTTCTAGAAAAACAAGAATCCAAATACAATAGAAAGATATAATAAAGATTAGGGAAGAAATTAATGAACTATAGACTAGCTGAAAAATAGAATCAGAGTTATTTCTTTGAAAAGATAAACACAATTTAGAAAACTCCTAACCAAACTACTCAAGAGAAAGGAAAGACCCAAATTAATAAAATTAGAGACAAAAAGGGAGCTATTACAAAAGACTTCAATGAAATCCAGAGGATTAGGAAGACTGAAATCATATTCCAAACAATGGAAAAATCTAGAAGAAATGGGTAAATTCTCAAGTATATACAACCTGCCAAAATTAAATCACAAAGATACACTTTAAACGGAGTCATAATAAGCAATGATATTGAAACAGAAATTAAGTCCTCCCTTAAAGAAAAGCCCAGAACTGGATGGATTCACTACCGAATTTCACAAAACTTTTAAGAGCTAACATCAATATTCTCAAACTATTCAACAAACTAGGGAAGGAACACTACCATACTTATTCTATAAATTCAGTATTTCTCTGACACCAAAACCAGGCAGGCAAGGACAAAAAAAAAAAAAAAAAAAACTACTGACCAATTTCTCTTATGAATACAGATGCAAAGATTCTCAACAAAATGTTCACAAAAGCCTCCAAAACATTAAAACTTAATTTTATGAAGGCAGACATGGTGGAGCATTCCTTTAATTACAGCACTCAGGAGGCAGAGGCAGAAGTAGGTGGATCTCTGTGAGATTGAGGCCAGCCTGGTATACATAGTGAATTCCAGATCAGCTGGGGCTACAGGGAGACCCTGCCTCAAACAAACAAATGTTAAGAAACTGAATTTGAGAACACATTAAGTTCCTATTTCAGGACTGAGTTGATTTCATTCAGGGATGTAAGGTTGGTTCAACATATACAAGTCAATAAATGTAATATACTATATAGACATAAAGACAGAAATCTATCACCTCAGTAGACATGGACAAGGCATCTGACAAAATTCTACATGCCTTCATAATAAAAGCCCTGAAGAAACTAGGAAGGGAAAAATATATTTCAATATAAGAAAGGTAATATATGGCAAACCTATAGCCAACAATATATTAACTAGAGGAAAACCAAAGATCATTTCTTCTAAAATCTGGAATGATACAAGGGTAATTTCTTTCTCTATTCTTTTAAAAAAATTGTTATTTTTATTTTATGTATATTAGTGTATTGCCTGAATGTGTGTAAGTGCACCTATGTCATCAATTGCCTGTGGAGGTCAGAAGAAGGCATTGGACCTCCTGGAATTGTAGTTACGGATGATGAGCCACCATGTGGGTGCTGGGAATTGAACCTGGGTCCTCTGTTAGAGCAGTCAGTGCTCTTAACCACTGAGCCCCTCTCCAGCCCTCTTTCTTCATTCTTATTCAATACTGTGCTCAACATCTTAGCTAGAGCAATTAAGACAGGAGAAAGAAATAAGAGGGATATAAAGAGGAAAGTATGAAGTCAAACTATCACTCTCTGCAGATAACGATCCTACACATGAAAAAACCTGTGGATTCCAGTGCATACGATATAGTAAAAGCTGTTAAGACTTTTAGATCTGACATGTGCTTTTAGCCAAGGCAGGATACAAAACCAACACGCTAAAAATCAGTTTTCCTATATACCAATAATGAACTTGCTGAGAAATAAATTAGGGGAAAAAACCCCATTCATAATAGCTTCAAAAACAGCAATAAGAAAACCCCCAGGAATAAAGCTATCCAAGGAGGTCAAAGGCCTCTACAATGAAAACTTGAAGGCACCAAAGAAAGAAACTGAAGTTACTAGCCAATAGTAAGACCTTTAGAAATGGCTATCTTACCACAAATGGTCTACATATTCACTGTGATTCCCATTAAAATTTAAGTGACATTCCTCATAGAACTAGAAAAAAGATCCTGTAACTTGCATAAAAACCACAAAAGACCCCATATGGTCAAAACAATCCTAAGCAGAAAGAGCAATGCTATTGGTATCATAATACCTGACCTCCAATTATATTACAGAGCCATAATGGCAGCATGGTATTGGCACAAAGAGACATGCAGACCAGTGGAAGAGAACCAAAGACCAAGAATCACACTCACAGCTACAGCCACCTCATTTTTGAAAAAAGCATAAAAAATGTACATTGGAAAAAAGCCTCTTTAATAAATGGTGCTGGGAAAACTGGTTATCTGTATGCAGAAGAATGAAATTAGATCCACATCTTTTACCCTGAACAAAAAAATAAATTCAAAATGTATAAAAACCTTAATGTAAAATGTGAAAAGCTGAATGCTAAGAGGAAAATATGGGGAAAAGCACTTTAAGATACAGGCATAGGGAAAAACTTTCTGAAAAGTACTTCAACAACATAACAAATGAACTCTAATAATCAACAAATGCTATTACTTAAAATTAAAAAGTTGCATAGGAAAGGAATCTATCAGCAGAGTGAGGAGACAGCCCACATAATTTTACAAAAATCTTTGCTAGCTGTACTTCAGACATGGGTTAGTATCTAGAATATATGAAGAACTTCAAAAATTAAACAACAAAAATCTAAATCATCCAGTCAATAAACAGTAAGCAATATAATGAACAGAATAAACAGTTCTCTAAAAAGAAACACAAATAGCCAAAGAGTGCTTTTTAAAAGTGTTCAATATCTGGGCTGGAGAGATGGCCCAGTAGTTAAGAGCACTGGCTGCTCTTACAGAAGACCCAGGTTCAATTCCCAGCACCCACATGGTGGCTAACAACCATCCATAACTCCAGTTCCAGAGAATCCGACACCATCTTCTGGCTTCTTCAGGCTTTGCACAACACAGGTACACTTACATACGTGCAGGTAA
>NW_008352264.1:436993-441993 GCF_000622305.1 Nannospalax galili | reverse complement strand
AGTGCCTGGACACTGGAGGTGGAAAAACTCTAGGCAATGTGGAATTTTGAGCAGCTTATAAACACACAACTGAATTAAGCGTGGCCTGCCAAGAGGCTGTTCGTTGGTGATGACTAACACAAAAACCAGAACCTTGACCATAAACAGACCTAAATATCCAAAAATTTTACATAAAATTTAGTTTTAAAAAGTGACAAGACTTGACCAGTGCTTTGCAAAGAAGTATATAAAATAAGACGAACTTTGTCTATAATTAGAAACGGATCTAATTTGCACAGTGTGCTCTGTGCAAGTTTGGCTGGTGCCAGGCAGTGCTATTGATCGTATCTGTACCTGAATCTATTGGGGACACTAGACATACATTCAATACAAGCAAACAAGAAAACGAGATATGGAAACACAATGAACAAAGCAGTAAAATATCACCTTTCTATGATGGCTTCTGAAAATTCTCATATGCTAATTCTACTATGCCAGTATATCTCCAGTTTCTGATACAAGTCCTGATTTTGGCCATTTCAATATATGCATTGACATGTATATGTATCATTTTTTTACTTCTGCTTAGAGGAAAACTCCTTTTCTGAGGTTTTGATCCATTCAAATTTTTACCTAGTTCAATTCTAATAATACTTTAAGGCCCATTTTGAGTATCACTTCTAAGAAATCTTTCATGAGAACGCCATACTGATATTTCTTCTTATAAATAATATATAAATGATGCATTTCATTAAGCAGTATTGAAGGAATCACAGAAAGGAAGTTAGGTTTCCTTAAGGAATGGTTAGCAGATATTACCAGTGGGGTGAGATTACAGGGGGTGAAGGGAGTTAAACTACAACCTGTTCCTCATGGCTGGTAAGAAGACTGCGCAACTGCCACACTGCAGATGGCAGCACAGACACACTTCCAACCAGAAGAATCTGGAGACTGAAGAATACATGTAGGGACAGAGCTTCTAGCAACTGCCGCATGGTCCCTTTGCCAAAAGAGTCTCTGATGGGAGGATTTTAGAGTGGAGAATGCTCAAAGCCAGAGAAGAGGGGAGGGAGGGGTGGAGATTACACATTCATTTGCAACACAAACTAGAATTTGTCAAATGGTGCAAAGGTGTCGTGGCTACTAGACAATGGGGATTCAGATGGGAAGGTTTTATATAGTTAGATCAGAAATGATGTCACAAAGTATGTCTATGGGCCTACAGTGGTGCATATGACAACCACTGGACCCTCAGGGGACACTTTTAGTGATCACGATGATTGAAGGTATTATTAGGTAAAAATAAAAACAAAATAACTCTGATTATTACTATATTTAAACATCAATGGCCTTAAATTTTAATATTTAATATATAGTACTTTCATATGGGCTTAAGATACATTAAATTTTTAGGAATATAACTACTGAATAAGAATTTGCTTAACATATACTTGTGTGTGCTAAACATTGATCATCTAATTCTCATAACAACCTCTTAACTCATATTATGATTACTGTTGTTATTGTTCCCAATTCACAGACAAAGCAACTGAAACAAATTTCATCATATTTCTAACTACTCAGCTGAAGATGGCACAGGAGGAGCTCCTAACCTGGATACTGCAGCCACAGAAGCCATTCTTTTCTATAAAAATTTTTAAATTTATTATGTGGATGAGTGTATTGCCTGCGTGTATGTAAGTACACCTGTGTGGTGCCCAGGTCAGAAGAGGGCATCAGATTCCCTTGGAACTGGAGTTACAGATGGTTGTTAGCCGCCATGTGGGTGCTAGGAATTGAACCCGGGTCTTCTACAAGAGCAGCCAGTGCTCTTAACCACTAAGCCATCTCTCCAGCTCCCCAGAAGTCATTCTTAAAGCTACTCTACCATGCTTGGAATACGTTCTCTCCTGAAATTAGAAAAACCAAGAATTGTTCATCATTCCATCAGGACATCCTAATTGACTTACATGGTGGGTTACCTAAATCAAAAGAGGAGAGCTCCAAATCAGTCTACTGCCTCAGCAGGTGCTTCCTCTGATACTGCCATGTTCCTCACACTCTTGCAATGTACTCAGTAAACTTACCTTAAAGAAACAACAAAGTTCTGGTCTAATGGATGGATTCTTTCACCAATGTGCCAATCCCTCTATTCCCCATATATTTAACAGCTATACCAATGTTCAGAAGCTCTTCCCTGTAAAACCCAGACCCACATATTAACTACTCAAAGATAGATTAAAGACCAAACCCCAAACCCTTGTAATTCATGGTTATAGGTAGAAGAATCCTTACTTGCATTACCAAAAAAGAAAGAAAGAAAGAAAGAAAGAAAGAAAGAAAGAAAGAAACCAATGAATGGGAATTACACATTCTTCCCAGAACACTGAAATGACCTTCTCTGTAACACTGCTGCCCACTGAGTTGGATAGCTTCACCTTTCACAAGATCATTGAAACTCCTGAAGTTTCTTAGACACATCTGCTCTGGAAGCTTAATTCTACAGATACACCCTCCTAAGAGGAATCACACTAGGACAGCATTTTGTTACTGTTGGATCCTTATTACATATATAAGGGAGTCAATAAATGATTTCATGAATACATGAACATGTAGAAATGCCCCCCTCAAGGGATGCTGACTTAACGAGGGTGAGTTGAAGTGTTCTCCACTATGTGCTAAGCAAAAACAAAAGAAAGGCAGCTGCCTCAGAAAGTGTATGTCCAAGAGATTCAGTTTTTGTGTTTAAGGGTGCATATTTGTGTGTGATCCTGTGTGCATATATGTACATGTGTGAGTGGGTATATGTGCACACACATACTCATACATGTGGAAGCCAAATTTATGACACACTTGTGGACAAATCTGGGAGCTGTTTCTCAGGCTCTGTGTACCTTTTATGGAGACAGGGAAATCTGACTGGCCTGGAACTTGCCAAGTAGGCCAGTCTGGCTGTCTAGTGAGCCTCAGGGATCTGCCTTTATCCACCTCCCAAGAAGTGGGGTTACAAGCATATGCCACCATGCTTGCCCTTTTAAATGTGGGTTCTGAGGAGAAAACTCAGGCCCCCATGATTGAATGGCAAGTACTTTACTGACTGAGCTATTTCCCAGGCCCAGATTCATTAAAAAATATATTGTTTTTATTTATTTTATATGTATGAATGTATTGCCTGCATGTATCAGTGCTTCTGTGTCATGCAGTGCCCACAGAGGTCAGAAGAGGGTGTTAGATCCCTTGAAATTGGAGTTATAGACAGTTGTTAGCCTCCATGTGGGTGCTGGGAACCGAACCTGGGTCCTCTGCAAGAGCAGCCTGTACTCTTAACCGCTGAGCCATCTCTCAGTGCCCTCCCCCCAGATTGTTTTTTAAAAATAAGTAAGTTATTGAGAATTTCATACATGCATATAAGGTGATTTGGTCAAATCTATGCCCACTCCCTCCTCTCCAACTCCTCCCATATCTCCCCATCACTTTTTCTGATAACTTCATGTACTCTTTCTTCTTTCTTTCTTTATTTTAATGGGGCTTTTGGCTACTCTAACATTCCCCCCTCTGAAGAAGTAACCCTAAAATCTTTTAAGGATTAGATACAAGCTCCTAAATACTTTTGGCATTTTTGGCCTTTGGAACAGAGTATGTTGCCAACAGTCCCAAGGGCATTTTGACTTTTAGCCAAGAAACTGGCTATTTTTCTTTGGGGTCTTTTTACCCTAACTGCCCAGATTCAGTTTTTAGCTGGAGAACTCCTTCCTCCTTGGGGGAAAAAGGGTCAGAAGTAGGGTTCAGAGGCAAGGCTCACAGGTCAGTATCTGTAACATTATTTGCTGTTCTGGATCTCAGTTTTTTTTCTGCTGGCATGTCAGAAATTCCCAATCTGCATTAAATTGGAGAATGTTCAGAAAAGCCTGAGCTTCTGAGTACACAAATGTGTTTATTTCTCTCAGTTCCTGATAATTGACAGTTTTGTAGGGGTGTATAGTGAAACAGGCCTTCATAAAGATATCTGGGTTTATATGTACCTTATTGTTCTGTTTAAGTAACATGCCTCCCTGCTCATAGGCAAGTCACATTCCAAAAGTTTAGGAAAGCTGGACCTGCATCTGTACTTCTAGCACTTTAGAGGTGGAGCCAGAAGAAGCAAGAATTTCAGGGCAGCATAGACTTGATAGTGAGTTCATCATTCCAAAAACAAATATATACACAGCCATAACAGCAAAACAGTAGGTAAGTTCAAATATCGGCTGAGATCTGAGTTGGCTAATCCAATCTCATTCTTAACTGAAATCTAGTCCAGTATTGAGTCATCTAAGATTTTCTTTTAAAAAATTTAAAACATTGAATTTATCTTTTATAACATGCAGGGTTTTCCTTTCAATTTTAAAAGTTATGCTCTAATATAGATAGTACTTTCAGGCAATAAGATCATGGAAAAGAAATAGATCATGACTGTCTTAGACTGGTAAAAGGCTGAAGTCCACTTTGGTATTCCCAGTATTTACTCCTACAAATGAGATAATCAGAAAACACTCATTCTGGAAAAGAATGAACAAAGAATTTCCCCGTTTGCTACCAGTGAAAACTAACCTGGCTTGGAAAAGCTGTTTAGCAAAGCATGAAGGAAAGGACCTCTGTGGCCTTCAGGCAAGAAATGGAGGACACTGACAAAAGCTCAGAGGGCCACCACCAAGTACAATGAAGGAACTGCTCTGCTGGCCACACCCAAAGATTCCAGATGTACCAGCTGGTAACCTTCCCTTAGATTCTTAAATCAGGGACTTATGACTATGGAATTTTTTAAATCTCCATAACATAAAATAATATGGAGAATACTATTCTGTTTTTCTATGAATTTTGATATATACTGCATAGAATTACAAGCAGCACCCTTATGACTTTTATAACAAATGTTGCTGCCTTAAGAAATTAGGTTATTTTTTAATTAATATGAAATAGAATATAGACCTCTTTCTTGTGGTGATATTATTTTCTGAACTACAAAGAATTTCTCTGTTTAGCAG
>NW_008352264.1:423845-436780 GCF_000622305.1 Nannospalax galili | reverse complement strand
TGGTTGTTAACCCAGGTCCTCAGCAAGAGCAGCCAGTGCTCTTAACTGCTGAGTCATCTCTCCAGCTCCTGGACAGACTCTTTTTAAGTTTTTTTTTTTTTTTAATTTAATGTTTAGTTATGTGTATGTGTATATGTCTGTGTGTGGGTATGTGCATGTGAGTATAGGTTCCTATAGGGGCCAGAAGACGGTCACAAATCCCCTGGAGCTGGAGTTACAGGTAGTTGTGAGCTGCCCAGTGTGAGTGCTGGGAATGGAACTGGGGTCCTCTGAAAAAGCAGCACATTCTCTTAACCACTAAGTCATCTCCAGACCCTCTCTAATTTTAAGGAGTCTCTTCTAAGCCCCCTCTGTTCAACTAGGTCCAACCTTGAACTTCCCTCTCTGCCTAGAATTCAGTTTGAGCAAGAATCCTGCTAAGTCAGTTTTGTAAAAAGAATCCTTTATTCTACGTGGTCTCTGATCACTCTCAGTATCTGACCACCTGGGTCTAGCATGAATCTCTTATCTCTGATGTTTCTTCTTAGTAACTTTCCAGTTACTGATGCCTCCTGTACCCCCACTACCCTTAGCTATAAATACCCAATCTCTTTTCCCCAACTGCAAGACCCTACGGCAAAGATCCCTATACCCATTGTCATGGTCATCTTTGAATAATATCTTCCTTACCAATTCCTAAAGTGTTACCATCACTTCTATTTCTATGACTTTAAGAAAAAGGAAGCAGTAGTGTTTACAAGACTAAATCCTGACACACACACACACACACACACACACACACACACACACACACACATCTGTCAGCAAGAAGCCAAATGGCCTTTTAGAAAATTAAAATCAAGTAACTATAAAATGATCTGGTTGATAAACATCATATCTGATCTGCTGAGGAAGAAGGAAGAAAATAGAGTGGAGTATAATACCCAGAGAGAAAGTCCAGTGCAGAGGAATTTCTTGCTCTTATTTGTTTTAAAAACTCATTAACAAATTAAATTTTGTTGTTTGTTTGTTTTTTTTAGGATAAGACCTGCCATACTGCAAATTATATATCTGGAATGTAAAATGGGCATAATCGAGTACCTCTAACATTCCAGTACTCCATTCAGCTATGAAAATGGCAAACGTGGCTGAAAACCAGAAAGGAGGGCCTGCTTTATTCCCCAGGTCTTGTGGAATGTGTGCAATACACAGTCTGAGAAGAACATCAAGGCCAGATTCCCAGAGATTCCTGGTGGTAATCATGGGACTCATAACAGAGAGATTAAAAAAAATCAAGGATGCCATTTCAAATATCTAAACTCTATAAAGCTCGTCATTCGCTCTCATGGAACAATACCTAATAAATACAGCAGAAACTATCCTTTCTAGAGATGTAACAGTCGCCTCCCAGGAGTGTTAGTATCAGGATTAAAATAAGCGAGGATTCCTCCCTAGGCTCCTAATATTCAAGCCAGTGGGTACAGGTGTGAAATCAGGGACTTTGCAGTATCTTACATGAAAATACGAAGGTGTAAGACAAGGACATGTACCCATGTCCCCAGGGTGGAGTCAGAGTACAACTGTTTTCAGCTGAGATGTCTAGCCAGTTTACCAATTGCTAATGATCATTTGTACAATTAACAGGTATCTGCTCCAAATGCTTATATAACACAGTTATTATCATCATGCAAATTAAAATCAAGTTGTGAGGTAAAAATATACGGGGAAAAGGACTAACAGGATGTGAACAATTGTATAAGACTGTAATAGCATGCCTGTATCTAATAGAAATTAAAGACTAAACTTATTTTTTAGGATCCTACTTGCTGCTCTGTTGTAAAGAAGAATTATAATATCTCCTAGTGAAAAGTCATTCAAGAATAAATGCAGAAGGAATGGAATGGTATTTTGGAAAAAGTCAGACTTATCTGAAGTCTAAACATATAATCTGGTATGGTGACAAGAGTAATGGCTATAATAAACCAAGGAAACTTCTGTCCAAACAAATTCAGAGAGCTGCCGTGAACCCATGTGCACATATATAAAAGTGCTTAAAAGATTAATTCCTTCTGGAGCTAATGGAAATGGACTAAGACAGGGTAACTGAGGGCATGGGTGTCTTATTTTCAAATAAAAGTTTCAGCTTAAATTACTGATCCAATCCCAACTTCAGTAATTAACTTGCCTGTCTTACTTTCTCAGATTTGCTCTATGTTGCCACACACAGCTAGCTGTAGGTTCACCATGATGAGTCACTGTGCACTCCACGCTGTACAACAGGAACAGAATCACAGTCTTCATTCAAGTTGTGCACTTAACTAATATTCATAAAGGAGCTCAAGAAGTTGCCTTTTGTTCATAAGGATATAGAATCTCCAAGTAACTGCATTTTATTTTCTCTCAAGGAAATTTTTGCCAAAGAAATTAAACAGGCTGAGATACAGTGCCAAAAACTGCATTTACCCTTATTTGCCAAAACTTGCACAGAAGCACATGGCTAATGGTCTGGGCTATGGGTATATGTTCTTAACTCAGAGTG
This sequence comes from Nannospalax galili, assembly GCF_000622305.1. Classification (NCBI taxonomy): domain Eukaryota; kingdom Metazoa; phylum Chordata; class Mammalia; order Rodentia; family Spalacidae; genus Nannospalax; species Nannospalax galili. The sequence continues at coordinate 434,262 of NW_008352264.1, read as the reverse complement.
GCAAGGAGTACAGGGCCATGCTGGAGACAAACTTCCTTTCCTGATCCAGACGTCTCTGTTACTTAGTTTCCTGGCCTGCTTTCTGGTTTGTCTGGCCTGTGGAGAACCCAGAGGAAGCAGCGGTTGGAGTTTCCCTGCAACAGAGCTGGCTGCCTGAGCTCAGACATCCTGCAGTATAATACAGTGAGACAAAAAGCCTACATTTCACATAACTGTGGGGGAAAGAACCAAGCACATGGTAATATCCGATTAAGGGATTTTACAGAAATACCCATGTTCTTCTCCAGAACAAACTGCATATCCTGTATGCACAGAATTAAATGAATTACAAAGAAAACTGGGCATTTCATCCATTTTTTGTGATGGATTCAAATTAGAACTGTAAGGACTTAGAAATGCCATACTCTTCCATTTTGACCTTGAGAATCTGAGGCCCAGAAAATTCCACATTTTTATTTTTAAGTTCTGTAATTTATTTTCATTATTACTGCTTCTTGGAGATAGTCCAACAGAGGGCTGGCCTCCTCTATGATACAGCAACTAATGAAACTATTATTTAACAATGTGAATCATCTAAAAAGTATTCACAATTAACTAGATTTTATTTATGTTACTGAAACTTTTTCTAGATTTTAGCTTAGTGAGCTGCCAAGCTGAAGAATCATGAAGTATGAGCCAGAGGACCAGGGTCATTTTAGGGTGGACACCTCTAGACCATATCATTCTAAGGAAAAGCACTCGGCTTCTTTGATCTTCTACTTTCTGGTCTATTTTCATTCTTTAACTATTTACTGAATCACTGCTATTGGCATTGGAGTTGAAAGGGGGACAAAACACAGGTCTCCTTTCACAGAATTGCATTCTGATGGTGAGGAGAGAGCAGACAGGAAGAGAATAGTATATTAGAAAGCAGTGAAGACTAGCAATATAATGAAGGCCTGAATGGATAGAAATCTTACAGGCTCCACTGGAAGTTCAGGAAGAGTCATCTGGGAAGACTGGGCCAGCAAGATGAATGCTTTTATAACAATGTGGTTTTCTGGTCAAGTCCTAACACAGCACCCACCGGGTAAGTGTCTGGGGAAAGGGCATGACACGCACAGGGAAATGTCAGTATGAAGGCCCTGAGGCTAGAGCATGCCCAGAGGATCTGAGGAGCAGTAAGGAGGCCAGCATGAGTAGGGCAGGGAGAACAAAGGGCCAAGTATAAGAAGATGAGGTCACAGAACCAGAAGCTCTGGCTGACTCTAGGTCACACAGATAGGCCTTTGCTTAAATGAGGAAAGAAGCAATGGGAAGGGCTGAGCAGGAGCGTCATGAGCTGGCCTATGTTCACATCACTGACCAGTGGCTTGTTTTTTTATTTCAAAGTACAGGAAAACCAGTTATATTTGCAAAGTTCTTAAGGATTAACTGTGATGATATTTGTGAAAGGCTCTTGGAATGTCAAGAGATATAAAATATGAAGACTGGTCCAAAATGAAAGACAGATGCTGCATGATGGGAATATTTAGAACACTTGCCTTCAGCCTTCAGTGTGGGTTGGTGACTCTGATCCAATTTCTGAAGTTAGCAATGACTAACTTCACACTCCGAGGGCTAGCATTGGCTCTGTTTAGTGGATACCAGATAAGGCTCCTGAGCCTAGAGCCTCCATCATTTGGGGTTTTGGACTTTCTGGAAATTTCCTGGGGGACTATAGCTCCTCAAACTGTGGGAATATCAGGGAGGGGTACTATGCCCTGGTAGTCCTTTGATGCCATATTACATGTATTCTCTGAGCTGTAAATAAAGGGATGACGGTTGCTAAGCAAAAAAAGAAAAAATCTCTCTCTCTCTCTCTCTCTCTCTCTCTCTCTCTCTCTCTCTCTGGACTGTTACTTTGTGGGGTTAGTGTGGCAGAATGGAAATATCAAGCTTTTGAATCAGTCATGGATCTGAAGGCTAGCTCTTATAGTTAACAGCTAGCTAGTTTTTGAAACTTCTCTGTAACACAAGGAAACTAATACCTAGCTAGCTATAGGGTGATTTCAAGAGTTAATTATATCAAACAGCTATCACACAGCATGCAACATTCACTTTTCAATGTAGCAAGAAATGAAAGGTGTTACTGCTTTGCAGAGCACCCCTGAGCAACAGAAATCCTGGGATCTAGCCTGGTCTTCCACTGCTTCATGGTCTGGTGGAGAGAAAATCGATGCACTGCCCACTGTTATTCAATTTCTCTCTCTCACTAATGGTCAGGGGTATACAATAACTGCAGTTTTCCTGGGGAAGAATGAGGGTTGAGGAGTAAATACTTGCAACATCACTATAGGAAAAGAAATTCTGCAGTGTTTCTACTGTTAACACAACTGTGACTAAGACTGATGCTAAGGAAGACAGTGAAAATAATCTAGAGGAAGTGGCTGCATTAGAAACAACCTGAAATTTATCTGTTTATCCTGAAAACAGTATCCCGAGCCTTTTTGAGTTTAATGACAGTTTAAGAGAAGAGGAGAGAAGGAGGAAATGGATGAGGAGGAGGGGGAGGAAGAGGAGGAGGAGGAAAAGGAGGAGAGGAAGATGAGGAAGAGGAGGAGGAGGAGAAAGCTACCTTGTAGCAGTAGTCTTCTATCACACACTAGAAATATTTAAAGAAAAGAAAAATTGGCGAGGATTAAAATTCTTAAGTCTTCATTTAATATTAAGAAAACACTAGAAAAATTGGAAAATTTCCTATCTTTTCATTTTTAAGATAAATTCTCATAATCAGCTTTTTATAACTTAGAACATTTTACCCAAATCCTTGACATTCCTTTCTGGGCTTCTTCAATGAAAGCTTTGGGGCCCTTCCTATTAAACAAATGGAACCATCACATAGTTTATATGGGTTACTGTTACTCTCCACAGATGCCAAGCTACAGGCCAAAACCTAGGTTGGTTTATGAATTAGAAAGCATAGGCCATAAATTTCTTCAGAGAACCTCCCTTTCTTGGGGTTTATAAAAAAAAAGAAAAGACTCTAAAATAGAGGCACCTAGCTTCTTCCACAGACTAACACTGGCTCTTTGCTTTCATATCATTCACTCACTAGTCAAAATACCTCCAAGCACACACAGCTACACTAGACTGCAGCTAAGCATCACAAGCCTAAACAATGGCAAAGTTCAGTCACCACTTATGTTCTTGCCTTAACAGATATCACACAATCTTAAAAGAGCTATAAATATGCTTAGTTTAACCTTTATTTTTAAAGTAGAGACTAACATTCCCAATTTAATGTCAGCATATTCAATTAATAGGCTATAATAAACAAGCTTTTTTGCCAGACGTAAGGAAGACAGCAGGTATGTTCTCCCAATGAAAGTTTGTTCCTATGATCAATATGATTCAATTACAAAAATATTTATGTAGCAGCTGTTATGTGCTAGGCAGTGTGCGGGGTACTGCAGAAACGGAGATGAGTAAGACCTGGCCCCTGATCAAACATTTGCCATCTAGTAAAAAAGCAGCTATGTAAACACATATAATAGGGCCTAAGTGTACGATGGGTAGGCGTATGGTACACAGAGAACAAGAAGGCAGGGTTCCTACCCTAGCAGGGGTGTGGGTGGTGGGGAAGTGACAAGAAAGGTTTTCTTAAAGAGGTACTCTTGAGCCAACTCTGAAGGATTCTTCAGCCAGGTTTGAACTGGGGGAATTCTAGAGACGGTAAACAGGAGGCAAGTCCTGCAAGGCAAGATGGTAAGCATCAAGTCACACGTGATACCCAGTACAAGGTACTGCTTAAGAATGTGTGAGGTGGAAAGTAGGTATACGAGGCAAGAGGAGAACAGGCTGTCCACAGAGCTTAGATTGCTTTCCAATGGCAGGGGGAAGCCACTGAAGGGTTCTAAAGTGAGACGGGACCAGAAAAGCATTTTGTTAGAACGGCACATTCTGGTGGTAATGTGGAAAACAGAGCTGGTGGAGGATGGAGACAATAAACAGATGATTCAGTCTGAAATCTGACACATCCTGGCCAGGTACGATGGTGCATCCCTTTGATCCCAGCACTAGGGAGGCAGAGGTAGGCTGATCTCTGAGTTCAAGGCCAGCCTGGTCTACATGGTGAGTTCCAGGCCAGGGTTACATAGTAAGACCCTGTCTCAAAAACAATAACAAAACTACTTTTACTCATTCTGATTTATTTCGTTCGGAGCTAGGAGTTGTATCAGTGCTGACTCATATCCACCAGTTGTGATAAAAGCACAGAATAACATATTCAAGTACATTTTACTTGATATGTTAGGCTCACTTTGTTGTTATTAGCTTTGGTTTGTATCTGAAAGACAAGCTCATCATAAAAGCAGAATTTCAAAATGGCTCCTAGACCCACAGTGACTTTTTTTTGAGTAATATACTACAGCTTACTCTAGAATTTTCAGAAATAGACTGCTCGAAAAGGTTCTGGAGAAATAAGGGAATATGAGGGGATTACTGAAGAATTTGCTACATTTCCTACATCGTTTTCAATTTGTATACTGCTTTCTATTTAAACTTTAACTTTGGTTACCCTATTAAAGAACAGACACATACTTCTGTGGCCATGTATGCTCAGAAATTAGCACAACTAAACATACAAAAGCAATAAAATATTTTTATGAGAAAAGAGCAAAGTGATTTACAGTAATGAGGGTGGGAGAGGTTATGGAAACAGAAAGGGACCCACCACACACTGTTCATTTAATCCTTAAAACAACCTTGTGGTGGGGAGGTGGCAAAGACCTGCAGATCTGAATGAGTTCAAGGTGAGCACGGTCTATCCAGTGAGTTCCAGGTCAGCCAGGGCTACCTAGTGAGATCCTGTCTCAATAACAAGTCCAAACAAAAACAGCATTATGAGGTATCTACTATAACCTCCTTTATTAGAACATGACAAATATCAGCCTTGGGCATTTACATAAAATTCCCCAAGCATATAGCTAGCACAGTGGCAGAATCAAATTTGAATTCAGGTTTGATTCCAGAGTCTGGCTATTTCCCCATGACTGCAAGGGCTGTGATCTCTTAAGAAGAGGTAGAAGTAAGTGCTGGCAACAGCATGCACAAGACCTGTGCAAGTTCAAGCCAGACAAAAGCCCAGCATGGATGGGGGAAGTAGGCAAGAAGCCCCAGCCCTAACTGAGGATCTATTGGCAATTGATAGCTGCTGGAAGAGGGACAGTCAGTTTTTTGTTTGTTTGTTTGTTTGTTTGAATAGTGTGATGCCTGGTAGGTTCACCAAACTCCAAGAATTAGATTCACATCCAAGAGATTTGGGGACCACACATTAGACTTGATCGGCTTTTTAAAAAAATGAAAGACAAAATAGTAAAAAGGGTATGACACATGTGTCAGGGTAGTAGGGTGAGAGGGGAGACGGGGAGGGGGTCTGAATATGATCAAAATGCACTGTACGAAGTTCTCAGAGAATCAGTACAAATATTAATTTTTTTTAAAAGAAGAGGTAGAACTGAAACATCAACACCAATCCATATGCAGTTTGGGTTCAGAAAGCTGTCAGGTTAATTTAAAGTTCCCATACTTTAAGAAATTCCCCTTGTGTTGCTTTTCCTTTTATTTCTTCTTTTTATCCTCTATTTCTTTGTTTTTAAGAAAGAAAAGGCATAGCAAAGTGATGTGCAATCTTACCACAGAGAAAATAGCATAAAATAAATCTCTTGAGACTGTTAAGATTTGACTTCCAAATCCAAGGTTGGTTATTTAAGACATTTTAGGTGAATCTGAGCAAAAAGAAATTCAGTTCAGCTTTATTCTGCACATTTGCTCATTCTACAAACGTGGAACTCCTACTTCACCTACTCCATGGCATTGGGTCTCTTTGTTATTATAGCAGTTTAACCTATATTAATATACAATAGTGAAATAGGAAGAAGTACACGAACATCTCGTATGTATTAAGTGCCTGCTATATGACAGACACCATTCTGGGGCTAGATCAACAAGCAAGTGTAACTTCTTGCACTCATGGTACTTATACACCAATGGAGGAGCCAGAGCAAAAGCAAAGATAAAGTTCCAGAAAGTGACAGCACAAGAAGAAATCAAAGCAGCATAATTATCCAGAGAAGGGAGTTGGAGGTGCAACAGGTGGTATTCAATGGCAGGGTGACAGGAGAGACCTCTCTGAGGATGGCCTTTTTCAGCTGAGATCTCACTGAGGGGAGAAAACCAAATGACAGGGTGTTCCAGGAAGAGGGATGAGTAAGTGTTAAAAAGCCTGAAGCTGGAATGAGCTTCACATGTTCCAGGAAGCCCAGGAAGACTAGGGAGGTTAGGGTGAGGGAGAGAAAGTCAAAGATTGCAGGGACCAAATCAGGTAGGACTCCATAAGCCAGGGAAAGGACCTGATGTTCTAAGTACGACAAAAAGCCATTATAGGATTCTGCACAGAAATGGGACAGATTTGCCTTTTCATTGAGGAAAAAAAAAATCACCTGGGTTGCTATGTGATGAGTAGGAAGATATTAGAATCATCCCACTGAGAAATAAAAGTGGCTTAGATAAGAGTGATGGGGTGGAGAGGTAAGAAGTGGTATTTACAATTTATTCTGTTTTGTTCTGTTTTGGTTTGGTTTTTTGAGACAGGGTCTCCCTGTAACCCCAGTTGTCCTGGAATTCACTATGTAGACCAGGCTGGCCTTGATCTCACAGAGATCTGCCTGCCTCTGCCTCCCCAGTGCTGGAATTAAAGGAGTGTGCCACCATGCCCAGGTTCTAAAGTCTATTCTGAAGGTAAAAGTGCAGATGGATTAAAAGTCTGTTGAGAAAGAGCTAGATAAATCAAGGTGGCTCTAAATTTCTGGCATGAGAACTTAGGAAGATTAAAATAGGAAGAAAAGTAAAGCCAAGAGGTTCTTTTGTTTGGTTTTTCAAGGGACACAATATTCAGACCAGAATGCCATCCACCTCAGAACCCATTCTTATATTCATGTCCCTTGAGTCTCGAGTATTTTCTCATGTTAGGACTTTTTTTTTTCTTTTTAATTTGGTACTAGTTTTAATGATTTGGCTTTTTAATTTATGGTCCCTTGCTAATCAATATAATCTTAATAGTGATTTTTCAAAATTCAGCATCATTCAACATTTTTCCTTTCATTTCTTTCCTCTATTCTTTGATAATTTCATGTCTGTAACGAACTTTAGTAATTTCCACACACCCCTGTTTACTCACTCATCTCATTCCCATTGAAATCCTTCTTCCCAACAAGAGTCCCTCCTACTTTGATATCTTTGTGTGTGTGCGTGCGTGCATGCGTGTGTGTGTGTGTGTCTCGCACTAAGTTCAATTATGGTTGGTTACATTGGCGGGGATTACTTTGATATCTTTGTGTGTGTGCGTGCGTGCATGCGTGTGTGTGTGTGTGTGTGTGTCTCGCACTAAGTTCAATTATGGTTGGTTACATTGGGGGGGATTAGGACATTCTCTTACAATGAATATGGAGCAAAAAGGATTCTGTTCAGTTAAATACTTATTCATCTAAAGAAATTTGTGACAAATTCATGCCAACTATGAAACACAGGTACATCTGCCTTTTTGACAACTGAGTGCAGTACCTATCAGATTTTTCTATAAAATCAGATTCTATTTAAATCTGGTAGTTGAGAGGCTGAGACAGGAAGACTGTTAAGTTCAAGGCCATTAAGGGGCGATAGAGTTGGTTGCAGGACATCCTTACCCTACATGAATTGTTAAAAACAAAAACAAAAACAAAACTCTATCTACAGTAAAAGGCATCTTGAATGAATCTAGAGAGAAAAGCAATGTTATTTCAGGGAGGAATCTTCCCGGGAGAGGTTTGCCCAAAGTTGATGGTCCAAGAATAAAGCAGAGACTGTGGGAGTCTGTCATGACTCTTAAGAAAATGAACCAGCTTTAGGGCCTTTGGTGGTAGAATGACCTTATTCCTTAGAATGGACTGTAAAAACAAAGCATCCTAAAATGCTATGAAACATACTGGTTCTTTGTATAAGCAAGTGAAACACAGAGGGATTACTGAGCTTCAGAACAAGAGAGCAACAATGAGCAGTGTTTAGAAGCAGAAACGCCCAAATTCCAACTACTCTAGAGGAAACTTACAATTGAATCTGTGCTCCTGAGAATTATAGGACTTCATACAGAGGGCACTAGTCATGTATTTTTAAAAGGCTTTGGGAAAGTATGCAGTGTAGTCAACAGAAGTTTTGCCAGACTGGGAAAGGTCTATGAACCACAGGACTCAGAAGCAACAGTACACAGATGTATGTTGCTTTGAAGTAACACTTTCTTCTAGAAGAGTCCCTGCTACATCAGTATTGAGTTTCCTGTTACTTCTTTGTATTTTTTCCTTCCTTCCTTCCTTCCTTCCTTCCATCCTTCCTTCCTTCCTTCCTTCTTTCTCCCACTCCCTCTCTCCCTCTCTCCCTCCCTCCCTCCCTCCCTCCTTCTCCTTCCTTCCTTCTTTTCCAGTACTGAGGATAGATCTCTGGAACTCAGACATGCCAAGCAAGTACTCTATCACTAAGCTACATCCCCAGCTTCCTTGCCTCCTACTTTAAATTTTGAGACAGGGTCTTGTTTAGTTATCCAGACCAGGCCAGTCTTAAACCTGTGATCCTCCTGTCTCGGCCTTCCAAGTAGCTAGGATTACAGGTTTACTTACCATGTCTAGTGGGCACTTCCTATTTTTATCAAAATTTAATCAAGTTTTGGGAAGTAGATCTGTTTAAGGAATATGGAGGAAGGCAGTAACAATTTACTGACATAGAGCAGGGGGACAATCTGGCTGGTTGTTGAAGGGTTGTATTTGTGTTGTTTTCCTTTTGCTTAAGGTATTCTTGCTGTGCGTAGCCTACCAGAGTTGACGCAACTTCCAAGGAAACGCCACATAAAATGGAAGCATTACTTAGATGGAGCTTTACTCACATCAAAAAGACACCATGTGGCTTCAACCATTGTTATCCATGTTCTTTATAGAGTAACATGTGTTATCGTCATAGTAACTGAAGCTAATTAGCCACCAGCAGTTACCCACCAGCCTATCTACACTTAGTTTCCAATCATTACCCTGTACATGGCTTCACATAGTTTTCAAGTGGTTCTTCTACCAGATATGTTTTACATTAGCATCCACACCATTCCTTAACACAAGTGACTACTGTAAAAACGAAAATTTTTCTTCTCCATGATAATAACTTCATGAATTTTATATACTTCACAGAGGACCTATCAGAGAAATCTTTGTCTGTACAAAAACTGACCAAGATCAAGTTTTTACTAAACTCTTCTTTTAGAAGCTGCATTCACTAACTTTCTATTGATCTGCTGATAGTTATTTTCAAAGTATGACCAACTAAATTAAACCTGAGATGAAGGAATTCATTAGTTTAATAGACTGAAAGACTGTTTAGCAGGTTGTTACACTCAAGAGTATCTCTATGGTTTCTGAGACATTCTTAGCATAAAGAAGTGAACAAAAATAAATGTTTAAGAAATATCACAAACACTCCAGAAAACATAAAACCAGAATGCAACAAAAATGGCTCTAAAAGGATGCCCGGGCAATGAGGAAGCTATAGAGACAAGCAGGGCGCTAGGTGGCCCAAGTCATAGTAGACTTGAACAATGACAAACACTGAAAGACCCATCATGAGACTTCTCTACCTAAAGACAGAAGCAGGAAAGATGGTTTAAAAATCTTACTGAAAATACAAAGGCAGCTGAATTACCAATTTACCATTCCTTCTAATAGTTAGGTAAACAGAAAGACTAATAGATGTTTTCCATTTAAGCACTTAAAGAGATACCTCCTCTCTGCAAAGTAGAGAAGATCAAAGAATAACCATGGAGACACCACTGTCTTTCATCAACAAATGTGAGTTATATTCATGAGAGAAGCATTTTTCACGAGCAAGTCCCCAAAGGAAAGGCAATAAAATGGGTAAGACTGTATGTACAAAGTTGAACAGGTCCTTTAAAAATGAAGTCAATTAAATGGTCAAAAATGTGGTTTTGGAGATTTCTTCCCATCTTCTGCTTGTGTCTTGTGTTCTGCAGAAGGAGGGCACACCACCCTGACCTTCTTCTTGGATCAGATCATTATACATTCATACCTGAATGAATGTGAAAGCACCTCGTTGTGGCTCCTGCTCAGCTGCGTCTACTCTAACTTCCATGCTACAGTTTGAATCTTGACTGTCCCCCCAAAGGCCCATTTGTCAAAGGCTTAATCTTGAGCCTGGGGGTCTTGGAGTCTTTAGAAAGAAGTTTTGGAATCCATATTAGAAAGAAGGTAGGTCACTGAGTCTTCTCATTGAAGGGGATGTTTGGACGCTGGTCCCTTCTTGTCTTTCTTTACACCTGGCTGCCAGGCACTGAGCATCTTTCCTCACAGGCTCTCCACAATGATGTATT